>NW_026889832.1:0-500000 GCF_033153115.1 Saccostrea echinata | reverse complement strand
TTTGCAGGCCTCCACCAGCAAGTGGTGGCATAATAAATATGACTAAAAGAAATTTGAAGGGGCAATAAACAAAACACAAATCAATCCTGCAGTCTTATCACAGAAATAATTCAAACTTTTACGTATAAATATATTTCCAAATTTCTTTTGCAATTTAACTGAGTGACATTTTTGAGATTTTCCAATAATAATACACATTTACTAACTGGGTTCGAGGGCAACATGTGTTTTGTCGGACCCAAGAACCAAACTGTTTGCCTGATGCCATTAGGCCGAAGGGAAACAGTTTGGTTCAAGGGGTCAGCAAATTGCATTTTACCCCGAGAACATGGTCAATAAATGTTTTGTTATATCTTTTACTTTCTTTTTTTGTTTGACATACATGTATTTTGTAGTGGCTTCCATGATGTAAATTTCCTTTACCAGCACTGAGGTAAAACTCTATCAATTCCGTAACTTTCGAACACCAACGAATGCAAATGAGATTTAACTAATCCCGCGCATACTGTAATATGTAAGCAGTCCAATGATCTCATCGACAGGTTCAATATCTCACTTTGCGGTTCAACATAGATTTTTTTATGATTGCTCATAAAACCTTGGAAATGTTAGACATTTTGAGTGTACACTGGTATAGATTTATATAAGAACAAATTTTTAAAGGTATAACAAATTATAATATTAATTAAGGCCCTAGTTATAACAGCTATTCATACTTGTTGAAGAATATATATAACAATAATTATCATGTTTATACATGTAGTATGTTAGATAGTGTATTGTTGAATTTTTGCATTTTTTTGTTTCAATTAAAAAAAAATAAGTCTTGGTGAAATTACATGCTCTCGTGCATTTAAATATAAGGTAAAGCAATGGGGATTTGACAATGTCATGTCAGGGATAACAGACAGAGACTGAACCATAAAATAGATAACATACACCAGTGTTTGTGGAGTGTTGGTAAAATGGGTAGGCAAACCCGGGCCGGGGCAAATTAAAAACCGGGGCTGTTCGATATTTTTCGATTTTCTGTCTGAATACTTCATCAATCAAGCTGAATTTTTCAGAATATGTTTGATATAGGTTTATTTGTATTCGCTATAAAAATTGCCTTGAAACACTCAGTAGTTTAGATTTAATCGGCGGTTGCTGATTTCCAAGTTGGTAAAATGGGTAGGCAGTATCAAGTCAATATTTTACTTGTATTTTGACAAATGTGACTGTGAACAAGTAATCTTTTGTATTATTCCGATGTTTAACAATGTGTATTAAATAGAAATAGTTATTTCTTTACTGGGAAATGCTTTTTTTATGCTTAAATACACATTTTCATAAAAACCGGGTCATTGAAACCGGATCCGATCAACCGGACAAACCTGAAAATTCCGAAATAATGATATCGCCGTTCCTTGTTTCATAGGAGGTTCTGAGGTTGTAAGCCAACACCTTTGTGGTATTGTCTAGCTCTTAACTCGTGGGTAGTATTTAAATAAAAGTACATCAACATAATTTCTTTATAACTTCCTCTCCCCAATGACATAACAAGCCACTTTTGTTATCCCAGGCAGCTTAAATTATGTTTGATTAACACATTAAAGTTTGGCACAAGACTTTGTATTAATATCCATATAATTATATGTCAAGATTCTTAAAATATTTTCAATATCAATAAAATTTAAATACAAACATCCAACAAATAACTTGAATAGAGTTTTTTTTCCAGGTGACAATAGTAAAAAGTAATAAACAAGTATTTCGGATTTTTCGTGTTTGTCCCGGGTGATCGGATCCGCTTTTAATGACCCGGTTTTTCTAAAAACGTGTTATTTTACTCAACAGAAACACATTTCAAGGAAGAAATAATTAAAAATAGTTTAGATATACTGTTAAACATTAGAATAATTCATAAGTTTATTAGCTTTTTGCCAAATATGTCCAAAAAATCGTAAAATGTCGGCTTACTGCTGCCTACCCTTTTTACCAACTTGGAAATCAACAATCGACGATAAAATCTGAAATACCGAGTATTTCAAGGTAAATTTTACAGCGAATACAAATAAACCTATAACAAACATAATCTGAAAATTTCAGCTTGATTGATACAGTATTAAGACGGAAAACTGAAAAATCCTGAACAGCCCCGGTTTTTAATTTGCCCCGGCCCGGGTTTCCCTACCCATTTTACCAACACTCGTGTTTGTGCGTACATTTATACATTTGCTGGCATATACATGTAAACATCAGTGCTGTAAGCAGCTGTTAAATTTTAGATAAGAAAAATTCTAACCTTCATTTCCATGGTGCACGCCAATCATATATTAAAATGTCACCGTGAACTCTTTCATCACTCGCTACATTTATCACAGAAAACTCCGACACAAGACTGTTCATCGCTGTTAATGTGATCGTCAGAATTTCCTCGTAAACAATTTGCGCAAGAATATATATATCCCTTTAAAACTAATGCTCCCTGTACGCAACCAAGGATTTTATATGCTTCGAAGATCTGGATTAAACCTGCATGTCTACATACGGCTGGTACGTTAAGAAAATGTGCAACTGTCAACTTCACATATTTTCTTCTCATTTTCTGTGTGCAATTCCGACTTGCATGGCTACTTCCGGGGACGTACTAAAGACTTGATATACTAAAGACCTGATATTCGACCTGATGATTTTTCAAAAAATAAAATAATCAGATTGAGTGTTAGACATGATTTATTTTTAAAAAAATTTGATTATGAAGCATTATGCTATGCTAAACTACACTTTTTTTTAAATATTTGCCAACAAAGCATCAGATCAAATCATGTTTTTCGTATATCGGGTCTTTAGTGTCTTCTTCCCACAATGCCGCTCGTGATTGTTTACATCCAGGTTACAAACGAGAGGCCCCGATTAAGACTCTTTCTATACGGATGCATTTGTAAATGTTGATTTACCTTTACTTGTGTAAATAACTTGCATTTATAAACGATTTAAATAACAGAAAACAGAGAAATCGAATCAAAACAATTTATTTAAAACACAACAACTATCTAAAACCGTACAAGCATGTGTTACGTTGCCCTAAAAGGCGTGGCTGGTTTGTAGACAACTTGTTCCTGTACGATTCTCGAATAATTATTATATAAAATAGAATAAAATATAGCACGGAGCTTGTTTCTCTTTATACCACATGACAAGATTTAATATGTTAGAAATTATGTCATTCAAACTTTTTCATAATATTTTAATATTTTTAGCTATCCAAAAAATACTTTTATGACCTGCTGTCCCCTGAATATAGGGGCTAGCCCCTTTTTTTTGATGTTATCTGAAAGCTCTCGTAATTACACACAACTTTTATTCTATATGTCTTACCAAATTTTTATCAGTTTAAAAGTTATTAAACAAAAAGCAGCAAAATTTCATGGAAAAATAATTCTTAAAACTTGCCGTCACATAGCTTCCGAACTTAAAAAAATTAGCCTACAATTTTAATGTTCTGCGCATCTGCAATGTATTATTTACAAGTTCTCCAGTTTTCATGCAAATATCATGTGTCGTTGTTGAGAATTCTACTGGACAAGAGACCCTCCAAATATCGATTAAAGGGCAATAACTCATGAACGGGGGTATATATCAAAAATTTGAAAAAACTGTTTTTAGGCAATAATACATTGTATCTACCCTGAAAATTTCATAGCAATCGGACAAAAGGTCTCCGAGAAATCGCCTGCTGAAAATCGGCGGGAAAAAAAAAAATAAAATAATAATAAGAAACAGTAGAATAACAGTAGGGTCTTCCGAAGGAAGATCGGAAGACCCTAATAAGAAGCTTGAAAAAGAAACATAAGAATAATAGAAGGGTCTTCCGCTGAAGACGGAAGACCCTAATAATAATAAAGGTAAAAAAGAAACCTAAGAATAATAGAAGGGTCTTCCGCTGAAGACGGAAGACCCTAATAATAATAATAAAGGTAAAAAAGAAACCTAAGAATAATAGAAGGATCTTCCGCTGAAGACGGAAGACCCTAATAATAAGAAGCTTGAAAAAGAAACATAAGAATAATAGAAGGGTCTTCCGCTGAAGACGGAAGACCCTAATAATAAAAAGAAACAATACAATCACTATAAGTCTTCCGTTGTGAACGGAAGACTTAACTAGAAACTCATTGCGAGCAATGAGAGGTCTTCCGTCCGATTCTGAAAATAAAAACAAAAATTCACGCTGAAAAAGTGAAAAAAGAAATCCAGCGTGAAAATCCAAGAAAGCTAACCGTTCACCATTCACTTTTTTGCATCACTTCCTGTCACGACCGGAAGTAACGGCGATACAAGATTTTCTCACGATTCAAATAAACTGATGACTGACTATCAGACCTGAAAGTTTTAGACTTCAGTCGTTTACTGTTGCCGAGCAATATTGCGAGAACAAATTCTAATTTTGAGGACAGGTAAACACTCGACCAGAAGTGAATTTTATAAAAATCTCTGCAAACTTTTTCAATCTCGTCCTGCGACGTTCAAGGAATCTGATAACATCTATGTTCAATAACAACATCTTTTAGAAACTTCATTAAACAATCTTTAAAAAAAGTGGGTTTCTTATTTTGGTCTTTTCTGTTCATTTAATATGACACAAGCCTGCGTGGGAAAAAAAAAAAAACAATGGCCACGTAATAATTACTATATATTGATTGCTTTAGTCAGGCAAGTTTCTTGAAAAGCTATTACTTATAACCATGGTTTAGGATCAGTTTTTCCGTGGTGTAAAACAAAAGGTTGTAGTTATCGTATTTCCACTTGTAGTCATGTCGTTTTTCTACTTTGAGATACAGACAAGAACAATTATAGTAGACGTTTGAGGAAACCCCGGGTTAAAACTCTAGTTCGAAACAGAATTGCAACGTAATTGTGATGTGACAATCCAACAATTCCTTCACATTTCTCTGATCCTTATGGAACTTTCATTCAAACAAACGCTCGGCTGACTCCGTAAATTCTGACCTACATATCGGAGTTTAGGGAGACAGCCGCCATTTTGGACCCGCTTCAAATTTAGAAATGCGAATATCTAGAGTTTGGATTGATCAATTCTAAAATAAATTATATATGAAGCATTTTCAGAAGAGCCTCTATTAACCTTATTAAAATAAAAGAAAAATATAGAAAAACAAAAAAGTTTAAAAGTTCGACTTTTTTAAATTCGCATCCGGTAAAGACCGGAAGTACTGACGACGCACAAAAAGGTGATTCCCCTCATCTAGAAGACATAACCTATCATCTCTAACAAGTCTCCAGTTCATATCTTAAACCATTTCTGAAAAAAAGGGGGAACAAAATTTCATTTTAAAATCAAAAAACTGTCAATAACTTGGCACTGGAACCGAGTTTTCCAAATTTTCCTTCTGGTGAACAAAGTTCATTTAACGACGCATAATTCCTGAAAGTTTCATTTAAAACCACTGAACAGTTTTTGAGAAATCGCCTGCACAAAACTTTGGGGGAAAAAAATAATAATAACTAGAAACTCATTGCGAGCAATGAGAGGTCTTCCGTCCGATTCTGAAAATAAAAACAAAAATTCACGCTGAAAAAGTAATAAAAGAAATTTAGCGTGAAAGTCCAAGAAAGCTAACCATTAACCATTCACTTTTTTGGATCACTTCCTGTCACGACCGGAAGTAAGGCGATACAAGATTTTCTCGCGAATTAAATAAACTGATGACTGACTATCAGACCTGAAAGTTTTAGACTTCAGTCGTTTACTGTTGCCGAGCAATATTGTGAGAACAAATTCTAATTTTGAGGACAGGTAATCACTCGACCGGAAGTGAATTTTATAAAAAAAATCTCTGCAAACTTTTTCAATCAAAAAGATGAAAACATACATAAAACTCCTAGAAGACTCTCTATTAACACTGTAAATCCCAGAGAAAAATATTGAAAAACAAAAAAAGTTGCAAATTTAACATTTTTGAATTCACTTCCGTTTGCGACCGGAAGTAAGAACGACGAAAATTAATGGTCGATCAATATATCTACATTTGATGCTCTATCACCTCAGCAAGTTTCATATTCATATCTTTAGCCATTCTCTGATGATACTATTTACTTTCTTTTATTCTTTATGTATTCAACTTTTTATTTCATGTAATTCCATATACAGGCATGTCCATGTAATCTTTTTCTGCACTTCTATATACTTCTGCATCAGACCATTTGGCTACTACGAAAGGTTGATCACGATTCATTATTTCGCGCAAAACGTCATGGGTAAATATTCGCGCATATCCTTTGGAATGTATTTTCTATTGAATGGTGATAGCTTCAATGAAATTTCAAAATGTATGTTCTTATAACCTGAATATCGAGCTTGAGAAAGTATACTTATCATATTGTACTTATTATATATCGTATGGATAAGTAACGCTAAAGCAGTGATTTAGGTAAGATTTTCTACTAGTTTTATTTTCCTGTTTACCCTCAAAGTGGACTATCCCGATTAGTTACACATTCATGAAAAGACTGGAATGTTTCGTCCAAAAACATGTCTCGTCCTGCGACGGTCAAGGAATCTGATACCATTTATGTTTAATAACAACAACTTTTAGGGAAAAAAAAATATTTAAATCATTTTCATTAAACAATCTTTAAAAAAATGTTTTTTTCTTATTTTTGTCTTTTCTGTTCATTTAATATGACACAGGCCTGCATGGGGAAAAAAACAATGGTCACGTAATAATTACTATATATTGATTGCTTTAGTCAGGCAAGTTTCTTGAAAAGCTATTACTTATAATCATGGTTTAGGATCAGTTTTTCCGTGGTGTAAAACCAAAGGTTGTAGTTATCGTATTTTTACTTGTAGTCATGTCGTTTTTCTACTTTGAGATACAGACAAGAACAATTATAGTAGACGTTTGAGGAAACCCCGGATTAAAACTCTAGTTCGAAACAGAATTGCAACGTAATTGTGATGTGACAATCCAACAATTCCTTCACATTTCTTTGATCTTTATGGAACTTTCATTCAAACAAACGCTCGGCTGACTCCATAAATTCTGACCTACTTATCGGAGTTTACGGAGACAGCCGCCATTTTGGACCCGCTTCAAATTTAGAAATGCGAATATCTAGAGTTTGGATTGATCAATTCTAAAATAAATTATATATTAAGCATTTTCAGAAGAGCCTCTATTAACCCTATCAAAATAAAAGAAAAATATAGAAAAACAAAAAAGTTTAAAAATACGACTTTTTTAAATTCGCATCCGGTAACGACCGGAAGTACTGACAACGCACAAAAAGGTGATTCCCCTCATCTAGAAGACATAACCTATCATCTCTAACAAGTCTCCAGTTCATATCTTAAACCATTTTTGAAGAAAAGGGGGGACAAAATTTCATTTTAAAATCAGAAAACTGTCAATAACTTGGCACCAGAAGCGAGTTTTCCAAATTTTCCTTCTGATGAACAAAGTCCATTTGACGACACATAATTCCTGAAAGTTTCATTTAAAACCACTGAACAGTTTTTGAGAAATCGCCTGCACAAAATTTTTCGGAAAATAATAATAATAATAAGAAGAAACAGTAGAATCACTATAAGGTCTTCCGTGAAGACGGAAGACCTTAATAAGAAACAGTAGTATCACTATAAGGTCTTCCGTGAAGACGGAAGACCTTAATCATAATAATAATAAGAAACAGTAGAATCACTATAAGGTCTTCCGTGAAGACGGAAGACCTTAATAATAATAAGAAACAGTAGAATCACTATAAGGTCTTTCGTGAAGACGGAAGACCTTAATAAAAAAGAAACAATATAATCACTATAGGTCTTCCGTTGTGAACGGAAGACCTAATTAAAAAGAAACAATACAAACATTATAAGTCCTCCGTTGTGAACGGAAGACTAAATAATTGAAATGCTATTAAAAAAATGCAAGGCTAAAAACAATTGAAGAAATAAATCAGAAGTACAAATATACTAATTAGTGAATAATGAAAATATTTATATGACATTAGGAGAAATCATAGCGTAATGACATGATGAGTTACCTCCCCTCTCCCCTAACTATATAAACTTATAATTCATCCAATATTGAAATAATCCATAAAAAAAAATTAATTGTTAGATATTTGCTTCATTTTTAAAATTATTTCTAAACAAAATGAAAATATGAATTTATATTTCAACAATAAATTACTTGAACATTGAATAGAAATGTAGTTTTAAAAGGAATCACACACAAAACCACTTCAATCTTAACACTTTTCATTACCTTCATGCAAACAAATTCTATATTTTCTTATATAAAATCTAAAAAAAAAAAAAAAAAAAAAAAAAAAAAAAAAAAAAAAAAAAAGAAAAAAAGAAAAAAAGATCTGCTGAAATAGATTTTTTAAATAATATTATTATGTTAAAAATTTGTTCAATATTATTCCCCATCCACAAATCTTGCCACATTGAGGGCTAATTAACTAAAGGTACCAAATGGTCCAACCCCCCAACCCCCATTTTCCAGGATTGAAAATAAGAATCGAATTTGGTGTGCTTTTGAAAAAAAATACAAAACAAGAATGTGACTCAATAAGATATTTAATTGGTACTTTATAAAGTAAAAACCTTATTTTATGTCAATTTTAAATTATATTCCACATGAATAGAAGTAGGGATTGAATAAAATTATTTCACTTCTCCCAATCAAACAAATATGACCATTATAATGAACTTAAAACACCCATATTATATACATTTTTTTTTTCATTGCATTGTCAAAAACACCCTATTTACATCTATTAACATGTCAAAAAATATATGCACCTTTGCTAGAAAAAAACATCTTGTCCGTGCTTACTGAGACCAAAAAAAAAAAAAAAAATACATTTGACATAGCACAATACACGTAATTCTTATGCATAGCATAAAATGAATATCATTGAAAAAATATGATCAGCAATCTTTCACATTGAACAAAAGTAATTTTATTCAATCAAACATATATGAGCAGGTAGAATAAGAACATTAGTCTAAGGAAAATAAATTGTAACAGGGACCTTGACCTGAGACATGCATAAATTATATATAAAAATAAAAAAAAAAAAAAAAACAAAATGACAACATAAGAACAGCCCATTACTGCACTTGACTTAAAACTTCATGCAGGACATTTTATATGTTAAATGAAAATGAAGAGTCTACATGAATATGTGGAGCAGCTGATTAACAAACATGACACTCACTCACATAATAGATTATGCATAATAAAGAATAGTCTATTGTTGAGCGACCTATTACCGAACCCAACATAACACTTGCACAGTAGATTATGCATATTTTTTTTTAAAAAAGAATAGTCTGCAACAGCCTATTACCGCACCTGACATACATGTAACACTCATATAGTACATTATACATAAAAAAAAGTCTACATGTGGAGCAGTCTATTACCACACCAGCCATAACACTCACAGAGTAGATTACATGTATACATGAAAAATGAATAAAAGCCTATATTTGGAGTGGTCTATTACCACTTCAGATGTATCACTCAATTAAAAGATAATATGAAATTGACAAGAAAAGTAGTTTATGTTAGTTCAGTTTTATCAAGTGATTTTTGTCCTGCTTTTTTTAAGAGATGGAAAGTCATTCTTCAGTCGAGCTGCAGTAGTTGAATCATTATCAGCAAAAATGGTCTTGACCGCACATTCATATACCTTTTACTCTTTACTTGATAAAATTATCTGAAATATAAAATTTAACATTATTATGTGGAGTCCACATCAAAATATATTTCCCAAAATGTCTTTATCCTATATATAGAATTTCAGTGAACATGTATAATTATATACATTTATAACTTGCAGAAGTTTACACCCCATAAATTGACAATTTTCTACACTTATCAACTTTGGCATAACAAAATTCAAATGATGACTTTAATTACCTGTATCACTATTATACTAACAGGAAGACCCCCTGGTCTGCTATTCAGCATCAAAACTACATTCCAACTGGTCCGGTTTAGCATTCTTCGTCTCTAGGTATCCAACAAAATTCCTTGGACTGGTTGCACAACAAAGGCCAACATCTCTTTTTCTTCAATGTGATGACACAATAGGTTGAGGCTTAAAGGTGATGAGAAAAATTTACTACAAAGAAGGTCCCATACCAGAATTTACCATCAAGTTGGCCGAAAAAAAAGATCAAATAAATATATACCGGCATAAACAAAAATTAATTATGGTTGATTGGAAAATCAGTTTTTAACCAGAAAATCTTACTCAGAAACTGGACTTATCAAAAGAAATGCCCACGCTGCCTGACCATTATTCTAACTATGCAGCAGTAGTAAAATAAAGGATTGAATTTTATCAGACCAGTAAACAACATGCAAACAGTTTCAATATGCATTATGTACCACCTTGTCAAACTTTTCTCCAGTGAAGAAAACAAAAATAATCTGTCCCCAATCATCTTGGAAATAAAAATAAATAATCTGTCCTTCACTAGCATATAAATAATCTGACACCCATAAAATCTCTCTCCCCCCCCCCCCCCCCAATCAAATGGCAGTTCCGTACATGCACTGAGCTTACTAAGGAAAAGTTTTATATTCATGCTGAATTACAATTATGACAGAAGATATATATCATGTTAATATTTATTGATATATTTGACTTACCAAGAGCTACTTTTGAGTTGTTATCACAGGCCTCACTATCGTATACCTTTTCCATGGAAAGTGTTGGTAAATCCACAAATGGTACAGTATCATCAGTCACATTTAGGCACAATGTATTGCACAGGAGTTCGAAATTTTATCAATAAAGTCAATAAAAATCGCAATTTTATCAATATATCAATAAAGTCAATAAAAAACACTCGATTGACCAAGCCATAACGCATAGCTCATGGCTTGGTCAATCGAATGATTTTTATTGACTTTATTGATAAAATTGAGAACTCCTGTGTGTATTGATACAATAAAGTACTGAGTCAACAACGTTTTTTAAAGTTGTAAAAAATGCAAATGAATGCCTTCATCTTGTGACTGTAAGCATATAAACTGGGCTGCTAAGTTCTTCACCTCAACAACTCTTCGTCCTTCGTTCCATTTGATGTCATTATATGATCTACATCAGCCGTGTCGTCTGCTTTGGAATAGGAGTGTAAGTCGTTTGCGACATGTGTATACGAATATTCCATTTCATTAAAAACCGATTTATAATTGTTGTCCTGTTTGTTGAAATGTTATATCTCTCATTCGCTCTAATCAAATTGATCTACCTTTACTGCAGAACTTTCCTGTAACTATTCCCGTGAACTTTTCTCAGAGCACATGTTTACAACTTCAGTCTGCCATATTAAAATAGGCGCATTTCCGGAATAAGCGGACCGAAAATTCTTAATTTAGAATTCACATGTAATGTCACGTGATCGCTATCCGTAGCTACGTTAAGAACATACCATATCAAATGCCCTTAGCTTTTATAAACCATAGACATGGGGGAAAAATATCAATATAGAAATATTTACAACGTATCATATTTGGTTTAAGTGTTATTTTCAAGGTCTTGATACATATCTTTGTCAATTGTAATTAATGTCCATAAGAATAATCAAATTCCTTTCATTGGAAGCACTTTCGTGACTTTTTTTTTTTTTGTTTTGTTATTACAGATGACATGATTTTCCCCTTTTTGCGAGTTGTACTTCAAATAAATGAAAGTAAAAACACAAAATAATCTGAATTTTATTTTTATTTTACAAATGTAGGATGGAAATGTCCTGAATTCAACTTTGGAGGGAAAATGGTACAGGAGCACAACAAAGAACATTGTCAGTCATGTCCATTTCAATACAACTCCACTGACGCTTTCAAGTGTATGTCAGTTGTGAAGTCTACATTGATAAATTGTGTTTTCTCAACAAAATATTTTTTGTTCCACTTCTGATTAAAAATTTAGCGCGAAGCCATAGATAAAATATAACATGAGAAACAGTATCGGAACTTCTTTTCCTCTCCTTGAAATCCCTCATTGATATACAAGCATAGGAACCTGGCTATGATCTTGGCTGTTCTGATCTAAATTACGTGGGCTTGTCCTTTAGCAAACTGATATTTGATTATTCGAACTTCTTTCTTAAGCTGAATTTGGCAAATTATAAATTAACAATTGATCTGAAAGCCAAAATTTGAATTTAAATTCATATACAACCAAGCAGCATTGTTGAAATGCAGAAAGAAAAAAAAAAGTTTGAATATGTACTAAAGCATTGAATTGTAGATAAATGGAACTGTATTAACAGAACAGTTTAAATTAATAAGCATGCTCCACTGATGGCTTTTTGCATACATTTCTCACGAGAACAAACTGATTTTAAATATCAGTCATCATAAAAAGAAAGGTATTCCTTACATTTACAAATATATCTGATCCTAGATTTAAACAAGATGTGTTTGTGAAACACTGATGCCCCCGTATGGCAGCTTATGGCGAAGGTTAAAATTCTCAAATGCAAGTCAGAATCCAGGCCAAAAGATAAAAAATGTTAAATTTAAAAGCACTAACTGCAACTGTTCAAAAGTTATGGCGAAGGTTAAAGTTTTGTAAAAGTAAGTAAAACATCAAGGTCAAGGTCAAAGTTGTTGGTATCCAAAGGAAGGTCTTGTCACAAAGATTACATATGTGAAGGATGAAAGCCCTAGCTCTAACCGTTCAAAAGTTATGGCCAAGGTTAAAGTTTTTCAAAAGTACGTCAAACTCCTAGGTCAAGGTCAAAGGGTCAAAGAGGTTGATATCCAGAGAAAGGTCTTGTCACAAGGAATACATATATGAAGTTTGAAACCCCAAGCACCAACTGTTCAAAAGATATGGCCAAGGTTAAAGTTATTCAAAAGTAGGTCAAACTCCAAGGTCAAGGTCAAAAGGTCAAAGTGGTTGGTATCCAAAGGAAGGACTTCTTACAAAGAATAAACATGTGAAGATTGAAACCCCAAGCACCGACTGTTCAGAAGTTATGGCCAAGGTTAAAGTCTCATAAAATTTTGCAAAAGTGGGTCAAACTCCAAGGTCAAGGTCAAAGGTCAAATATGATGGTACCCAAAGAAAGGTCTTGTCACAAGGAATACACATGTGAAATATAAAAGTCATAGCTCCAACCAATCAAAAGTTATGGGCAAGGTTAAAGTTGACAACAGACAGACAGACAAACAGACAAACAGATAAACAAACAGATAAACAGACAAACAGACAGACAAGACAAAAACAGTATACCCCCGGGATTTTTGGATCCCGGGGCATAAAAAAAATCAGTAATTAAAAATCTTAGTCTGTAAGCCCCCTCCTATGTATTATTACCGTTCACGGTAGCTCAGTTGGTAGAGCGCTCGCTCCGTGATCGGGAGGTCGTGAGTTCGAATCTCGGCCGCGACAGACCTAAGTCGATAAAATGGGTAGCAACTGTTCCTTCGCCATGCGCTCGGCACTTTGAAGTGAAAGTTGCGGGTCCTTCGGATGAGACCTTAAAAACCGAGGCCCCGTGTCACGGCAAGCGTTGGCACGATAAAGATCCCTCACTGCTCAATGGCCCTGAGTGCCGAGTAAAGGTCAAAATTTGAAGCCCTTCACCGGTATATGGTGACGTCTCTATATGAGTGAAAAATTCTCGAATGGGACGTAAAACAACATACAATCAATCAATCAATCCTATGTATTATTAAGCAACATACCGATAAACAGTCCTGTTAAATGCTGAGCAAATCGATTTCTGAAGTTACAAATTTATTTCCTTATTTCTTGTTTTATTTCGAACAAAAAGTTTTCATTAAACTGGTATACCTTTGGAAAAAAGAAGTCCGTTTTACAAAAGAGCGAACAAGTAAGACCAAAAAACTTTAACTGAAAATTTAATTTCAGATCAAGAATGTTTCGAATTTGAGAAGAACAGTTCCTTTCAAATCCATTTCACTAAAACCTTTTCCAAAGAACCTAGCTCAACAACTCTTGCAAGGTATGGTGTTCTTAGAGAACATATACATGCTAACAGTCAAATCACTATTAAAAATCACCATTATATATATATATATATATATATATATATATATATATATATATATATATATATATATATATATATATATATATATATATATATATATATATATATATATATATATATATATATATATATATATATATATATATATATATATATATATATATATATATATATATATATATATATATATATATATATATATATATATATATATATATATATATATATATATATATTTATTTATTTATATATATATATATATATATATATATATATATATATATATATATATATATATATATATATATATATATATATATATATATATATATATATATATATATATATATATATATATATATATATATATATATATATATATATATATATATATATATATATATATATATATATATATATATATATATATATATATATATATATATATATATATATATATATATTTATATATATTTATAAATATATAATTTAACTTTGTATTCTAGCCTCTGATTGGTTAATATCCAATAAGGAACACAAATTATTTCTGTATAACCTGGTTTGGTATGCCCCCCCCCCCCCCCCCCCCCCCCGACAACCAACTGAATCATCTGTATCCATACAATCCTCTCATTTTCAGTCCTTGGGATTCATGGACAATTCCAGATTTAATAAATGTACCTTTAACTTCAAACAATAATTCGATCTTACCACATGTAAACAAACAATAAGGCTGCTATGCCTATGTATCAGTTTTTACCTCCCCTCGCTTTCAATCACTTCCGTTACTACGGTTGTATTATTGAGCGGCAAATTTGAACTAATAAAAAGCAACGAAATTTTACACCCATAGTTTTTTAATGATTTTAAAATTAGATTATAAGGAATGACAAATTCTTGGCCAAATTATTCGAGTATAACCTGGTTTGGGTCAGTTTATGCTGTTTTATAATGTTCTTCGCGGATTATAAAGCGTAAACTGACCCAAACGGAGGTTAAACTCGAATAATTTGGCCAAGAATTAGAGTCATTCCTAATTTATATATATATATATATATATATATATATATATATATATATATATATATATATATATATATATATATATATATATATATATATATATATATATATATATATAAAGCACAAAGAAATTCACTTTTACAAGGATACTCATTCCGCCCCAGCCCGGGGTTGAACTTTCGACCTACGGAATCTGTCTCCTAGCAGTACAGGAACAGCGCTATATATATATATATATATATATATATATATATATATATATATATATATATATATATATATATATATATATATATATATATATATATATATATATATATATATATATATATATATATATATATATATATATATATATGTGTGTGTGTGTGTGTGTGTGTGTGTGTGTGTGTGGGTGGGTGGGTGGGTGTGGGTGGGTGTGTGTGTGTGAGCGTCGTTTGTATGTATCTACAAAATTTGTTTCAGCTCTTTGGATTGCACAGGACAGCAGATAAAAATATCAATGCAATTGTCTCTATTTATTAACATGCAAATTTCGTCAAAACCGTTGTATGATTTTCATCACAGATCTAAGAGATTTCAGAAATCTGAAACGGAGTTGGAAGAGACTGGTGTCCCTTTTGATAAATGCGACCAAAGAGTATTGAGCTTAAAAGAAAACAATATTTTCCTTTATCTTTTTTTTTCTTAAGTTTTAGGCCATTTCATAATTTTTGAGGTATCTGTCATTCAAGAAAAGAAAAGCAACTCCCTCTCACCTCAACCGATAAATGCAAATCAAAATTTTCACATATTCATATTTCCTGAGCCAAATGCTTTCTTTTTAAACTTTAAATTCCGCTATTGAAGTCGATTGCCTCCTCGTGAAGTAGAATTTTTACATTTTTCATCCTCTTCAACGAAATCATTGAACCAATTCCAATCAAGATTGGATCATAGTATTCCTTTTGTAAAAGTAATTAAAGTTTGTTCAAATGAAGGAAAATGCTACTCACAAGAGAGATATTCAGAAAAAAGAAAATCAAAAAATAAAAAATAAATAAATAAAAAAATATTAGGAAGGGATCCTTCAAAAACTCAACTGTACCAAAAAAGTCAACAATATACTTCCCTTCTTTTAAGTCATGGACACCAGGACAGGTGCTCGCGCAAAAGGGTAGCTATCTGTACGACCCTTATACTTAATTCACTTAAGCAGGGTTGCTCATTTTGGAAATCGTTGTATAATGCTGCATTCATAGAGCAGAGATCTACACTTTTGTTCTACCGGTTAAATCTAATTGCTACATAATACGTATCCAATAACTTTTCTCTTTCGTCTAAGTTAACGTGTTTTTTTTTACCCGATCTTGACAAACAGCGAATGACAGGTGTATTTTCTTAGGTGATATTCACTCTTCCATGGCACCTGATTTAACCTGTTTTTCAGATTTCCATGTGTGTTCTGCTCACAATTGGACATTTGAGCATGATTTCTCTTCATTAATTAGCCTCCAATTTTATTATACTAAATATTTTTTTTTTATTCATAGATACATGTAATTCTGTAAAGGTTATTAAGATAAAAATCGCTCCCCCCCCCCACCCCCCAACACACATACTTTTGTGATCATATTTTGCAACATTATTTGCTTTCAAAGAATATTTTCAATGATATTCCTTAAAATTATTTTAATTTTAGGCTTCAAGAGTAATGATTCCGAAGAGGAAAATACCCTACTTGAAAAGGGAGATATATTTAAATGTACTTTCAGCCATTTACCAACATTTATCATCTATCTCTTACACATGAAGCAGTTGTTTAATACTGTTCATAAACAAATTTGCAGATAATTAATTTATTATCACATTATCATTGTTGCAAATAAAAAATATAATATCGATTATGATGAAACGAAGATGATATAATTCAGGAATAATTTCCTTGAAACACACACACACACACCCTCCCTCACACCCTCACACACACCCTTGTTTGTAAATCCAGCCAACTGACTACATTTGAAATTTTACCTTCATATCGCTTCACTGATTTAGAGGCTTGAAAAAGAGAAAGTAAGACCAGAATATACCGAGGTTAACCTAGGGATTTCTCTGTATCTACAGGAATTTTTGATATCTTTTACTTTAAGTATATTGAAATTCGACATGAATCTCACTACATTTTTACACTTATTGAACACACACGTGCAAATCAGTACAGCTAATTCAACCGTCAATTCACTACAAGGTTATAAACACACAGGAAAATCGCTACAGCTAGTGATCATGTTTAATTATTTAATTGCACCGTTTATTTTACTGGTATAAATGGTGTATGTATGTACAAGACAGTACACAAGATCAAAAGAAAAGATTGGATATACGGCAAAAATGTATGTTATCAGAGCTGTTCCTATGTTGACATATGCATGTATACAGCATGTACAGCGCCGGTCTAACATAAACTCTAATTAACATTAATCTCAGAGTCGATAATTGAAGATATCTTTTAATAATCAAGGACATCATCAATTCATTTTTTATTATTAATAATGGAATGAACGATACTTTCGTTTAATGAAAGAATTGAAAAAAAAATCTTTTTTAAGACATTCTCTAAATTGATTCTTGCGAGTAAATTTTCCACCACTGTATTGATAGGCCTATCTTCGATTCAATTGATAAGCGCATCAAATCAATTATTGCTCCCCTTTATTGAATAGTTGCGCGTATAAGTTCAGCTGATGAGAGCAGTGGCGTAGCTAGGGAAAAAAATTACTGTATTAAAAAAAAAAGGCAAGGGGTCTGGGTTCGACTTGAGGCCCTCAGCGTGTCCAGGGCAAGCAGGGCCCTGGTTGGGGGCCCAGGGGGCGAAGCCCCCGGAAGCTCCTGTAATATAATGGTTTTCTATTTTTTTATTATCGTAATTTTACTATGTATGAAGAAAAAAGCTGAGTTTTGACAGAATCCACAAAATCTGTTTCTTCAAAAGCATTTCCGTTAGGATGAAGGCATTTCATATTCATCAGTGAAATACTGCAGATCATACTTGTATCATCCGTTGAATAGAACTGATATTTTCACAGGTATTATTTTTACAATCAGAAATGCAAAGTGCTACGTGGCAGCACAAGTTCGCCTTTTTAAAAATCAATGTACAAAAAAATATCAAATCTGTCATATTTTAACGTTCAAAATACCATTAAAGTTCAATTTTAATTAAAATTGGCTATTTGTTCAAATTTACTGAGCCCTTTATTTCATTTTATTTTTTTTTTTTTTTATTTCAAATGCACCTTACCTTCATCGCAATATTGTTTTGAATATTAATAGAGAGACAGTTATAGTATAGAATAGAAAAAATAAATAAAAAAAATTATAAACAGAAAAATCGAATATATTTCACAAGAGAGTTTTTTTTTAATATTTATAATTTCAGGAGTGCGATATCCAACTACAAACATCGAATATCCATTTAAAATGCCATTACATTTTCAATTATTGATTGTTTTTAAAATGACGTACTCGTGCAACGCAGTAAATTTGTACTTTAAAATACCAGGGGAATGAAAAGTTTATATAATTGCTTTAAATTTAAGTTTTTATTAAAAAAAAAAATGTCCTTGATATTCAAAAAAAAAAAAAAAAAATAAATAAATAAATAAATTAGATAAAACGAGAAGGAAACTGTATCAAAAATCCATTAAAAAGCTGAAAATTTTATGGTTAATATATATGAATAAAATAAATCTGTAAAAGCCTAAGTCTTTTTCTTTTCAAATTTCATGTATTTTTTATTTTTATCGGTAATTGAGCTTTCGAAATCATTTGAAAATTTGTGTATTCATTTGCGTTGCTGCGTAAAGGGCGCTACGCCACTGGAGAGGAATAACTGATTTGATGCTCTCACTCATTCAGAAAATGTATTTCAAGCAGTATCCAAAGCATGTCTTGTATGTTTTCTTTCCATGTAACATCTGTGCAAGATTCGTTAAGCTAAAACTAGTCCCCTACTGATAAAAACGGTTCTTTCCTCAACTGTCTGCCTGTCTGTCCCTCTGTAAGTCTGTCCCATGGCACTTGGTTTTCCGCCCTTTTTCTACAGCTTGCAAATATTGAACTGATGTTTGGTATGTGAGTCTACCTTTACTAAGTTACAGATCAAGTTTAATTTTAATTTCCGCTTTCAAGAGCTTTGACGGAATTACGAGCATTTCATTTTTTAGGAGAAATTTGCTAGCATTGCATATGCAATACTCTCAAAATGCTTGTTAAAGTTACGAAAAAAGCTAAGCACCTAAATGGTCACTTTCGCTTTTGCTGATAATGAAGGAAAACGCAGCATCCGAAGCAAGACTGCTATTATCAGCAATCAATATTAGTTGCTCGGCATTAAGACCGCGGAACATTAACTGGCAAAATTGGAAATATGCAGCATACACCATTTCCATCTGTTGCAGTCAAAACATTTAATGATAGACAATGAAATGGGCGGGTACAATTTGACACGGATGTCCGAGAAAACATTGGATTGAAATTCTAGTTTGAAATTCATTTTCAATCCACCTGAGCTGGTTTTCAAACGTAAAGTGTGTATGCATTATCCAAATGACAAATAATTTCAATTCCCAAATACCTGTTGTTTGAAATTCATATTTATATGAGTTTTTTAACCTATAATTTTAAGGACACGTAAAAGTAATAGAAGACAGGGATTATTTTTTCAGGGGACGGTCATTTGATTCTAGGGGAGAGGGGGGGGGGGCTGTCAAAAATTGTGAAGTCAGATCATGCCTTCACATGACAAAATATATTTATTTCTAGGATGACAAGAGCTTTTTTTTTTATTTTGTTTTGTCTTCACTGAAAAATGTCTGAAAAACAAAAACAGGGAGGGGTAGTCCAAACTACAAGAAAACTTTCTTATTTATTTCCGAGATCCCCCCCCCCCAGCACACACATACACATACCAAACAGAAATCAAATATTTGTTCCTTTATATTTCTTTTAAAACACTGGACAGAAAATTCTGATTTATATCAATTTCAACTATCTCCGAAATTGAAATTATTTGTCTTCTGAGTAACACCGTGCATTCTAGAGTATCTGAGGTGGATTGAAAATTAATTTCAAACTAGAATTTCAATCCAATGTTTTCTCGGACGTCCGTGTCAAATTGTACCCGCCCATTTCATTGTCCATCATTAAACGTTTTGACTGCAACAGATGGAAATGACGGAAGCTGCATATTTCCAATTTTGCCAGTTATGTTCCGCGGTCTTAAGCTAGATAACTTGCGATTTATAAGTTCTTTCAAAATTTAGAGTAGTGGCATGTTTGAAATAAACGTTCTTTCAGCATCGAATGTTCTTTAAATTTTTCCCGAAAAATCCCTGTGTCAAGAATCGTGTGGTCAGTTAGTTAAAAAAACAAACTCGAACGTCAATTCATCATAGTTTCAAAACAGTAAATATTCCGTGATCTGGGTAATCAAAAAAGTTAATGGAATTAATTGTATTAATGATAATTCGTTATCATTAATACCCAATGATAATCGCCCAAGTTCAAGTGCAAGTTCAGTTTATTCACCCAACCCAAAATAATAGTTCATGGGATACATTTATAACTTATATATATATTTCATATAAACTGTTCAGAGGTACAATATCTATATATACAATGCAAAAACATGATATAAAATGAATAATGATAAAAATACTTCGCCGTTCCATTTTTAACCATTCTCAAGAGAAAATTCTTAAAAGATTACATATAGTTATATACCCTAATGTATAGTTAAGAAGATGCGAAGACTCCCTGACCGCTTGGTGAAATTGTGTTTTAACGCCCTACTGCTCATATTGACCGGTGGGGGAGACTTTCAATGATTTGAAAATACGCTATCTAACAAGAAGTGCTATCTGTGGTTTAGCTAGAAAATGCTAAAATGCATGCTCTAAACGGACAGGGTGTCTCAAGCCGCCTCAATACCCTTAATAGATTCAGGGCAAAGCCCAGATGATGGCGCAGAGGAGTAGAGTCCCTGAAAGCTCCGGAATTTTGACGATGCAAAGCCAGTTTATTCATATAAGAAATTGGAGAATAGATATATTTTTGTTCTTATTCTAGTGAGGCATACAGGGCGACTGAAATTTCTCGTTACTACATTAATAGAGTATTTGAAAATTTTTTAAAGAAGATAAATCAATCATAAGTTAATGAAATAGATTATAACGTGTACATAAACAAAAAAGTTAAAAGGGCGTTTTGGGGATAACATTTTTGTATCATGTTTCTACAATGAATTTCAGTATAAATATGAAAGTAAAAATTAAGAGAAAAATTCATATACGAAGATGGCTTTCTATGCAAACTTCGTGATAATTATAGTTTTGTCAATGATAAAATATGTACAACCTTTGATTTTGAGTATCCAATGCCCTGAAGGATTATTAATTTTTTTAATCAATTTATTTTGGGGGAGACTAAACGATGTGCATGCTTGAGCATATAAGGAAATATGGAAGCTCTGCCATACCAGCCAAATTAACATACTTTTTATGTTACTTGTGTTAAAGATATATTCCAATAAAACATGTAAATTGAAATGATAAAAAAAAACATGTGATAATTGGTTAGAAATTTTAAATATTTCAGCAATATTAATAATGCCATCACATTATTGGGGCTCGAGTTAAATTCCACTGATGAGAAGAATGAATGAATTTAATTGCTGCTAGCATCAAATCAATTACTGATCTCATCAATTCAAATGATGCACGCCTTCATTTTTCTAATGTTTGCCAGCATCAATAATTCGCATTAATTCAATTGATGAGAGCAATAATTGATGGGCACTTCAATTCATATGAGAGCAATGATTGATATAATAATACATTTCAAGTAATTTAAGATGACTTCACTATTTCGTGTTTGAGAAACTAGGGGATAAGCCGAGCCATTTATATATATATATATATATATATATATATATATATATATATATATATATATATATATATATATATATATATATATATATATATATATATATATATATATATATATATATATATATATATATATATATATATATATATATATATATATATATATATATATATATATATATATATATATTTGAGGGTGTTGCAGTTCTTTTGTTATTTTCCCTTAAGTTGTAGCAGTTTAAGAGAAAAAAAAAATTAGTAACAGAAAACGAAGTTAATTTGTTTCAGATACAACGGTATATACTATACAACACAAAGTAGAGCAATATTTCAAAACTGCATATCGACTTCCAGTTTGCCATTAAACCTCATTAGTCACATAGCAAAATAAGTCTCCTTTTCTGTTTTTCAAATAGGGAATCCCTATTGTTCTGAAAAATTGCCTGCTTGAAACAGAATATATTTGATATACGCATAAAGAGACAAGAATTTTCTTCAAAACTACCATTTCCGATTTTTGTTAAAAAGAGGCATATTTTTGAAAATTACAAAAATCGAATAAAAATCATTATCAATGCGAAATACAAAATGTGTACATAAAATAGCAAAAATAAATTTAGCGTCGGAACTGGTCTAATGGTAAAGCGGGTGGACTCTATACGCATATTCTTTTACCTGAGAATGGGTTCGAAACCTGGAAGGGCTGGTATATATACGAGGGTTGTCCGGTAAAATCGTGAACAAAGCGTTTTTCTCGAAAAATAATGGGCGTAATAAGCTGACATTTTCAGCAAATGTTTTTTTTATCATATTTAAGTGCATCTTAATTTTTTTGATAAAATATAGACAAAAATAAAGATTTTATAATGCTTGAATGTGCACAGGGTACGGTCCTACGGCGCACGATCAAAAAACCAGGGTTTCATTAGCGAATACAGGGGTATTATTTCGAAATAAAAGTATTAAATAGATAAGGTTGGGGTAAAAATTATCCTATTTTTAATCCACTATCTATTATTTTGTCTTCTATAAAAATATCAAGGCATCTGCTCAATTTTTGGCAGTTTCCCAAGCATTTGAAATAGGAAAGTAGTAAACGCAACACACGAAAAATGGCGACGTTCGGTGACGTTACGGCGCACAGGAGAGCAGTTCAGTTTGATTTAGATGTAGTAATGACACCCTAAGAACCTTTAATTGACTACAGAAGAAAAAAAATATATAAAAATATCACTAGATCTTTAGTATACAAGTGAAATGGAAGTTTTCTAAGCGGAAGCTTTTTGATCGGGTCCCCGGGTAGAACAAAACATACGGACAAACAGCTACTGGCAATAGCAAAAGACGCTGTCACTGTAGACCGTCGATATAAGATAGCCTATTTAGTTGAATGATAGTGAGAGTACTGTCCATAACTTACTAATAAATCTTCAGAAGGTCCCATGTGTGTGCGAGATTGGTTCCTCGACTGTTTATGGAGGAAAAAAGGGAAAATTAAGTATGTGCATCAATGAAATCCCCGAATTTAAGTGGGGCTTATCCAACTTTTATTTAGAAAAGAGGAAACGTGACGCTGCTTTAGACAGTTTGACGTTATCATCCGTGCGCCGTAAGGCAATACCACACATAACATAAAATCTCATATTTTGTTTATTTGAGCAGATATCTATTTGAAATTTGCTATGTATATTGATGAAAAATGTGCTAAAAAGTAGTGAAAGTTTTAGAACGCAGTGTTGCTTATTTTTTCAATCTAGACAACTTGTCCACGATTTTACCGCACAACCCTCGTATTCTTTTCATTATAAAGTAAATCCGGTTTATTCCCCGAACGCCTACTCGCTAAATCAACAATATAATTATCACACTCAATTAAGAGACCCTCTAAGGGACACAGGTAGCATTTACCTGTGTTACCTCGATTCAGTCTAAATTAAATACATTTTTTCCCAAAAAATAATCAATACCTTCTTAAATGTTTTAAATACTGCAAGGAATGTTCTGTCAGAAACGTAATCGAAATGCAATCTACTATATCGTACGTTCTCCCTGTAATGTAATGTACCTATAAAAAGGGGGGGGGGTTCCAAAATAACCAACCCTGAGGGGTAGAGTTACAGAGTTACTGGGGGGGGGGGGGTAAGGGATTAACGTAGTATGGTGACTCATGTGATGGGCTGTGGAATAGGAATTCTATAGTGTGCGGTGCATTACTCATGTCGAGTCACTACACTACTTACACTCATGTCGAGTCACTACACTACTAACACACATGTCGAGTCACTACACTTCTAATATATACATTACAAATAACAACATTAATCACATGATGAGTTATACCAGTAAAATACATAAAATTATATATTCCCAAATAACAAATAACAAAATGACCACACATAATAAGCAACACTACTAACACACATGTCGAGTCATTACACTACTACCACACATGTCGAGTCATTACACTACTGATATGTACATCACAAATAACAATTTTAAATCACACGATGAACTATACCAGTAACACGTATAAAATTATACATTCCCAACACATGAGTCACCATATTACATGTACAACTCACATAACAAATAACAAAATTACCACACATAATAAGCTACACTATTAACATACATGTTAAGTCACTACACTACTAACACACGTCGAGTCACTACAGTACTAACACACATGTCGAGTCACTACACTACTAATTTATATTACAACTAGCAATATTAAATCACACACAATGAGTTATACCAGTAACACATATAAAATTATACATTACCAACACATGAGTTGACTCAACATACTACATGTACAACTCACATAACAAACTAGAGGTACTGTGAGCACTGAGCTCACCAAATGATACCCCCCGCCTCCTATATGATTATAATGGCAAAGTCGGGGGGGGGGGGGGGGGGGGCTAGGGATAAAGGCTACTACATGTATATAACACCGGTCATATTTCATTAAAAACATATACATGTATTTGTACCTGGACATCATAAATAACTGTTTAGAGTAGTGAACGAGGTATAAATGTTTTATAAAATACAAAATATTATATATGTATTATCGAAAAATTTTAGTCATATCTAGCTGCAGATCTATAGCTCTCCAATGGTCTGGAAAAAAATTGAATGGTTGTTCATATTGACATGATGAAAAAATCTGGGAATAAAAAGGGGGAAAATTATCATTTCCTGGAGGTTAAAAAAGGTTTGAGTCCGGCCATTTTGAAGCAGTCGGTCGGGAGAGGACAAACAAACATTTTTTTTTTTTTTTTTTAAAGATGACCACATCATATTCTGTATGGCCATGCCATACAGGTTTACGTATGAATTTATGTTATTTAAATATCAGAAATGAGCGATATTCATAAATCATAGCATATATGTTAATTAAGTTTCTGACTGAAGCATACCTGAGAATACAGAGGGGATATCTTTTATATCAAACTGAGTTTTTAAGTCCGTCCTGAGGCTTTCTCTAGGTTGCACACCAGTATCAAATTTCAATAATTATATATTAATTATTACCAAAATTACGAAAAGTATAGAAGACATAACTCGTCTAAAACAAACTCCTCGAGAAATTTCTTTTCAGACTTTATAAGACAATGCTTTCTAAGCATACCAAACAAAAAACAAAAACAAAAAAACATCCAGATAGGCAAGCAAGTTTATTGTCATCGAAGTCGAACAGGTGCTTGAAAGTGATGCACAGGACTTAACCACCCTTCCTTAAATACCGTATACCAAAAAAAAAAAAAAAAAAAAAAAAATAATAAAAAAAAAAAAAATAAAAAATCAACACGACTGCTATGTTCTCACATCTGGTAAAATCAGAAAGCCAACATGTTGTTCTTGACCTCATAAAGAATATCAGATCCTTCTCCTTAATTGTTGAAGCGGCCGATTTCGAGGGAAGTATTGAAAAATAATGTGCGTTGGCCACGTTTTGACGTAAACCTTTAGTTTTTACGCTATCGAATAAACTCTGTCCATAATTTTCACTTTTTAGCTCACCTGAGCCGAAGGCTCAAGTGAGCTTTTCTGATCAAAATTTGTCCGTTGTCTGTCGTCGTCTTCGGCGTCGTTGTTGTCGTAAACTTTTCACATTTTCATCTTCTTCTCCAGAACTACTGGGCCAATTTCAATCAAACTTGGCACAAAGTATCCTTGGGTAAAGGGGATTCAAGTTTGTTCAAATGAAGGGCCACTCCCTCCTCAAAGGGGAGATAATTACGAAATAGCAAAAAATTAATGGCATTATTGAAAAGTCTTCTTCTCAAGAACCAATAGGCCAGGAAAGATGAAACTCATATGGAATTATTGTCAGGTAGTGTAGATTCAAGTTTGTTCAAATCATGACTCCGGGGGGTAGGATGGGGCCACAATGGACGATTGAAGTTTTACATAGGAATATATAGGAAAAATCTTCAAAAATCTTCTTCTCAAGAACAGCTAAGCTATGATTGGTCATATTAATATGGAAGCATCCTCATGTGGTGTAGATTCAAGTTTGTTCAAATCATGACTCCCGGGGGTAGGGTGGGGCCTCAATGGATGATCAAAGTTTTACATAGGAATATATAGGAAAAATCTTCAAAAGTCTTCTTCTCAAGAATAGCAAAGCAATGATTGGTAATATTTATTTGGAAGCATCCTCAGGTGGAGTGGGTTCAAGTTTGTTCAAATCATGACCATCGGGGGGTAGGGTGGGGCCACAATGGACTACAATTAAATTTTAACAGGAGAATATAGGAAAAATCTTCAAAAATCTTTTCTCAAGAACAGCAAAGCCATGATTGGTCAAATTTATATGGAAGCATCTACAGGTGGTGTAGATTCAGATTTGTTCCAATTATGACCCCTGGGGGTAGGGTGGGGCCACAATGGACAATCAAAGTTTTCAAGGAGTATATAGGAAAAATCTTCAAAAATCTTCTTCTCAAGAACAGCAAAGCTATGATTTGTCATATTTATTTGGAAGCATCCTGAGGTGGTATAGATTCAAGTTTATTCAAGTCATGACCCCCAGGGGTAGGATGGGGCCACAATGGACGATCAAAGTTTTACATAGGAATATATAGGAAAAATCTTCTTCTCAAAAACTGCAAAAATATTGGTCATATTTATTTTGGAAGCATCCTCAGGTGGTGTAGATTCAAGTTTGTTCAAATCATGACCCCCAGGGTAAAGGTGGGGCCACAATGGACGATCAAAGTTTAACATAGGTGTACATAGGAAAATATTCAAAAATCTTCTTCTCAAGAACAGCAAAGCTATGATTGGACATATTTTTTTGAAAGCATCTTCAAGTAGTGTAGATTCAAGTTTGTTCAAATCATGACCCCCGGGGGTAGGGTGGGGCCACAATGAACGTTCAAAGTTTTATATAGGAATATATAAGAAAAACCTTTAAAAATCTCAAGAACAGCAAAGCCACGGTTTGTAATATATTTGTATGGAAGCATCCTCAGATAGTGTAGATTCATATTTGTTCAAATCATAACCTCCAGAGGTAGGGTGGGACCACAATGAAAGTTCAAACTTGTAGAGCAAAAAGTCACAGTTAGTCAAAAAAATATGTAAGCAGTGTAATTTTGTTCAAGTCATACCCCCCCCCACTCCCTTTTAGGGGTAGGTTGGGACCATTTATGCATTTAAGCTTTTCAATACTAAACTGGTTTTTCCTTTTTTCCTGGCCACAGTGCTCAGGTGAGCGATGTGGCCCCTGGACCTCTTGTTAACAGAAAGATACACTGTATCTAAAATACAGAGGGCCGACCTTTTACACCGTGTATATCCCAACATACGGGGTGTATGCTATGTTGTGCATGGGGTATATGTTTTCGAAGCGATAAAAAGGGGGTCAATGTATGCTTTTTGTACAGTCAATATTTCAATTTATAGATATATTTCGCCGAAAAGCATATGCCTACGGAAGAAAGCATTATGTAAGAAGTATATGGATACCTATGAATCCACTGTATACTTTCTAGTTTTATCAAACACCTCAACACAATTCCGAGGATCAGAGCAAGATTGACTCTACATTGTGTTTATGGTCAATTGTACCATAGTTAGCTGGGTTTTTTTCTTTTGTTAAAAGTGTAGGTTATCTGTACATAACCAACAATACTATATGAGGTAACAACTACATATCAGAACAAAGCTTCGCTTTATCATCACTTTCATATTACTGTTAAAAGTCAACGAAAAGTCAATGTTGTGCCCGGGGTGTATGCAGCATGTTGCACCCGGTTAATCCAGATAACCCGAATCGTATCCTGCTGATTATCTGTATCTCAATGATAATGTTCAGAAAACCTACAGGTACAGATACAGGCTCACACATTGAACTAGTTTTCAGTTAAAGGAGGGGGGGGGGGGTTGCACATATAAGAAAGTCCTCGATACGCCAAAAAAAAAAAAAAAAAGGATCAACTGATCTTATTATCGATCGGCCCAACTGTAAATATGCTTTATTTTCTATTCTTGAGTATATATTCGCAAACTAATAGCCCCTTCCCTCCTTCCCCATGCTTCAAAGAATTAAATCTATTCAACCATACTTTAATTCTGATGTATGTTTTCAACATTGAGTTACCTGTTTTAAGCTTGAGCATTAAATGTATTTTATTTCAGTAGTAGATATACATCGAATACATCATTAGGCAAATGCTTATTTTACCCTATCCATAAGTAAATAATTAAAATGTAATTGTAAACTGAAAAAAGGCGATTGTCAAAACGAAATTGAAGAATAATAATTCGTATATTTTTAAAATCGGTTTTCGTATTGAAATCTACACTTGGAATAAGAAATATCTTAAAATATTCTACTAGAAATAGACTATAATAATATAATATACAATTTTAAAGTATGGATATCATAATAGTACTACATGTTTAATTTGTTCCTTGGCATAACTTATTAAAATAAAGAATTCAGAGCAATTGATATAAGGCAAATACATGACCATTACATTGCCATTGCTACCTACCTGCAGGTACAGGTATGATTGCTTCACTCCCCCCCCCCCCTTGTTTTATTACCTAAACACACAGACAGATTTAACACCTTTAATCGTCCCAATTTACACAAAACAAACGCTGGTAAAAAAAAATAATAGCACCATATATGTGACACTTTTTACATTTATTTTTGGGGCATAAACAGCACAACTCAAAGCAGTTGAACAGGGAATAGCAAGTCCTGCTTTAGAGATCATATTGAACGACAAGGGTAAATAATTCTTTTTTCATACGATATAAACTCATTCTTACGAAAGCCTAGAAGGGTCAAATAAGAAAATAAAAAAAAAAATAAAAAGTCGTAATAACGAGATAAAAAGTCGTTATTACGACTTAAGAAAGTCGTAATTACAAGATAAAAAGTCGTTATTACGAGATAAAAAGTCGTAATAACGAGATAAAAGTCGTCATATCAATATATATATATATATATGCATGTGAAGGAAATCTGCATGTTGATAAAAGTGTTTAACCTCACCCTTATCCCACCTTTTCGTCCCTTACGAAATGAAATATATTTATAATTACATGTACATGTAAATGAAAGTCAAACAAAGTGACGAGAATTGACCCACTTTATTTTTACATGGTTCTATACGTAGTAGTAAAGTCGGTGTAAGAAACATGCATTGCATTTGAATTAAGAAAACTGTAACAATCTTTCATTTAGGCGCAAACTGAACATAATCTGGTATGACGTATTAACTTATTTAAAGTTATTTAAAAAGTCATACAAGAATTATAGATGTGCTCCATGTAGTTAAGGCATCGATCGATGTGTATTATTTCCGAAGCCCTCCTTAAACTTATTTCCGTGATTTTTTTTAAAATCCAGTTCGACCAATTGGTAGCAAACTCGACTCAGCTCAGAGAGACAAGGAGGGCGTTCTAATGAAATTTAAGAAAAAAGCAGCTACATGCATGGGAGCAATCTATTCAGCTACTCCTGTTTGTATCTTAATCTGCTTAATTGTGTAATTTTTATTTTATCTATGTACCAGTGATCTAGATAACATATTGCGGAATCGTAATACATTTTCCACCTTTTTATGCGGAATCGTAATGAAAAAATATTCGAGAAATTGTGACTCATTTTTTGCGGAAAGATATTATCAATATGCGAAAACGTGGAACACCGCTTCACTGAAAGATGGGTGATATCCAACAAGAAGACAAAGGACAAAAAGAAATATATATATATATATATATATATATATATATATATATATATATATATATATATATATATATATATATATATATATATATATATATATATATATATATATATATATATATATATATATATATATAATCTCGTTTTCCTACGCATGTTCAAATGGTTGGGGTTTCTCCCTCTTTTTGTGGCCCGAATGTAGAACGCAAATTTCAGCAAAATGTACCAGAAATTAGGGAAAGGGCCCAACCACCTAACCCCCCAAATAAGATTTTCTAGTTTAGTCAATAGGTTAAGGTTTTTTTTCCTGCTTGTCAAACTGTTTTGGAGCCCCCCCCCCCCCCCGTTAAAAATCGATTTTTAACCAGCAAAAAGGAAGACAAAATAACAACAGGCCTTATATTAAAATTTCCTATGTACATTAACAACAGTTATTTTCTCGGGAGAATAAAAAAAAACACTAGGGGGCATCCCTGTACCCCTTCGATACTGCATGCTCCAGATCATAGTATTTCCCGGTTTAATATCAAGGCTAGAACGTAAACGTTAATGTAGAAAGGAAACTTGTCCCATTCATATTCAAAAATCATTTTGTGTGGCTCCAAAAAACCAATTTCCCACTAAATATGCTTTACTGACAACTTTAAAAACAAATCATCAACCAGTACCATTTAATAAAATAAATGAATCAAATCTGTTGAAGATGCCATTCCTGAAAACGTAATTTTAGAAAAATATAACTTTTCCGTGAACTTTAAAGATTGAGAAAAATATTATCTCAGAGCGGGGGATTGTCCCCGCCTTGTATGCCCGTTTCTTTTAAGAGGTCTTTTAGGTAGTTTCACAATAATGTGCATTATAAAACCGCCATCGTTATTTTGATCTAACTATACCATGATATTTTAGTAGGGATATTTCCTACAGTTGATTGATTGATTGTATGTTGTTTAACGTCCCATTCGAGAATTTCCTACAGTTGAAGTCAAGCTTTTATCATTTAAAATTTACAGCATGCGACCGACAAACATTTATCTGCTTTTATATACACTGTACATCAGTTTGCATTGGTCTATAATTCTTACCCAATTTGATCTTCCCAGAACCCCTTCTCCCAAGCAGGATTACACGTTATATACTTTTATCATACCTCTACTGATTTTTTCTCTATATAACATTAGATCGTTAGACGTGACTAATTCCCTAGAAATCTTTATGAATGGACTAATCCCCGTGCGTTAGTCAAGTGAGCTAATCCCTGCATCAAAAGCTAATTTCCGGTTATCTGTAATCCTCTAGATTTTACTTTTACATTGGTATGATATGTGAATGGACTAATCCCCGTGTGTTAGCAAGTAAGTGAGCTAATCCCTGCTATGAAATCATACTAACTGAATCCTCTAAATTTTACGTTTGTATAAGTATAATAAAACAGTTAAAAGTATATCATTGCGGGAGTTAGCAAGATTTTAGTTCCTCTCGACCAGGACTATTTCCCTCGGCTTCGCCTCGGGAAATAGTCTTGGCCTTGAGGAACTGGAACTGGTCATGATTATTATATTTTGATAATATCAACATTGTAATTATTATCACCATTATTATTAATTGATATTAGTTCATTATTCACAAAACAATTGTTTTTGTTCTTCTATGTACATATATATATATATTATTGTAAAACTTTGTAAATGTTGTATGGCTATTCAGATTTTATGTATGGGAGAGGACTATTTAAGTTTTTGGAACTTGTGTCCAATCCCTTTGACATATTGTCAATAAAAATGTTCAAAACAAAAACAACTCGAATCTTGCTAACTCCCTCAATGGTATACTTTAACTGTAAAATAAGTATCCACCATTCTGGTCATAAAAGCATTTCTAGATATTTAATACTGCAAAAGTTAGTTCTATTCTGCAATCTAATGAAAAAATAAACATATACAAGGAAAATTAAATTTCTGTTTATTTCAAAAATTAAAATCACAAATTATGCTCATTCAAAATTCAGTCAAAATATGATCTATTCATGCAGCTTACATTACATTAGAAATTCAAACATAAGTTATCAATGGAGGTTGATATAATATTATATTTAGCATTGTTTTTTATAATTATATACACATCATAAAAAAGGTGTCTTTTTATATTATGCTCACATATAGCAAGAGGCTACTCTAACTTACACAATAAGTCAACACTCTTCTAAATTAAAATAATTCAACATGAAAACACATAATGAGCTACACTACTTACACACATATTGAGTCACTACATGACTATTACACATAAAAAATAACATTAGCACACACAAATGAGCTACACTACCGCAGGTAAAATTCTACATTCCCAACACAAAATGAGTCCCATGCTACATGTACAACACTTATACCAAAAATAACAATACACATATATGTATTACAAATAACAAATAATATTTAAACACAAAATGAGCTTTACCAGTAACACACTTAAAATTATACATTCCTGACACAAGAGTCCCCATGCTATATGTACAACACACAAAACAAACAACAAAATTACCACACATAATAAGCTACAGTACTAACACACATGTCGAGTCACTACACTACTAACACACATGTCAAGTCACTACACTACTAACACACATGTCGAGTCACTACACTACTAACACACATGTCGAGTCACTACACTTCTAATATATACATTACAAATAACAATTTTAAATCACACGATGAGTTATAAAAGTAACACACTTAAAATTATACATTCCTGACACATGAGTCACCATATTATCTACATGTATATGTGCAACACACATAACAAATAACAGAATTACCACACATCATAAGCTACACTACTAACACACATGTCGAGTCACTACACTACTAACACACATGTAGAGTTTCTACACTACTAATATATACAGTAAAACTTTTCTAATCCGAACACCACTGGTTCCAAAGAAATTGGCTGGATTAGACCACATTCCGGATTAGACAACATTTAATACAATTGAATCTACTGCAGGTGACTTAAAGTAAACACTGTATTAGTCAAGGTTTTGGAGTACACAACATCCGGATAAGACAAGTTTCACTGTATATTACAAATAACAATATAAAAACACATGAGGAGCTTTACCAATAGCACACATAAAATTACATATTCCCAACACATAATAATTCACAATACTACATGTACAACACACATAACAAATAACAAAATTACCACACATCATAAGCTTAACAATACTAACACACATGTCGAGTCACTACACTACTAACACACATGTCGAGTCACTACACTACTAATACAAATGTCGAGTCACTACACTACTAACACACATGTCGAGTCACTACACTACTGATATATACATTACAAATAACAACATTAAATCACATGATGAGCTATACCAGTAACATACATAAAACAAGTTCTGTGAGCCAATGCTCACTGGTAATCCCCGCCACCGTGATGTGAATATACATTATCATGTGAATATATACAAGTTCAGCTATGGACAGACGCACGGATAAACAGGAAGTTGACATCAGATTCATACAAAAATAAATCCCACCATATGACATGCCTCAACAAGAGTGTGCTGAAATTTCAAGCATCTGCAATGAGTTGTTGCTGAGAAAACTTTGACAAAAATTTGTTCCATATTATACAGACAGATGCACAGATAAACAGGAAGTTGACATCAAATTCAGAAATGAATCCCATCATATGGCATGCCTAAACAAAAGTGTGTAAACTTTCATGCATCTGCAATAAGTAGTTGATGAGAAAACTGCAACAAAAATTTGTTATGTATGGTATAGACAGACACACAGATAAACAGGAAGTTGACATCAGACTTGTACAAAAATGAATCTCAAAATATGGCATGCCAAAACAAAGAATGTGCTAAAATTTCAAGCATCTGCTATGCCTATTAGTAACTTAACTGAAAAAACTGCAATGAAAATTTGTTATGTATGATACAGACAGACGCACAGATAAAGAGGAAGTTAATTGGCATCAAATTCATACAAAAATGAATCCCACCATATGGCATGCCTCAGCAAAGAGTGTGCTAAAATTTCAAGCAATAAGTAGTTGCTGAAAAAACTGAGACGAAAATTTTTATGTGTGGTACGGACAGACACATGGATAAACAGGAAGTTGACATCAGATTTGTATAAAAATGAATCCCACCATATGGCAAGCCTAAACAAAGAGTGTGCTAAAATTTCAAGCATCTGCAATGAGTAGTTGTTGAGAAAAATGTGACCAAAAATTTGTTATGTACAGACAGACAGACACACACACAGCTAGACACAAAAGGATAAAACAGTATACCCCCCCCCCCCCCTTCTCCTTCAGAGCGAGGGTATATATAATTATACATTTCAAACACATAAGTCACCATACTACATGTACAACACACATAACAAATAACAAAATTACCACGCATAATAAGCTACACTACTAACACACATGTCAAGTCACTACACTACTAACACACATGTCAAGTCACTACACTACTAACACACATGTCGAGTCACTACACTACTAACACACTTGTCGAGTCACTACAATACTAATATGTACTCTACAAATAACAATATTAAAACACACGATGAGCTATACCAGTAACGCACATAAAATTATACATTCCCAACACATGAGTCACCATACTACATATACAACTCACATAACAAATAACAAAATTACCACATATAATAAGCTACACTACTAACAGACATGTCAAGTCACTACAGTACTAACACACATGTCGAGTCACTACACTTCTAATATATACATTACAAATAACCATTTTAAATCACACGATGAGCTATACAAGTAACACATAAAATTATACATTCCCAACACGAGTCACCATACTACATACGTACACAAAATTACCACACATCATAACCTACACAGCTAACACACATGTCGAGTCACTACACTACCATTCATATAATGATATATATAAATGAGGTCATATAATGAGTCAATACATTTACAATAGAGTCAACATGCTCCTAAAACACACTTATATTAGGTCATTATAGCACTTGTTACATGTACTTGCACATGAATCACTATTAGGACAAAAGAATTCTTTAGATGTAAGTGTATTTGTTATTTAATCTTTGTCTAGCTGTTATGATATTTTAACAGCAAATTTTATACTCTTTCTTGCAAATTCAAAGATTGTTCTGCTTTCTGGAGGGGCATTTAAACACTTCAATTGACCACGATCAAGTCATACTGACTTATTCCACTCCAATTGGCACTCTATGGCTATTTTTCTTTTGTCCACACATTCTTAACAAATGGAACTGAAATACATATATGATAAAACCATTAAAGCTTTTACATTAAAATGAAATAAAAATATATCAATGATCAAGTTTCCAATCTTAATTAAGACACAACAACACTTCTTTAAAAGCAAAAGGACAAGAATAAATTTTAAATTTAAAATTCCTAAAATAGCTAGTTAACATTTTGTGTATTTGATTTGTATTAAATTATTATATCCTTTAGAACTTGTTAGCCTGTTGAATTACTGTAAATGTATAATATTTAGCGTGTACGATATTTGGCAGAAGTTGATTATTGAGCAAGTTAGCGGGGATTTGATTTAGCGCATTTGTTAATGTGTATGTGTATTTGTGCAAGACGTTAAGCGTTGTACTTGAATTAGCAGACAATGCTTTCCACCAAAGGCGCCAAAAAGAATACACAGTGAAAAGTAATATGTTTACAGTATATTCACAACTTAACATACTTTCTGAAATTTTGGGTTAGGCCATTCCAAGTTTTTTCTCTGTTTAGCGTCCACCCATCTTTCAAAAACCTACCTACCTATTCGCAAAAAACACACAAACCAAAAAAATAAAACAAAGACTTTATAGTCGTTAAAATGACGTCATTCAAAAGATTTGATTTTATAAATCTATTTTTCTCTTAGAAAGATCTATTCTTCAGCAAAACCGATGTATTAAATGCTTAAAATATTCCTAATATGACATCTTGTAGACAAATATTTATAGAAATTGACAGAATTCAAAGATTTTGACCAGAATAACTTATTTCAGGACTCCTTATTATGTTCACCAAACGAAGTTTGGGAACATATTGTTTTTACTATCTTTTTTCGAAATTTCTTCTCCGGTACTTTTTTGTACGCGAGTGTTCTCGGAAACTACTCATCCGATTGAGATGAAACCTTTTTAGGGTTAATAGGCATGTTGTGTAGAATTGCGGAACGAAGGTCATTTTGCATGCACGTGCGCGCACGTGCGATGAGTGAAATGGCTGATATACTTAACATAGCCATAACTTTTATATTTCTTGATGAATTGTTTGAAACTCAGAATATAAAATTACATTAGTAGTCTAGACAAGATGACTTGGTCAAATTAGCATTAACCCACGTGCATGCACGTGCGCTTCACTCTGATTGGCTGATACAAAAATCTCAATAACTTCCTTGTTTTTTTTGAGAAAACACATTGAAATTTAAAATATACATGTAAGTATATATTATAAGGTTCTACAACATATTATATAGGAAATTGCTTTAAAACACGCGCATGCAGATGTGCTGCAATCCGATTGGCTGACTCTTTTAATGACTATAACTTCCTTGGTTTTCAACAAAAGAGGATGAAATCTATAATATAGACAAGCACATTGGGCTCCTACAGTATGATACTTTCAAAATTGAATGCAACGTCATGCCTGTGCGTGTGCTGAATTCTGATTGGCTAATATTTAAATGGATATATCTCTTATTTTTCAATGAAATTCTTTGATATTTAACACAAATGTATATATTGTGAGACACTATAAGAAAATTTATGTGTTAAATGTAGAAAGCACATGCAAGCACATGCGCTGAAATTTGATTGGCTAATACCCATATGGCTATATCGGAGTAGTTTTCCAATAAAATACCCTTAAAAATAAAGTGTCCATCTATATTACAAAAGTATTGTCTAATTCAATGAAGCTTGCATGGAATGGGGCATCATAAGGGATTGGGGAGCCGTTTGGGGAACATCTGTAATGGTTACCGTTACAATTAGCACTAGTTCTGTATGTTTTTTTTCTGATATGGGGTGTCAAAAACCAAGGCACACGCAGACGCTAAACATAGAAAAAACTTGGAATGGCCTTATCCTTTTCTTTTGCCCTTGCCATTGATTTCCTTTCAAGCTTTCCAGTTTAAAGAGCCAAACTTTAATCTCATCTCCTTCTATAATTTACATATCAAAAAGTTGGAATCTTTACAGATAGGACTATATAAGTACTCACAGAATACATGCATCTAGACAAATAAGGATTTTTCAAAATAAAAACATGCATCCATGCAAGTCACTTATAAGAATATTAAAAATGAAAACGTTCAACAAGCTACACAAATTAGATTCATTTAGCTTTTCCTGTATATTTATCTGTCTCTCATTAGTAACATATATTAATGAATGGAGTAAAATGAAAGACCTAATTTTAATTACACTAAAAGTCTACCAAGTAACAGTAATATGTAATTAATTTTATATGTTTCATAATGTGCATAAGGAGATGGGTGAACAAGGCATGCAGAAAACCTATAGCTTCAAATGTATAAAAGTCAAATTCAAATACTGAATTTAGTATTGAGAGTAAAGCTCTTCTTTTTGAAAGGTATAACATTATACTACAAACAAAACTTTTCTGTGGAAAATTATTTAAGCAAAAATCATTTTATGATAAAAAAAGTGGTATTCTTGGGGTTCAAACCCAAGCAATGAAATTAAATCCTCAGTTTTTTTCTTAGAGACTAACATGCTAACCACTACACTACATACATGTAGCTCATGCCAAAAATGGACATTTACATATGTAAATCACGTTTAAAAATGTGACTCTTGACTAAATGGATTTCAAATATTTCTCTGAAAGATATGAATGTTGTTGTGACATAAAAGTGCATTATTTTTAGAAGAGTGGGTCATTTCACCATGTTTTTGTCAACCGAAATAGGAAAAGTTTTAAATATGCTTCGAGTATAATCTTACCAAAATATGGAGTGAAGACCTATACTCATATTCAAAAAGTATGATATTATTGATATAGGAGGAAAAAATGATCATTTTTGCCCTCTTTTGGTGTGTATCTGCTATTTCATAGATCAATAATATTAATCTTTATAAGATTGTAGCAAATTGCAAAGATTTTACATAAAGTATACATTAATGTTAAATGAAATATCAAAGAAAATTTTGACATGATTAAGATTTAACTCTTTACATCTTTTTTGTCACACATTGGGCATTTACTTGCCTTGTTCGCCCATCTTCTTTATCAGTAGATAAGGTTTATGATTCAGACTGCATCTGATAATGCATCACTAAAATGTAAAATCATAGAAATAATTGCACTATGCTCACTTTCTTCCTCCCAGAGCTCTTCTTTTCATCTTCAATTTCTTCCTCTTAATTTCCCTAAACTTTTTCTTCTATTGCAAGTTCTGTAAAAAAAAAAAAAAAAAAAAAAAAAAAAAAAAAAAAAATCCAATTCAATAAACTACTAAACTGACAAAAATTCAGTTTGTCAATTTTCATATTTTACCAGATTCATGAAAAATCTGGGCATACTGAACTTTTTTCGTGATTTATCTGAGGAAAGAGTGGTTAGTACCTTATTCATTTTCAAGTACCTGCTTGACTTTGACAGAAACGTTTTGGTACTAGAATGTGGAATACATACTTTCCTCATTACCTAAAATATTTCCATGACCTCAAATTCACTTATATTTCTTGCTGCTATTAAAGCCTTGTCAAGAAATAACATGTTTCCCCTATTAAAGGCATCAACTAACAAGGTTATGATTCAAAGTTTCCAAGTGTGCAGCTTAATTCACACAAAAGAAAAAAAAAACTTAACCGAACAGATTTACAAGTACTTGTCAAGAAGACTAGAAATGCGTCTTGATCGACATTTTCAGCCTAAGGTAAAGTCAAAGCATAGCCATGTAACATGTAACATTTTTCATGATGAATTACCTACATGTATATACAGTCCAATCTCTTCATCTTAAACTAGATGACACAAAGTAAAAAAAAAAAAATAAAGATGTTCCTGGGTTCCAGTAAAGAGTACTCAAATACCGCTTAATCATACAATCATGTAATTATGGAGAAAATGAACAGTAATCAAGCTCAAGAGTCCATAGAAAAAATACAAATCAGGAGCAGAGCAAACACGGACCTCTAAAAACATCAGAGGTGGGATCAGGTGCAAAATAGGAGTAAACATCCTCTGCCGATCAGTCACATTCGCTGTGTGCTCCTTGTCATGATCGGGAAAACGGAAAAGTCTGTAGACAATTCAATGTGTAAACAGACAACTCAATGTGTAAATAATGGTCTAACAATTAGTATTAAAAACATCAGTCCTCATTCGACTTAATGATAGATTGCTTTTGCTGACCAGGTCATTGTATTGACCATAGCTAATTACACACATGCAAGTCACTACATCCAGTCAAAGTTGATGTTTTAATTTTTTTCTAAAAATATTTATGAAGGGGTACTGTGATAATAATTACCTAGTCCTTTTTCATTCTGCCTTTTTCTTTATCTCTTTCCCTTTCTCTTCCATTCCACCCTCCGGCTCATTATCTTCCATCACTTCATCCCCTTCAGAAATGGTTTCCAGTACATATAAAGTACTTGATGAATGACTTACTCAAAATTATGGACCCATGATATAGTTGTTGTAATAATGTTACATGTACACACACTGCAAGTCACTGTGCCCTGTAAAAAATGTTACCTTCTTTATTTATATTTAAGGGTCAAGAACTATATATTAAGAATTCATTCTTAAGTTTTACAAAAAAAACTATATAAATCAGGATTTGGAAGGGCTTTGTAAAAATACTGTGAGATACATATGTAATAACCTTGTTCTTTCTTCATCTTGTCCTCCTTGTTCTTCAGCTTTTTCTCCATTTCCTGATCTTCCTTCATTTAATCTTCCTTAGTAGCTGCTTCTAGTAGAAATAAATATCAATAAAGTAAATAAAAAAATCTTGACTCAAGAAACAGTAATGGTTACACATCTTATATAAAAAAAAGAACATTGATTTCTCAGAATATTTGTGAAGAACTAAATAAGGATTTTAGCTGATTAAAGTAAAAGACATTCCTATCAAATAGAAAACAAGAAGTCTGTGAACCAATGCTCACTAGTAATTATAATTTCCGCACTGATTTGAATTTGGTACGGACAAGCACAGGGATAAACAGGAAGTTGACATGAAATTCATACAAAAATGAATCCCACCTTATGGCATGCCTAAACAATTTAAAGGTGTGCTAAACTTTCAAGCATCATCCTTGAATAGTTGTTGAGAAAACTGTGATGGAAATATAGTATGGACAGAATTGGAGGGATAAACAGGAAGTTCACATCGGATTCCTACAAAAATAATTCCTACCATATGGCATGCCTAAACAAAGAGTGTATTAATATATCAAGCACCTGCAATGATTAGTTGCTGAGAAAACTGCAACAGAAATTTGGTAAGGACATGGATATACATGTATAATAAATATGACTATTATTTAAATCATGGTTGTGTCATTCCATGTAAACTTTGATATTCTTCTGTGGCCCTACCCTACCCCTGGGGGCCATGAATTGAATAAACTTGAATCTACACTACTGGCATTTCAGGAAGCTTTCAAATACATGTAAGTTTCTCAATTAATATAAAATTGGTTATTTTCATTGGGTTAAATTTTCATGATTTGAGGGGATTTAACTTGTGGTTGAAAAAAAAAAAAAAAAACAAAAACATGACACTATATAGCATAAAATTTCAATATTTGGTTTCACTACAGTGTATACTAGTAGCTTAACACTGTACGGGTTTTTTTTTTTTTTTATTGTGCGTATCCTGAAATGATACCTTTATTTCTAAAATTTCATTTGAAAGACATGCACCTTTCACTTCTATAGTCACGGCTTAGTGATCGAACAATCTCATTACCTATTTTAAACATCTTGGATTGACAAGGTGCTAGGAACAAGAATTGAACAGGGACCTACAGATTATGATGCGAGTACCGGCAACAACTACCGTCTAGGCTACTGTGATTGGTCATTTTCAGGATTTAAGATAAGGAATATTGATAATGAACACTTAAGTAATTATTGCAAAATATAAAGTCTTAACACTTGGGAAAGACTATGAATTATAAGTTAATTCTACTGATTTAGTTAAAAGTTTTTGGTAGAGACTGATAAAGGAGACTTAAATTTTCAATTCAACTTTCCAGCATTATGTTTTATACAGTGTAAGCATGGTCTGACTAGATATATGCCTGAGATTTTCTAATGTCAGGGTTTTTGACACTAATGTTAGTCGGTTAGTCTCATCAGACTAATACATTTTCATTTGGACTAATAAAATCTGTGGGTAATAAGTCCGAACAGACCAATGAAAAATTCTGGAAAACAAAATGAATAAATTATGATTCTCAACAACCTTTACTAAAAAAAAACGGCATGTATTTTTAGCTTTCTAGCTTCTTGGCAGGTAGTAAGGTAATTCAGAGTCAAGTTGACGCTCAGATTTTACGACTGACTGATGTGAAATTAAACATTTTAGTGATCATGATTTAATCCTGTACAAACGATTGAGGTGGATTCCGCCCAGAATTTGACCGGACACCAAGGGAATTCCGCTTGGAATGCACAAATTCCTGGCGTAATACAGGGGGAGACTGAACTTTCTGATATTCCGTCTCAGAGATTCCGCCTAAATTTAACAGATTCCAGTCATCAAATTCTAGGCTGAATTTAGTTCAGGGGGAAAATAGCTGGAAATTATAAAAAGAAATACTTTGGACAGTTGAGACAGAATCTATATTCAGAAAGAATCCTTTTATTTCAATTCTAGGTGGAATTTCAATTTCCATGCAGGCAGAATGTCAATTTCCAGGCGGAGCTAATTTACAATTTTCGCCACAAATATTCAGCTAGTCTCCGCTTGGTTAACGCTTGGTTTCCGCTTATATTGCTTTAATAGTTATAGTACGTTTTACGCCTGAAATTTTACCGAGAATTCTGTCTTGATTACACCTTTTTCTCCAATGTGGAACATTTTGTACAGGGTATGATACATAAAAAAAGATGTCAAACGTTTTGGGTGTAAAGAACGAGATTAGGAATATAATCATACTTCCTGCATGATCAAGAGATTTTAAAAAATCTTTGGAATAAAACACTTCATGTAAATGCAGTGTTTCTTTCAAAAAAAACTATAAAAAGTACATTGTAATGTTTATTTTTAGATAAATCGTTACAAAACACTGATCTTTCCTTTTTGACGGACTCATAAAATCATGAGTGAAGTAGTAAAAGAAGCACTAGACATGCAAAGTCAGGACATGTTTGTTGAAACACCCTGTATTAAAGAGATTTCAACTCTTATGTATTTGTTTAATCATTCATTCCACCCAAAACAAAAAAAAGAAGCTTTTTAAAACAATTCTACTTACACATTAAAAGAAATGCCATCTTTTTTCTACTGGTGAAGATTCAAGATGTAATTAAATGGGTTTAAAGGTGCTTGGACACAGATTTGAAGTTAATATTTTCTCAGATTTTCTGTATAATTTCATGACTTATATGTTGCTATAGCATTTCATACTAAAATATAATAAAAATCTTATTTCATCTCGAAGTTATTGAAATTTCAAATTTCTGGACACGTTTGATTGACACATCCTTGCACTTTCACAATTTTTAATTTTATTCTTAATACTTAAGAAAAGTGGCAGTTTTGTTGTGTATAAATGAAAAGTATTAAAACTATAATCCAGAAAATTCAGAGTAGAAATTCGAAAGCAAAACCCACTCACAGTATTGTCAGTCCGTGCTCAGTGGTGTGTGTAGACTTTAACAATTGAACTCACCCGGTGAATCGTAAACATTAACAATAACAGAGCTCGTGCCCTGTTTACAGAAACAGTTTACGTTTCACGGGTGTATTCAATTTGTTAAACTCTGTACACAACACTGAGCACGGGCTGACGAAATTAGTGAGGGGGTTTGCTTTCGCACATTTCTACTCTGAATTTTCTGGATTATAGATGTAATGTGTTTCATTAATACAAAACAAAATCGCTTCTTTTCTTAAATATTAAGGATAAAAATAAAATTTGTGAAAGTGCAAGGATGTGTTAAGCAAACGCGTCCAGGAATTCGTAGTTCCAATAATTTCCAGATAAAATAAGTTTTTAATTATATTTTCGTGTGAAATGCTATTGCAATACATAAGTCGTTATATTATACAGAAATTTTGAGAAAATATTAACTTCAAATCTGTGTCTAAGCACCTTTAATTTGTGTTTACTGGCCAATAGTTTTCAACACCATCTGAAGGAACCTTGAAGTTTTCCTGTATCACCATGAACCTAAAAAAATCGATGTTATATATTTCAGTATCACAAAACATGCACCTAAAACATTCACAGACAGGCATTACACAAAAACAAACCTTCCACGTTCCCTTTATCAGCTGTTTATGCCCATAATTTGAAAATAATCATAAATTATGAATTTGCTTCATCTTGCACTGATTTAAGTCCCAATATTGTTTTGTTAAATAAATAATACAGGTAAAAAGCATGTTTTACTGACCATGGTGACAAATAATACATTAGAGAAATTAATACATGTACCATGCTATCAATAAAATATGAAAAATGTTAGCGTGCATGTTCACACACACTTGAGTAAGTTGACTGACTGTTTCCAAAGAATGTACATGTCCTCATTCATGTAATCCTGTTCCATGAAAATAGTTTTCATTTATACCCCTTTATAAAATGGCACATGCAGTCACTTACATACTGCAAGACTGCGTACATTGAGTACACTACTTTCACTTTGACCTTGAACTTGACTGAATACCGATTCCAACCCTGTTTGTGAATTTTTGTGTACATATTGAATCCTTATCTAAAAATATATTCAACTTAGCTTTGAATTAATAAATAATATAAATTGACACATCAATTGAATTTACACGCTACATACATGTAATTGTAAACAACAGGAGGTATGAGCATTAGCTGTGTGTTCATAAGGGGGGGGGGGGTACTCCCATATGAAACAGTCTGGGTGGTTTAAATACAGGCACATATTTAGCTTCCATAAACTTGTAACAGAGTAGCATTTCTGCTCCTACATATGTAAAATATGTAATTAGAAAGCCATGACAAAAAGTGGTCAAGGCAGGAACAGGCATGGGATAATGACTGAAATATTTAAATAGATCACACAGTTTTACGAAACCCTTCACAGAAAGTTGTGCTAGTTTCCCTACATGAACTCACGGATTCTGAAAAATCTGTACCAGAAACCTGTGTCATTTTCCATATCTGGAGACCCTGATTTGGGAAACCCATGTCAAAAGATAACCAAATATGGAGTCATGGGGATCTGCATGTGCATTAATTCATCTAGATCTGGGTCAGGATCTTGGAGAATCCCCTGATGTTGCTGTAGATACCAAATGGAGACTGAATACAAACTTTACAATGCTTTACATTATTAATTTGATTAGTTTTAGAATTTTTAAAGTTTGGAATTGATACATGTATGAGAGTACCCCATTCATTTTTATAGAACTTATCTACACTATCATTTTAACAATTTATAATAGTTTCTTATTAAGAATCAAATGATTCAATGCACAATTCTATAGTTATTTAACTTAATTAGGCCAAATGAAAAAACATTATGTGTTCCTGATGACATATGGTAAAAAAATTAGGCTAGGTAAGTAGGGAATAACTTTTTTTTTACTTTACTGTTAATTTTGTTTACTTGTTTGTTTGTTGTTTAATGTCCCTTTCGAAAAATTTTCACTCATATGGAGACGCCACCACTTGCCAGTGGAGGGCTGCAAATTAATAGACCTATACTCCGCACTCAGGGCCAATTTGAGCAGTGAGGGATCTTTTTTGTGCCAGCACCTAATGCCACAAGGGACCTCTGTTTTATACGATCTCATCCAAAGGACCGGTCTCCACGTCCCACAGTGGGATTCAAACCTGCTACCTAAGGATCAACTCCTTACTCCGCGACTCTAGTGCAACCACTCTAACCACTGCATCACGCAAGCAACACGTTTTATTTTGAAAGCATCAATTAATTATTCAGTACATTGTTTTTCTATCATATACATGTATACATGTACATACACATACATGTATATGAATACATACATACATACATACATACATACATATATATATATATATATATATATATATATATATATATATATATATATATATATATATATATATATATATATATATATATATATATATATATATATATATATATATATATATATATATATATATATATATAAAGCAGGAGTACTCTTTAAACTCTTGGATAGACATGTTTTTACAGTGTATGAGACATGCATTTTATGAACTGCACTATGAGAAAACTTTACTGAGAACAAAATTATATTATTCAAAATCTCGATTTGGAATAAAAATTTAGTAGTAGAGCCGGTGGGTAAAATTAGGTCAGCTGGGAAATGGGAAATACATGTTTTTTTGTTTTTGTTTTTGTTTTTTTTTTTTCAGCCTAAGCTTGTTCAATTTGAATTTAATAAAATCATAACTTTCTTTATCACTGTAATGACATAAAATGAAATGAGATTGTTAAGTGAAATCATTGATCAACAAAGACTATTTCAATGTCTGTCAGCTTGCATTGAAACATCCAAGGATAAAGATTTCAAATGGTTTCTATATTAGACTCACTTATTTAGACTTCTAGTTCAAAAGTGACAAAATCATTCAAGTTTGACATAAGTATAATTCCACATGTATATTAGTTATGTATCTTTTATAATGTAAGAAAGACACAAGCTATATTAGCTCAGGATCATGAATCCTTCTAATCTGATTTGCACAAAGGAAGCTATGATCATGCTATGTAAAAAACCGTGAGATTAAAAATATATAGTATAAGTTAGAAGACGTCTTCCTGGGAAAAGGATTCCTTGCCTACACATTGGTTTCTGTGTACAAAAACACCTCGCTCTCAGCCTCAGATTCTGTGTCCATGTCTTGGGTATGCGGAACCCGTACAGCTTTTTAAAATCCTATATGGGTTCCGTGCCTTAACTGTGTCTACACCATGTCTATTTCACCTCAAAATTTTGGAAGGATACTATTATATTGCAGCTCGATTGGTTTTAAAATATGCATATTAAGCAAAATAAAAGTTGTGTATTTCATAAATTTCAACAATTGGAAATGATAATATTATTAAATCACTTCAACTCAAACTGAAAGTACAAAACAAGTAGAATTTCTCATACCATGCTTACCAATAGATGTACTCAATATATATGAGGTATACAGTCCACCACATACACATGCACACAGTACATTTCCCATAAGCGATAATGTTAATCATTTCTCACACTGTTTCGAATCCTAGTGCTTTACATTTAAGGATGGAACAACTCTCAAATAAAATCTCAAGGTGGAATGTCAGATTGTTTTCCGGCCAAATGCACACATTCGCAAAAAATAAACATCTGAAAATAAAAGTAATTAAAACAGTAAAAGTAGGGCATTAACATTTCCAAAATCTAGGGTATGCAGATATCAAACTATACAATTCCTTTCCTTTAAAAGATAAAATGTCCAAATCTTTCCAACGAACAGAGCCAAAGGAAAATTGAATGGACACTTTGGTGCTAATACAGTTGATTTTTTGCTTCAGTGCAATTATCATGATTATAGTGCATGGCACAAGCCTTCAGCATATGCCAGCGAGTATGTTAATCTTTCTGTAGGTCGACGCAGGTTTATTTTTTAAGCATTGTACACGTTGTAGTGTGGCAAGCCTTAATTTGAAGAGGTGTGGAACAACCTTTATATCTTTTGTGTGTATATGTGAATTTACAAGAGTCTCACTTAGCCTATCTTCTTAAATTACATGTTGGTATCACAGCTGTATCATGCTCACATTTAACATCACAGTGAAAGGTTTAAAATATATGCACAACGAAACTTTTGTGAAATATCTGCACTTGACTGATATTACATGTATGACTTAATAATTTTATACGTGACTCCAATGACCTCTGATTTGTTTATCATGTAAATATTTTGAACTTATCACTTACACCTATAATATATAACGTTTCTTACTCTACACTTACCACGAGGGGCATTTACACACTAATATAAATCACATGACGACCTCAGAGGTATAATCCAATAAGTATTTCTATGTTATTAGGTTCACCATCAAGTATCACGCCACAACAGTTACGATTAAGAAGTAAATCGTTCCGGTGATGACTCGGAATGAAATTTTATACAGAAAAAAAATAAATGTTTATTACTTGAGTAAATCTGAGTATAATAGGTAAGTCAGACAATTTTTTTTTTTTTACTAGAAATCGACATGGTAAATGGAGAGGGGGGGGGGGGGGGGGGAGGGGTATTAACAATGTTCAAATAGATATGTAAGTCCCGATTAGACTAAGTGTAAAATATATGCAGTTCTTTATATATACGATAGACAATGCTTAGCAATTCATGTACAGATCCAGTCCAGTCCACTTTTTTTTTTTTTTTTTTGAGTTTTCACATTTGTATGGTAAAGTTTTTCTCGGGGGGTTGGGGGGGTTGGGGGGGGGGGGTTGAACAAGTTTGCGGTTTTTAAAATTTGTCGATTTATTTTTTAAGTTTTGGGTAAATTTCTCAGTTAATTTTTTTTGGGGGGGGGGGGGGCATGGAACCTCCCATCCCCTCCCCCGGAAGAATCCCTGGATCATTGATAACATCTTAAAATTGTCTACAGCGGAAAGAGGGGATAAATTGAGAGAGAGAGAGAGAGAGAGCATTAGGAAGAGGGAGAGCAGTAGTCCCTCCCCGTCCACCCCACAGAGCAAGTAGCAGTCAATTTATTTATAAGCTAGAAACAAATAAAAAGAGGGGACAATACCAATACTATATTGGTCCAAATTTTCACAGTTCTTGTATGCAAAGGAGTAAAGTTAAATGTATTACCGGGTATATTGATTGCCTTTCCACGCCCATCTTAATCCATTAAGTGCACAGGTACTTATAAAAACTTAAAAATGCTTAATGAAATCTGAATGAAATCAAATCCACTGAAAAGAGTATGAAAACTGTGATCTTAATTGTCTACATTAGCCATAGTATTTTAAAAATGCATTTCCCCTTCCAATCAAAACGGTCTATCATACACGTACCTCCAATATAAAGATATCTAATCTTTCTAAATTCTTTTTATATAGTACATGTGCAGGTGTTACATTGTGACATACATCAGGGACATTGTATTAGAAAATATTTAAATGAATTTGTTCATTTGAAATTCTGTAAATTCAGTCGAAAAACATTTAAAATGGAAAAATGTGATTCTTATATGGTGAAAACGTACTGTAAATATTTTTGTAATCACATATTTGAAGCATTTTTTTAAAATTAAGAATAAATTACAAAAGAAGTGCATGACTTGGACAAGGCTAAATAAGATAAATTATCTCTAACTTCATAAAATAATTTATTTAACTTCTGAACTGAAGATGTGTTGATGGCAATATGTGTGACTATAAAGGATAGAGATAGAGAAGCAGATACGTTTGATATATTACATGAGGTATAAGTTTTGATATAAATTGAACATAATTAATTGATATGAGTGCATGAAATAGAAACATGTCAACATTATGAGTAATTTGAGAAAATTCGAACTAAGACTCGATGACGGCTGCAAATTATGCTTAACAAATGGATTGGGCCATGTAGTAGATTTAAAGCCAGATGGAAATATATTTAAATAATTCTTTACCCTTAAAGGATTATTTTGTGGATTATAACTAAGGGATTTGAACATAAATTTTTCAAGGCATATAAACAACGAAATCTAAATTCCCTTTGTTTATCGAGTGATTGATTAATATCTCTGTATATGGAAACGATGTGATGTTTTGTAATTAACGCTTTAATTCACGGTAAAATCAACAGAAAATTAACTTACCTGATTATATCATTTGTTGCTTTGTAGAAAAATCGAGAGCATTACACATCGGAAGTCGGCCATAGTATTAGTCTGCATTGCGCATGCGCTAGAATCAAAACCGAGTAAAGTGTGTAAGGGCCATTTTTTGATCATAAGTCGGTGTGTGAAAATACGGTTGTAAACCGTCAAATGACACTAACTTTTTTCCTCGATATTTTGGGCATAAATAATCGAGAACTACCCATTTTTCGTAAAACTGCAACTCACTACAGTGATTACTGTAGTGACTTGAAAAACTGTAGTGAGTTGATTGATGTGTCAATAAGTACCTGAGTTGAGTTGAAGGTGTTTACAAACACCCCCCCCCCACACACACACACACACACCAGGGTTCGACATTCACGCTCGTCACCTCGTCATTTCCACCCCTGATTGATTTTTGACGACCTGATTTTCAGTCTGGCTCGCCCAAATGACGACCTGGGACGAGTTGGGAATATTCAATAACAATGTTTAATATTTTAAAATAAACTTTACGAGGCCTTGAAAACATTGTTTCCTGTAACCCGACCGACCCATTCAATTAGCAGCCGCGTGGATTTTTCTTTCTGCCAAATCTGTGTTTGATCAATCAGCTGATGTAATTTTTACCAAAAGTATTAAATTAAGTTTTATTTGAGATATAAAATATGTAAACCTAGTCAACAATCACCAGAAATATAAAGAGTAATGATCATTATTGTAACATCTAGCATTTCCCCCATAACTTTCTGATGTTCGTTTTCTGCTGCTAGACAGCCATGTTGGGTGTCCACTTTAAACATCACACCTGGTTAATTCAGTCCAGGGATGTTTGACCCCATTTATTTAGGCCTTTTTGGTGAGTGAAAATGGATGTTTTAAACTAGAAACTTTATTTTGTGTCAATATGTGAGGTGAGATTGTATATTAGCAAAAAATAAATAAATAAATAATTAAACAAAATCCCATCCTACCAACCTTGATTTATTGGGAATATTATACATGAAACAAACATATTTTTTTAAAGCCTAATTAGCATTCTGATTCTGCTTATTAATATTTGTTGCTTGTTTTCTTTTTTTTGATAAAATACTGGAAGACAGCTTTTGATATTCCAAAAATGTCTGGTTTACATTTTATAATAGCACAACTTCTGTTATCTTAACAAATTTTAAACAATTGCACATTTTTATTTAGACTTTTGATATTTTGTTCGGGCTACCTGAAATTCATTCGGGCAACCTGAAATCAGTACCAAGGTTGCCCAAATGGCGAGACCAAATTTTGACGAGTGTCGAACCCTGCACACATACACACACACACACACACCCTTGTTTGTAAATCCAGCCAACTGACTACATTTGAAATTTTACCTTCATCTCGCTTCACCGATTTAGAGGCTTGAAAAAGAGAAAGTAAGACCAGAATATACCGAGGTTAACCTTAGGATTTCTCTGTATCTATAGGAATTTTTGATATCTTTTACTTTAAGTATTTTGAAATTCGACATGAATCTCACTGCATTTTTACACTTATTGAACACACACGTGCAAATCAGTACAGCTAATTCAACCATCAATTCACTACAAGGTTATAAACACACAGGAAAATCGCTACAGCTAGTGATCATGTTTAATTTTTTTAATTGCACCGTTTATTTTATTTTATTTACTGGTATAAATGGTGTATGTATATACAAGACAGTACACAAGATCAAAGGAAAAGATTGGATAAACCGCAAAAATGTATGTTATCAGAGCTGTTCCCATGTTGACATATACATGTATACAGCATGTACAGCGCCGGTCTAACATAAACTCTAATTAACATTAATCTCAGAGTCGATAATTGAAGATATCTTTTAATAATCAAGGACATCATCAATTCATTTTTTATTATTAATAATGGAATGAACGATACTTTCTTTTAATGAAAGGACGGAAAAAATCTTTTTTAAGACAATCTCTAAATTGATTCTTTGCGAATAAATGTTCCGCCACTGTATTGATAGGCCTATCTTCGATTCAGTTGATAAGCGCATCAAATCAATTAATGCTCTCCTTTATTGAATAGTTGCGCGTATAAATCCAGCTGATGAGAGGAATAACTGATTTGATGCTCTCACTCATTCAGAAAATGTATTTCAAGCAGTATCCTAAGCATGTCTTGTATCTTTTCTTTCTATGTAACATCTGTGCAAGATTCGTTAAGCTAAAAACTAGTCCCCTACTGGTAAAAACGGTTCTTTCCTCAACTGTCTGCCTGTCTGTCCCTCTGTAAGTCCTTCCAATGGCACTTGAATTTTCTGCCCTTTTTCTACAGCTTGCAAATATTGAACTGATGTTTGGTATGTGAGTCTACCTTTACTAAGTTACAGATCAAGTTTGAATTTCCGCTTTCAAGAGTTTTGACGGAATTACGGACATTTCAATTTTTTAGAAGAACCAGATAACATTTGCCGGTAGGGTGCTAGCATTGCATATGCAATACTCTCAAAATGCTTGTTAAAGTTACAAAAAAGCTACTCCCTAAGCACCTAAATGGTCACTTTTGCAGATAATGAAGGAAAAAGCAGCATCCGAAGCAATACTGCTATTATCAGCAGTCAATATTAGCTGCTCGGCATTAAGCTAGATAACTTGCGATTTATAAGTTCTTTCAAAATTTAGAGTAGTGGCATGTTTGAAATATATATTCTTTCAGCATCGAATTTTCTCAAAAAATCCCTGTGTGAAGAATCGTGTGGTCAGTTAGTAAAAAAACAAACTCGAACGTCAATTCATCATAGTTTCAAAACAGTAAATATTCCGTGATCTGGGAAACCAAAAAGTTAGTGGAATTAATTGTATTAATGATAATTCATTCTCATTAATACCCAATGATAATCGCCCAAGTTCAAGTGCAAGTTCAGTTTATTCACCCAACCCAAAATAATAGTACATGGGATACATTTATAACACACACACACACACACACACATATATATATATATATATATATATATATATATATATATATATATATATATATATATATATATATATATATATATATATATATATATATATATATATATATATATATATATATATATATATATATATATATAGTTCATATAAACTGTTCAGAGGTACAATATCTCTATATATAATGCAAAAACATGATAAAAATGAATAATGATAATGATAAAAATACTTCGCCGTTCCATTTTTAACCATTTTCAAGAGAAAATTCTTAAAAGATTACATATAGTCATATACCCTAATGTATAGTTAAGAAGATGCGAAGACTCCCTGACCGCTTGGGAAAGTGTGTTTTAACACCCTACTGCTCAGATTGACCGGTGGTGGAGACTTTCAATGATTTGAAAATACGCTATCTTACAAGAAGCGCTATCTGTGGTTTAGCTAGAAAATGCTAAAATGCATTCTCTAAACGGACAGGGTGTCTCAAGCCGCCTCAATACCCTTGATAGATGCAGAGCAAAGCCCAGATGATGGCGCAGAGGACTAAAGTCCCTGAAAGCTCCGGAATTTGGACGATGCAAAGCCATTTTATTCATAGAAGAAGTTGGAGAATAGATATATTTTTGTTCTTATTCTAGTGAGGCATACTGGGCGACTGAAATTTCTCGGTACTACATTAATAGAGTATTTGAAAACTTTTTAAAGAAGATAAATCAATCATAAGTTAATGAAATATATTATAACGTGTACATAAACAGAAAATTTAAAAGGGTGTTTTAGTGATAACATTTTTGTATCATGTTCCTACAATGAATTTCAGTATAAATATGGAAGTAAAAATTAAGAGAAAATTCATATACGAAGATGGCTTTCTATGCAAACTTCGTGATAATTATAGTTTTGTCAATGATAAAATATGTACAACCTTTGATTTTGAGTATCCTATGCCCTGAAGGAGTATTAATTTTTTAAAATCAATTTACTTTGGGGGGGACTAAACGACGTGCATGCTTGAGCATATAAGGAAATATGGAAGCTCTGCCATACCAGCCAAATTAACATACTTTTTAAGTTACTTGTGTTAAAGATATATTCAAATAAAGCATGTAAATTGAAATGATAAAAAAAAAAAAAAAAAAAAAAAAAAAAAAAAAAAAAAACATGTGATAATTGGTTAGAAATTTTAAATATTTCAGCAATATTAATAATGCCATCACATTGTTGGGGCTCGGGTTAAATTCCACTGATGAGAAGAATGACTGAATTTAATTGCTGCTAGCATCAAATCAATTACTGATCTCATCAATTCAAATGATGCGCGCCTTAATTTTTCTAATGTTTGCCAGCATCAATAATTCGCATTAATTCAATTGATGAGAGCAATAATTGATTGGCACTTCAGTTCATATGAGAGCAATGATTGATTTAATGATATATTTCAAGTAATTTAAGATGACTTCACTATTTCGTGTTTAAGAAATAAAGAATACAAGAAAACAATGGATAAATGTATTAAAGAATATTCTTTATCTTTAACGTCAAAATTAGAAAATTTACAGAAAAGTGATATTAAGGAATATTGGAGAATTTTAAATAGTTCGAAGGCTAGATGTAAAACTGAAGTTGATATCAAAGCAATGTACGATTTTTTGAAGAAAAAAAAAAATGAATCTAAAGATGATGAAGGTGATGTAGATGATAATGATGTCAATTTCGATAATAACTCCCCTTTAAATTGTCAAATCTCTGCAGAAGAAATCTTGCAAGCAGTTAACAAACTGAAAAATAATAAAGCTCCAGGGTATGATCAAATCTGTAACGAATATATTAGTACAACAATATCATGTTTTTTGCCACTATATGTTGACCTTTTCAATTTGATTTTTGATACTGGTTTTGTACCTGAGGAATGGCTTATTGGTATCGTTAAGCCAATGTATAAAAACAAGGGAGACCCACCTCTTCCTGAAAACTATAGACCAATAACACTATTAAGCTGTTTAAGAAAAGTATTTACCAGTATTTTATGTGAGCGTTTGGATACTTTTTCTGATGAATTATAATTGATTACTGAAGCCCAAGCCGGCTTTAGAAAAGGATATGGTATAAAAGATAACATATTGATATTAGATTTTTTGTGTAAAGGATGACTGCACTTAAGGACATGCGAAAATTGCGACAAAATAAACTTTCAAAACAAGCATTTTTCTTTTCATTGCAAGAATGGCCAACATCCAATCTGCAACTTTATGTAATTACGTTTAATAAAAGTGTGTATTTACGAAGTTCGAATCTGTTTTCAAAGGCAGGGGTCATCACAATTTCTTGAATCTCCGTACGATAATGAGGACGCCCACTTTTTTACTGACTTTATACATAGTCAGCGCATGTTTGTCTATTGTTCTCCGTTTCACAGCAGTTGTATATTTGCATAAATAATAATGTGTCAAAAGGAGATTAATAGACAAACATGCGCTCATGGTTAAAAAGAGAAAAAAACTGCTTCTTCTTACATTCGCTCTCTGTGTTGTAAACAAGGATTGTGACATGTTGAATATTATAATTAACCGCGTGATGTCCTACCTCAGGTAACTTTGTGAATACTAAATTCCGTCACGTGACTTGTAAAGTAGCATGTTTTGTGCTAACTAGGACATTGTGTTCGAACACGTTAAGTCATCTGGCATGGATATACAATGCTTTAATTACATTGACGTGCTCATATTGTTAGTTTCGTTTTGAAACCTTTGTCAGAAGTCTATTTGTGCCATATGGAATGGAGAGGGAGATTGGAAAGAGTGATCACGTTCTTTTTTCAAACATGTCATTGTTATTTATCAAGTCTAATTTTAGACCCATATTTACAATGTTAGCTCCACCTCTCATGCATATCTAATGTTCAATCAAGGGCAGGTAAGTGTAAATTCACTATATTTGGAAAGCACTAAGGACAAAAAACATTGAATCATTTTATTGTATCACAGTCTAAAATCATTTTGAGATTTAAATTTGGTTCCAAATTGGCAGGATTCTTTCATAAACATACAAAAGTGAATTAAGGTTTAGATATAAAAGCAACAGAAGCAACCGAAAAAGACCCAAAAACAGGCGTTAAGTGCAGTCATCCTTTGTTTCTTTTAGTAGTTAAAAACTTTATTGTGCATTTATTGACTTTAAACAAGCCTTTGATGCTGCTTGGCGATCTGGTTTGTGGTCCAAAGTGTTTAAACGTGGTATAGATGGTAAATGTCTAAGATTTATCAAAAATATGTACAGTGGTATTAAATCGAAGATATATATTGATCAAAATATCTCTGAATTTTTCATGTGTAACTTGGGGTAAGACAAGGGGAAAATTTATCCCAATTTCTTTTTACTTTATATATCAACAATTTAGAAAACTATTTATTGCAGAATAATATTGAAGGGGTTACGAGATTTGATGAAAAATTAGAAATTGAAATGCAGATAATGTTTAAACTTTTTAGACTTTTTTTATGCTGATGACACAGTTTTATTATCTGATAATCCAGAGGATTTACAAAGATTTTTGAATATTTTCTCTGATTATTGTGACCATTGTAAGCTTCAAGTAAACACAGACAAGACTAAAATAGTAATTTTTCTAGAGGAAGAATACCAAAGAAAATATTTTTGTATAGAGGTGCATCAATTGAAATTGTGAACGAATTTAAATATTTACAATGTAGGTGTTATCATGTCTCGTAGTGGTTTCTTCAGAAGTGCCAAAACACATTTAACTAAACAAGCATCAAAAGCCATGTATGGAGTACTTAGAAAAATATGGTATTTTAATTTACGGTTTACACTTAAAATTTCTGAAATTTGTTTTACATGTTAAATCCAGCACTCCAAATTGTATGGTATATATATGGGGAAACTGGGCGATACCCTTTAATAATACGTATAAAGGCACGAATGATTACTTATTGGGCTAAACTTTTGATGTCACATGAACGTAAGTTTACATATATAATGTATTGCTTTCTCCATAAATGCTTTTCTGAAGGTTTATTTATGCATCACACATATTAATAAGGTACACTACTAACACAAATGTCGAGTCACTATACTACTAACACACATGTCGAGTCACTATACTACTAACACACATGTCGAGCCACTACACTATTTACACACATGTCGAGTCACTACACGACTGAAATATACATTACAAATAACAATATTAAATCACACGATGAGCTATACCAGAAACACATATAAAATTATACATTCCCAACACATGAGTCACCATTCTACATGTACAACTCACATAACAAACAACAAAATTACCACACATAATAAGCTACACTACTAACACACATGTGGAGTCACTACAGAACTAACACACATGTCAAGTAACTACAGAACTAACACACATGTCGAGTCACTACACTACTAACACACATGTCGAGTCACTACACTTCTAATATATATTACAACTAACAATATTAAATCACACACAATGAGTTATACCAGTTACACATATAAAATTATACGTTACCAACAAATGAGTCAACATACAACATGCACAACTCACATAACAAACTAGAGGTACTGTGAGCACTGAACTCACTAAAGGATACCCCCGCCTCCGATATGATTATAAAGGCAAAGTCCATGTTTTGCTCTGAGAGACCCGAAATAAGTGACAGATCAAAAAGTAATGTACGAGGTGCACAATTGCACTATGTAATAAAAGATTGGGGGGGGGGGGGGGCTAGGGATAAAGGCTACTACATGTATATAACATAAATAATTATTTAGAGTGGTGAACGAGGTATAAATGTTTTATAAAATACAAAATATTATATATATATATTATTGAAAAATTTTAGTCATATCTAGCTGCAGATCTATACATGTAGCTCTCCACTGGTCTGAAAAAAAAAAAAAAAATGAATGGTTGTCATATTGACAAGTTGAGAAAATCTGGGAATAAAAGGGGAAAAATAGCATTCCCTGGAGGTTAAAAAAGGTTTAGTACAGCCATTTTGAAGCAGGCGGTCGGGAGAGGACAAACAATTTTTTAAAGATGACCTCATCATATTCTGTATGGCCTTGCCATACAGGTTTACGTATGAATTGATATTATTTAAATATCAGAAATGAGCGATATTCATAAATCATAGCATGTATATTAATTAAGTTTCTGACTGAAGCATACCTGGGAATACAGAGGGGATACCTTTTATATCAAATTGAGTTTTTAAGTTCGCCCTGGGGCTTACTCTAGGTTGCACACAAGTATCAAATTTCAATAATTATATATTAATTATTACCAAAATTACGAAAATTATAGAAGACATACATGTAACTCGTCGAAAACAATCTCCTCTAGAAATTTTTTTTCAGACTTTATAAGACAATGCTTTCTAAGCATACGAAAACTTCCAGATAGGCAAGCGAGTTTATCGAAGTCGAACAGGTGCTTGAAAGTGACGCACAGGACTTAACCAGCCTTCCTTAAATACGGTATACAAAAAAAAAAAAAAAAAAAAAAAAAAAAAAAAAAAAAAAAAAACTACAGGACTGCTTTGTTCTCACATCTGGTAAAATTTTCGAGGGAAGTATTGAAAAATAAATGTGCGTTGGCCACGTTTTGACGTAAACCTTTAGTTTTTACGCTATCCAATAAACCCTGTCCATAATTTTCACTTTTTAACAGAAAGATACACTGTATCTGAAATACAGAGGGTCGACCTTTTACATCGTGTTTATCCCAACATACGGGGTGTATGCTACGTTTTGCACGGGGTATATGCTTTCGGGGCGATAAAAAGGGGGTCAATGTATCCTTTTTGTACATTATCAATATTTCAATTTATGGATACATGTATATTTCGCCGGAAAGCATATGCATACGGAAGAAAGCATTATCTAAGAAGTATATGGATACACAGGACGAAAGACCATCTTTAAGCAATCGCTTAATGGTGGCTTAATGGTAGCTTAATGGTGGCTTATAGAAGTTAATTCCTTTAAGCCACCATTAAGCCACCATTAAGCCACCATTAAGCTGCAGCTTCTAGGTGCTTAATGTCCAAACTTCATTAAGCTACCATTAAACCACCTTTAAGCTGCAGCTTAATGGTGGCTTAATGACCAAACTTAATTAAACCACCTTAACGCATCCAGTATTAAGTCTTTAAACTAATTTGTTAAGTTTGAAGTTGTTTCAATATCATTTACGCAAATACTTACTCAATTCATTTTTTTCTCGCTATTTCTAACATTTTTGTTAATGCGTATAAACTCGGGAACTGAGAATAGCTTCACCAAATGCCTTAAAATTTTCGGTCCCTAAAATCAGTTTGTTTGAATACTTGTTTTAAAATTATTTTTATCCATAAATACATAATATATATTAATTAAAAAAAAAAAAATCACATATTTTTTCTTTCGTGTTTGGGGAGCCACGTTCCGCTGCCGAATTCATAGGAATTATTGTAATTAGAGTCATTTTCTTCTGGAATATCTCTAAGTCTCTTAATTTTTCTTTGGGTAGAGAAATGTTTAAGATATAAAAAAAATTATATAGGTATAGATTATATTGCCTATCATTGAATTACTTCATGAATAATTTGAATTAATTCGTGGTTAAGTGCCATTATTTTTTCCTTTCTTTTAAAATACTGCAGAAGTAAGAATTTATTTAAAATAATGCAGAAGTAAGAATTTATTTAAAATAATGCAGAAGTAAGAATTGATCAAAATATAGTCGGTCTTCAATGATTGTTATTTCAAAATCAATTTTCAGAAGAACAGCCGATCAGATTGAACGGGGTATCCGACCAGATTTATACACATTGAGAAGCGGGGTAAAATAATCAGTGTACAGTATATCGACTAGTTAGACAATAGACCTTAATTAGGTGTCCCCACCAGTCCCCGGTCAATTAACAGGAAACTATACACGGGAACGTACAGTGACAGATTTTGATGATCTATTATTTTTACAAAACTTAAAATTTACGCAAGCATATAACAAATTAGAAATTATGATTGTATACAAAAAGACAATTATTTTGATACCCATAATGATATAAAAAGAATTAAAACTGAAGATGATATGTTACAAAAATAGTTTATAACTTAATTGTTACGTAAACATTGTCAAAAATCGTTAATATCCGCAGCATATTTATAAAAACTATAATCTGTTTTCTTCCCAATCGTTCTCTTTCGATGATATATTCCTTTTTAATAACAAAATTTTGTTATATCTGTTGAATTTCAATCTTTTCATGCTTATAAATCTGCGAATAACAGAACGAGGAATTCAGTTACTTAAAATCAAAAAGTTGTTTCACACCATCACACCGAACTCCGATCCACGGTTAAGGAATATTAACGTAATATAAAACTTTATCAAAATTTCTTTTTTTAATATATATATACAATATATATATATATATATATATATATATATATATATATATATATATATATATATATATATATATATATATATATATATATATATATATATATATATATATATATATATAATTATTCATATTATTGATTAATAAATATAATTAAACATCAGAAAAAAAAAATACATGCACAGGTACCTGTACATGTAATCATTCCAACAAGTTTTGCTAAAAATAAAGGTTTTATATTTCACATTACTTTCAACAGCCGTGATAGCTCAGTGATTAAAGCGTTCGCCTAAAAGATTAAAAAAAAAAAAAAAAAAAAAAAAAGTTCGCCTTCTAATCTAAAGGTCGTGGGATCGAATCCTGTTGGGAATGCTTTTTTTTTATTTTTTTTAAATTTTCTTTCTTTTACATTATTTTCGCCGAATTAACAAATGTATAAACTCGACATTTATAATTTTTGTGAAGAAATCATTATTAAAATAATATTGAACCCATAAAAGCAGTTTTATCGACTGCGTAATTGTGACTTAATGGTGGCTTAAAGGTGGTTTAATGGTAGCTTAATGGAGTTTGGACATTAAGCACCTATAAGTATGGCTTAATGGTGGCTTAATGGTGACTTAATGATTGTCTAGAAGCTACCATTAAGCACCTATAAGCCACCATTAAGCCACCAGTAAGCTACCTTTAAGCATCCATTAAGGACTTTGAGATGGCTTAATGGTAACTTAATGGTGGTGTATTTATTACTTAAATGTAGCTTAAAGGTGCTTAATGGTGACTTAAAGACAACCATTAAACCATCATTAAGGACCTATAAGCCACCATTAAGCCAAACTTATAGGAAGTGTTTCATCTTGTGATACCTATGAATCCACTGTACACTTTCTAGTTTTATCAAACACCTCAACACAATTCCGAGGATCAGAGCAAGATTGACGCTACATTGTGTTTATGATCAATTGTACCATAGTTAGCTGGGTTTTTTTTTCTTTTATTAAAACAGCCCCGTAGTACGCAAATTCAGTTTGGGGGGCACAGCCATACATTTTCAGTTGACAGTTGAGAGGACACAAAAATTCCTTACAAGCAAAAAAAAAAAAAAAAAAGAAAAAAAAGAAAAGGGCATCAGACGTTTTTATTGAGGGACTCAAGCAAATAGTATCTATTTTTCCTATAGTAATCTATATATCGGCAAAATTATTGGGGGGGGGGGGGGGAGGGGCACGCCCCCACCCCCGTGCCCCCGGTTCCTACGGCCATATAAAAGTGTAGATTATCTGTACATAACAAACAATATTATATGGGGTAACTACTACATATCAGAACAAAGCTTCGCTTTATCACCACTTTTATATTACTGTTAAGTACACGTTATCTGTATAAATGTATGCATAAATTGTCTGTTTATAAAACAGTTGGTATTTAAAGATATTGACGAAAATTCAATGTTGTGCCCGGGGTGTATGCAGCATGTTGCACCCGGTTAATCCAGATACCCAAATCGTATTCTGCTGATGTCTGTATCTCAATGATAATGTTCAGAAACCCTACAGGTACAGATACAGGCTTACACATTGAACTAATTTTCAGTTAAAGGGGGGGGGGGTTGCACATATTAGAAAGTCCTTGGTACGCAAAAAAAAAAGGATCAACTGATGTTATTTTCGATGGGCCCAACTGTAAATATGCTTTATTTTCTATTCTTGAGTAAATATTTGCAAACTAATAGCCCCTTCCCTCCTCCCCCATGCTTCAAAGAATTAAATCTATTCAACCATACTTTCATTCTGATGTATGTTTTCAACATTGAGTTACCTGTTTAAAGCTTAAGCATTAAATGTATTTATTTCAGTAGTAGATATACATAGAATACATCATTAGGTAAATGCATATTTTACCCTATCCAAAAGTAAATAATTAAAATGTAATTATAAACTGAAAACAAATGGCAATTGTTAAAACAAAATTGAAGAATAGTAATTCGTATATTTCTTTAATCGATTTTCGCATTGAAATCTACACTTGGGATAAGAAATATCTTAAAATATTCTACTAAAAATAGACTATAATAATATAAATTACAATTTTAAAGTATGAATATCATAATAGTACTATAATTTGTTCCTTGGCATAAATTATTAAAATAAAGAATTCAGAGCAATTGATATAAGGCAAATACATGGCCATTACATTGCCATTGCTACCTACCTGCAGGTAGAGGTATGATTACTTCACCGCCCCCCCCCCCCCCCCTCTTGTTTTATTACCTAAACACACAGGCAGATTTAACACCTTTAATCGAAGCAAACGCTGGTTAAAAAAAAAAAAAAAAAAAAAAAAAAAAAAACAATAGCACCATAAATGTGACACTTTTTACATTTATTTTTTGGGGCATAAGCAGCACAACTCAAAGCAGTTGAACAGGGAATAGCAAGTCTTGCCTTAGAGATCATATTGAACGACAAGGGTAAACAATTCTTTTTTCAAATGATATAAACCCATTCTCTGAAAATTTATGTGATTGTCAAGGTTTATGCAGGTAGCATTTTGCACTACCTGGACCTTTAAATGTAAGCAGACCTTTTCTTATACGCGCTGGACCTTTTCTTTAAAAAGTTATCGTATTAGCCCCCCCCCCCCCCTCGATCTTTAAACGAGGCGGAACAAATAATATGCAACACCGGTCAATCGGTAGGGGTTGCTTACTCCTCCATGGCACCTGATCTGTTTTCAGAGGTCTATTTTTGCTCTGCCCATAATCTGTTTTGATTAAATGAATTTTTCAGCATGATTACGGTTCAGGGGGTCGTGACATAAATGTACTTAAGGATTACGTTTACTCAATGTTACAGTTAACACAAACGGGTCGCCGTAGAATATGATGTTGTAAAATCGGTGACGTCATGATATATTAAATATAGAAAACATTAAGAAAATAAAGTGTTGATATTAAATTAAACGTAACAGTAAAGAATAATATTAATTTTTTTAACAATCCGGTATATGCAATTTGTAATTTGCGACATGCCGTAAATTTCGCGGCGAATGTAAACAGTCGTCTGTTAGAAAGAATGACGCGGTGGAAACGACAGGGGTTTTCAAAACAGAATAACAAATACACAAAAAACTCAGAGATCTTAAAATCTCGGTGGAAGTGCGTCCGGGACGACCACAGTTATTCACAGGCCGATCATCATCATCTTCCCCACACGGACAACAAGGAAACTAATTCCGATCAAGTACCCCACACGTACAACGATCGTGAAGTTCCCCACACAGCTGGATGCGATGTGATTGTTCATTCAGAGAGTTCTGGGTAAGCAACATGAATATTGACCATGCATGTGATCTAATGTATCTGCGTTCATATGATTATCACATATATTTTTGTTCAATTTCACGATCTATCTGTTGGGTGAATGCATGCATGCTGTAAACGAGCTAAACATTCTCAATTTTAATTTCACGCACTCCTGCCTAATAAAAAAAATAATACAGTCAAAAACAAAATTATGTTGAAATAAAAATATCTTACATTTTTTCCTCAGAGAAATAATAGAGAGAGAGAGAGAGAGAGAGTTTCTGACAGTGTGATGGTAATAGCTGGTGTCTTACATTGTCTTACTCTGACTAGAAATAGGCCTAATGTGTCAGTGTGTACTAAAAAATTAAGTACAATATGTAAACACTGGATCTGCAGCTGAAAACATGCATTCAAACAATACACATGTATGATTTTTTTTTTAAAAATTCACCAATTTTTCAAAGTCCTAAATTTTTATTGAATTTAAATGATTTAATTGATTGTAAATTTTGTGTGCAAATTCTTAATAATATTAATTATAGTACTGAACTAGTGAAATGAAATCATGAGGGTAATCTTAATATTGAACTTTGTAATTCATTTATTATTTTAAAAATTATTGTAGTTTTAGTTACAATGCACAAATTAATGTTATTCACATATTTCTACTTTATCATATGATAATTTTTAGATGAGGATAATAAATTGCACAGCCATCAAAATGATAAACAGAACTCCATGTCTACCTAAACAAAAACAGATTAAAAAAAATATAATATTAAAGTTATCTAAATGTTTATATTAGATATGATTCTTCATGGAGGGAAGGAAGGAGGGTGGTGGAGCTTGGGGTTCTGGCCGATGGATTGTCTGGCTGTAAACAGTGTGGATTGCCACTTCAGTTGTCTCACACCCAAGGAATACGCGATTGTGGCTTAGGTAGCTTTCTTCAGGTTCGGTGTCGAAATTTATGGTGTGGACATGTCAATGTGATTCCAACAGGAAAACGCCATGGTCGCATATGGGATGCTAATACTAAGTTAGCTACAGGTATAAATAAATGCATACAATTTAAAAAAGTATGTATTCAAATTGTGTGTTAATTGATTTTCATTAGGGCTGGGACGATACAACTTTTTCTATATCGATATGTATCACGATATTTGAGCCACGATACGATATGTATCACGATATGTGTAATTGGTTATAAAATCTTTTTTGGCATTGAAATAAACAAAATATTTCTTTGCAAAAAAAATAATTTATTCAAAATAGTTTTTTATATGTTGTAAAACAAAAATATTTTACTCAAGTGGTGTTAATTATTATTTATTTCATATCTATATTTATATTTTGCTTATTTATTTTATATATTAAACCCCTGGCCAAATGTTAAATAAACAGAGAAAAACAGCAGTCAGAATTTTTTTTGCGATATTTCGATATTTCTACATATGTATCAATATGCGTATCGTCTTCACAAAGAATTGATATTATCGATATCTCGATATATCGTCCCAGCCCTAATTTTCATCATCATGTAACATTTTTTTTTTTACAATTTAATAGGAATGATTCATGCTGGCATTGGCCCAGCTCAAGTAAATGACCTTTTAACATCTATAAATATCCCTGCTATAAGTACGAAGACCATCCAGAATAGACAAACAGAGACAGGGCTGGCCATTGAAAAAGTTGCTGAGGACACCATCCAACAGGTCTTACAAGATGAAATACTAGCAACAGTTGAGTAAGTATATACATATTTACACCCATAAAAAGTGATGGTAGATCTAATATGCCACAATATTTCCTCACAAAACTAATTTTTGGGTTTTTTAGCTCACCGGAGCCAAAGGCTCAAGTAAGCTTTTCTGATCACATTTCGTCTGGCATCCATCTGTCTGTCCGTCTGTCCATCTGTCTGTAAACTTTTCAGATTTTGGACCAATTTCAACCAAACTTGCCACAAAGTATCCTTGGGTGAAGGGGATTCAAGTTTATTCAAATAAAGGGCCACGCCCTCTTCCAAGGGGAGATAATTACGAATAAGTGAAAAAATAATGGCATCTTTTAAAAATCTTCTTCTCAAGAACCACTGGGCCTGGAAAGATGAAAATCATGTGGAATCATCCTCAGGTAGTGTAGATTCAAGTTTGTTCAAATCATGACCCTTGGGGACAGGGTTGGGCCACAATGGACGATTAAAGTTTTACATAGGAACATATAGGAAAAATCTTCTCAAGAACAGCAAAGACATGATTGGTCATATTTATGTGGAAGTATTCTCAGGTAATGTAGATTCAAGATTGCTTAAATCATGACTACCATGGGAAGGGTGGGGCCACAATGAAAGTTTAAACTTACAGGAAAAAAGCCACAGTTAGTCAAAGAAATATGTAAGCATCCTTACTTAGTATAAATTTAAGTTTGTTAAATCCTACCCTCTCCCCTTTTTAGGGGTAGGTCGAGACCACTAATGCATTTAAGCTTTTCAATACAGAACTGATTTTTGCTTTTTTCCTAGCTACAGTGCTCAGGTGAGTGATGTGGCCCATGGACCTCTTGTTGTAATCAGTATTTCAAAATAATTAATAATCATAGTAGGAGTAATAATAATAACAATAAAGAAAAATTCAAAAAAATAAAACAAAAACCAAAAAAAAGCATTTTTTTTTTCAGAACTGAAGGAGCTGAAGAATTAACGGTAAGCGTAGATGCTGGATGGCAGAAGAGGGGGAGTGGTCACTCATTTGATAGCTTTTCTGGTAATTAGCTGTTAGTCTGTAATCATAATGTCTGCAATTTACATGATATGAGAGGTCCAAGTAATAATTTTACCTTAAATTCCTTTTCATTTTAATTGAAGGACATTGCTCAATGATTGGAGAACACACCGGGAAAGTAATAGGGTATGAAGTTCGTAGCAAGATGTGCAGGATATGTGAGAGTGCTAAGAGGAATGGGAAAGAAGCAAAGGAACATGACTGTAGACAAAATTGGCAAGGTATTAGATACTTCAATTGAAATGAGTGTTTATATTTGAGATTAAGAATAGGATTTAATTGTTACCTTTTGGTTTTATATATATGTAATTGTTTATTTTTTTTTTTAAATAAACTGAATGAACTTTTACTAACCTGCTAAAATAGCAATTTTTGAAACTGAGAAATGCACCTGTACATATCTTTGAATTTAATTTTCAAATGTAATATTAATCTTACTTAAAATTTCATTAACTTAGTTTTTAAATTTGTTTTTTGATTTTTTTTTAGGAAGTTCTAAATCTATGGAGCCAAGTATGGTTATCAGCATGGTAGAGAAAAAACAGGACAAAGGAATAAAGGTGTCCACTGTTATAGCTGATGATGACACCACCACCATTTCTCGCTTGAAACAAAGTGTAAACCCAAACATTAAAAAAAAATGCGACAAGAACCACATTAGAAAAAATTTTTCCTCAAGTCTATATGCTTTGCAGAAAAAACACAAGTCCTTAACTGCAAAGGTAATCCACTACCTTCAAAAGTGCTTCAATTATCTACTAGCACAAAACCAGGGAAACCCAAGAGGAATAGAAAAGGCACTTGATGCCCTCTGTAATCACCCTTTTGGAAACCATGAGTCATGCAGCGATTCCTGGTGTCAGCATGTTAACAATCCGAAGCAAAGGTACTATTATACATATGACTATGTATGGACATAATTAGTATGTAATTCAGTATCAATTTGAAATAATGTATCTACATATACATTTATTATGTGCAAGCTTCATCTCGTCCATTTCCTAACCCTGATTTAATTGATTCAGTATATGTTCAAAATAAATTGAAGGTACTCTTCCTTGCCTTATGGAAAGCCCTTAACAGACTCGGACCTTCAAGATTCACTACATTCAATATGCAACCAATGGAAGCAGAACAGCTGTAAGATCTCCAGTCTGGGAAGCACCCAACCAAATGAGTCCTTCAATAGGACTGTGTCACTGAAAGCTCCGAAAAACCACTACTTTAGCGGCTCAGCTAGCTTAAACTACAGAGTAGCAGCATCTGTAGCAGAAAAAAACTCTGGAGCATCTTATCTTGTTGCTGTGAGTATATATAAATTTATGAAAAAATATTATTTTATGAAAATTTATGTACCAAAATGTTATATAAATATTAAATGGAATATAATCTCAAGCTGTAAAACTTTGACAAAGATGCTTAAAAAATAGAAAAAAAAAATTGATCATAAGATATTATACAATTATGGACTCTTTCGGTGGTGAATATGGTTTGTTATTCACCAGAAAAATATCAATATTGACCTCGGCTTTGCCTCGGTCAATATTGATATTATTCTGGTGAATAACAAACCATATTCACCACCGAAAGAGTCCATAATTGTTTTATTATATAGTCCGGATTTGAATAAATAAGACATTGAAGGCTGCATGATGATACAACTTTCATTTACGAACTTTTGTCGTGGAAAAATTAAAATAAAAATGTCCAGATCACAAGTTATAGCTTTTTGCTGTTTTTAAGACATCGAAATGTTAAGAAAATAACCCTGCAATAGGCTTGGCTAATGTTTTTCCTGCTCAGATACACAGCTGGCTCCGGCCGTTGCAACCAATTGTTTAGAACGTTGTTTGAGGTGTTGATTGTGATGTCGCAATGCCGCTGAACGCGCACCGACCCTTCGGTGAATACAGCTTCAAAACCAGTGAATATGTAGTGTTTTGAACTGTTTGTGTTTGTATAGATTATATAGGGACTATAAATAGACTATATAATAAATATGTGTATGAGCAATATTTGTAATTAAATTAACATTACAAGCAAACCATATAGCTTTTGCACTAAGCTGTAGCACTACCTCCCTCCTAATGTTTAATGTTATTTTTGTCCTAACAGGTAAACAAAAAGATCGGGTTATCTCCTGGAAGGTTTACTAGGAAGTTGTGCTATCTCAGGAAATCCCAGTCCAGGAAGAGAAAGGCGATCGCCAAAACTAAGGAGGCGAAGAGAAGAAGACATGAGCTGAAGGCTAGGAGGTAATGTAAAATAAGCTCTCTTGAATGATGCAAACATATATTAGTTATCAGTTTGATTTTTGAAATACATGAATTTATATTTATAGACTAAGCATTTTTTTCCTCATTCTTAAAGATCCTTGTGTACAACTAGTAAAGAAATTCATGAAGGATCCACATATGAATCTGGAATAGGGTTAGCTCCTCAACAAGCTAACATCATTACAGAAATTCCAGTCCCACGCCCAAGACCACAGATGGAAACAGTTGATGTTGAAAATCACACACTTATCTTATTTGATTTAGAAACAACAGGATTAGGTAATGCATTTAACACAATTTAAATGTTTCAATTTTTTTTTGTGCAAGAAGTTTATATAGATATTTTCTCAAATTCAGTTTCTTCAAAAGAACCATAATTATATCCCTGCTCGGAAGAAAATGATGTATACAGTTTTACCCCTGTAAAGTTTCTGTCAGTTTCTGTGTGTGCACCTTTCAATAAATTTTTGTCTCTGTTTTCTCAGCAACTACTCATGATGTTTTTAAGTCTCTATTTAATGTTTATAGGCATGCCATGTGGTGGAATTTATTTCTGTATAAATCCATATACTCCACAAGCAATTATTAATGTCAGTTGGCCTTGTGAGAATGTTTTTTATTTGTTCATTAGACATAAATAGTGATATTTTTCTTTTAGCTCGCACTTCTCATATTGTTCAGTTGGCAGCTGTACAGAATGAGGATAGATTTTCTACATACATTATTCCTAAGAAGTCCATAAGGCCAACAGCTTCTGAGATAACAGGACTCTCTGTTAGGAATGGAAAACTCTACCATAACAACGAAGAAGTGACTGGCATTTCTCTGATGGCTGCATTGGATTCTTTCTTGAAATTTCTCGAAAAGTATAACAATATCATTTTAGTTGGTCTCAACATTAAAGTGTTTGATTGTCCAGTGCTTTTTAGAGCTCTTGAATCATGTTCTATGTTATCAAGATTTTCAAGAAAAGTGAAGGGATTTATGGATACAAAGCTTTTATTTCGAATATCCCATCCAAACCTGAGCTCTTATAGCCAGCAAAATCTTGCAGAAAGTCTTCTTGCATGTTCATATGAAGCACATAATGCCCTTGAAGATATTTTAGTGTTGCAAAAGTTGCTAGAATTAGTGAATTTATCAGATGATAAGCATAAGTGTGCAACATTTTCATTTGATTATGCTATGAATGTACTATCTTACCAAAAGGAAGTTGACAAAAATTTTCCTTCCTTACAAATTCTTGTTCAGAAAAAGGTGTTGAGTGTGTGTATGGCTAAAAGAATAGCTGGAAGTGGATTAGATTTTGATAGTTTGAAACTAGCTTACTCTAGAGATCAGATTGGTATCCATGCATTGTTTACTGAAGTGTGTAGCAACAGTTCTGTGAGGGTGACAAAGTCGAACAAAATTATTGAGGCTGTGAGCTCTCTTTTTTCTGTCGTTAAATGAAAGTTAAATATATTATAATGTGCAATGTCTTGATTTAAAGAAAAGCAATTCAATTTGATTAATAATTTATTTCCATCAGTTTTTTTTAAAACAAATTTAGCAAGTTTATTATTTACCAGTTTATGTAAGAAATTGACAGCTAGAATGTTCATGATAATTCCTGAAATAGAGAATCAATCTAAGTGAAATTATAAATAAATTTAATTTTTTTGACAAATCCATTATGTATGAAGATTTCATTTTGAAATCATCGATCTGTATAGGTTTTTGATGTGTGCTGTTAAATAATAGATTACCAATATTCATCTCACAATTATATTTTATACCTACATGTAATTAGTGATTGAGACTTGCCTAATGTAGTCTTATGTAGTATGATATAACCTCCCAAAGAGGTAATGGACTGATAATATAATTGTGCAAAGCCCATTATATAAGTTAATTTGCCTCCAATTTATAAGTTATAGTCTGTTTCTAAAGATATTTTACACTTTTTAAATCCATATCAATCTTGTAAGATGTGATTAGGTAATTAACATGTTGAATTTTTTTATTCCTGGCATTTTCTTATGTAATTAAAAAAAGTCACAAAAAGAAAACATATAGATATTGAATTTAATTCATATTTATGTGCATAACTTTTTTTGAAATCTAACATTGCAACAGGTGTAGTACTATATCTCTGAAATACATGTATAAATATTTTATTACATTTTCTTACATTTTAAAGTCATCAAAAAATGTATATCAAAATGTTGTTGTACAAAATATTGCACTTATTAATCAAGCTATGACAGAGGAAATTCTGATTAAAACTTTTCAATTTAATGAAAAACCAAGATTTTTTGTTATATATTTACAAAGCTGTATATTTCTAATACAGTGATGCATTTGAAAATCTTATTTAGTTAAAAAATTATCAATATTTTTCATATTTTATTTTAAATAAAAATATAGTGGTTGGCAATGTGAAAAAAACTGATTAAAAATTTTCAAGTGGAAATTTCTGAAAAATTTGACCATTGACCCCATATACATTTTATACCAATAAAATAAAGAGAATTTAAGTCTTATAAAAGTATGATTTATTTATTGTTCCTATCAGTGGGATTTTTTTAAATTCTTGATGAAAAACTGGTGGAATTTTGAAAATAATAGATGAAATTCGGACTTTAATAATTTTAAATTGGTTGACCCAAATCTGAAAATTATTTGGTATTTTGCACCAGTTACTATGATAAAATACATTTTATATTCCAAAAGATTTATGATACTACTCATATTTTGCTTGAAAAGAAAAAAATGGCTATAGTGTAGAATTTGGAGGAATTTTCCGGGAAATCTTGGGAGGCCAATAGCAAAAAAAGTAGGTCATTGACCTAGATATTCCAAAGTGGAAAATGACACTACTATTGGGGTTCTTTAATGTACATTTGTTGGTTTGTCCCTCCTATCAGTGGAATGTTTTTTATTCTGAGTAAAGGTATACCTTAAGTCCAAGACCATGCTAAAGTAGGACTTAAGTACAGTCTTAAAACTTAAGACCATAACTAGAAGCGTGCTAAGATTTGACAATCTAAGCAAAACTTAGGCAGTCGGTAGAGGTGACTTAAGCATGTTTTTAACTTCTTTAAACACATATTTAGAACTATTCAAAGGTTGACTTTCGACGTCAAAACATTCATCTAATCATAGTATACATTAAAGAAAATAATTTTCTCTATTTAATATTGGTATATATAAGAATTTTATTTTTTCGTCGGGGGAAGGGGGAGGGGGGTGATATTGATCACTGATTCCAATTTCACTCTCTAAATGACATTCATGTAAAGGCAAAATTTAATTTTTTGGGATACGATTGAATGTTAGTGGGACCTAGGTTATATACACTAAGCATTATAAGTTAATTGTACACAGTAATCATGGATTTTTATATTCAAAAATGAGATGATATAAATTTATATATAAAAAAAAAACACACAGAAAAATTGTCGTTGAATTAAAGGGTGCTTACTAGAAAACTAATAAAGAGTGTCTGCTTAAATTAGATTAAACGTAGAATGCAACAAGCGTGGATTCAGACAGAGTTCACTAATATAAGAGAGAGAGAGAGAGAGAGAGAGAGAGAGAGAGAGAGAGAGAGAGATGTAGGAGGTATACGAAAAATTATCTTCTTTTCCATCCTTGATTAGAATTGTAAATAAGTATATCATAAAACGTCTGCAATCTTTGCCTGCCGATATGGGCTGATTCATCGGAGTAAAAAGAATTTAATATGTCCCTATTGTTTTATTAAGAGTTTCAATTTCAAGTACATAGACGTTCGGTTATCGCGCAATGTCTGCGAAAGTGACAATTTGAAAGCAAGTGAACCTTTTTCAAAACAAAAGAATAACGACAAACATTGCAGTCTCTAGTGATAAACAATATTCATGCATTTACAGTGAACCACTATTCTGTGTCCGTGCAATATTTATTTTCAAATATTCAGACTAATTTTAAACAGAATGTTTTTAATACGAAATCTAATCTAACCTAGCTAAAACCGATAGGTAAGGACGTCAACTTTAATCTATGTGTAATTAAAAACGCAACTAAATCATTTTTTAGAAATACATGTATATATATAAATAAATATGAAAATTATGATGATTCATAAAATATTTTGAACGTAAGTTTGACTTAACTAAGACCTAGCTAAGTTCCTTTTATGTTACGGTTGAAGACAAATTTAAGTAGTATCTAGGCAGGTCTTAAGATTGCGCCTAAAACATACTTATGACCATACTTAATAGTAAAAAAAATCCGGAACCTCTCTGAGAGCCGTGGACAAATTTAATTGTAATCTCTTGTTTTATTCTTTACACTTTAATGCTCATTTTATAAATAGCTTTTTATTTTCTCAATATCGAAACTTGCAGGACGGTCAGGGGTCTTTGAAGCCTTCCATCTTATTCAGAGTTAATGAAGAAACAAAATTATGAATTTCGATACACACCCCATTTCAGGAAACACGACCCCTTATAAGTAAGGACGTTATATACATATATGCATGTGAAGGAAAACTGCTTGCTGGTAAAAGTGTTTAACCTCACCCTTACTCCACCTTTAAGTCCCTCACGAAATATATCTATAATTACATGTACATGTAAATGAAAGTCCAACAAAGTGAAGAGAATTGACCCACTTTATTTTTACATGGTTCTATACGTAGTAGTATAGTCGGTGTTAGAAACATGCATTGCAATTGAATTAAGAAAATTGTAACAATTTTTCATTTAGTCTCAAACTGAACATAATCTGGTTTGACTTATTAAGTTATTTAAAGTTATTTAAAAAGTCATACAAGAATTATACATGTGCTACATGTAGTTAAGGCATCGATCGGTGTGTATTATTTCAGAAGCCCTCCGTAAACTTATTTCCGTGATTTTTTTTTTTTTTAAATCCAGTTCGACCAATTGGTAGAAAACTCGACTCAGCTCAGAGAGACAAGAAGGGCGTTCTAATGAAATTAAAAAAAAAAAAAAAAAAAAAAAAAAAAACAACTACATGCATGGGAGCAATCTACTCAGCTACTCCTGTTTGTATCTTAATCTGTTGTGTAATTTTTATTTTATTTATGTACCAGTGATCCAGATAACATATTTGCGGAATCGTAATACATTTTCCCCCTTTTTTATGCGGAATCGTAATTAAAAATAAATATTCGAGAAATTGTGACTCATTTTTTGCGGAAAGATATTATCAATATGCGAAAACGTGCAACACCGCTTCAAAGTGAAGGATTGGTGATATCCAACAAGAAGACCAAGGACAAAAATATATATATATATATATATATATATAATCTCGTTTTCCTACCCATGTTCAAATGGTTGGAGTTTCTCTCTCTTTTTTGTGGCCCGAATGTAGAAAAGATTTTCGAGTTTAGACAATAGGTTTAGGTTTTTTTTCATGCTTGTCAAACTGTTTTGGAGTCCCCCCCCCCCCCTCCCGCGTTAAAAATCGATTTTTAAGCAGCAAAAAGGAAGAAAAAATGACAACACGCCTTATATTAAAATTTCCTATGTACATTAACAACAGTTATTTTCTCGGGAGAATAAAAAACACACTAGGGGGCATCCCTGTACCCCTTCGATACTGCATGCTTCAGATCGTAGTATTTCCCGGTTTAATATCAAGGCTAGACCGTGACTGTGACTTCCTGTTCTATTCCTTATTTGGGGGGAGAGGGTAATCTATGTTCAATTTGGAAGACCAATTATAGAATCTGTGCTGTGTGAGTCAATAACCTCTAAAGCATAATCCCCTTTCAATTATTAAATGTATACATTATATATGATATGTTTTAAAACCTATATTCGCTGTAAAGGTCCCTGGTACAGAGCGAGGACAATCTCCCAGCCTGAAAAAAAACACGATTCTCAATTTTGAAAGTTCTTGAAAAGTTACATTTTTCAAAAAAAAAAAAAAAAAATGTATTGTCAATATCATCTTTTACACATTAGCTTCCTTTATTTTACTGAATAACTTATTGATAAATAATTTATTTTTCGCCACGAAGTCTTCTTGTCATTGATGTGTTTCAGTGTGATTAAAATAAACGAGGTTGTTGAAGCGTATTTTTTTCTACAATGTTCGATTTTCAAATAGGATGGGCTCAGACTCCATTTTTTAAAACATAAAGTAAATTTTACATTTACTTTTCGGTCATTTAAAGGTTAATGTAGAAAGGAAACTTGTCCCATTCATTTTCAAAAATCATTTTGTGTGGCTCCAAAAAACCAGTTTTCCACTAAATATGCTTTACTGACAACTTTAAAACAAATCATCAACCAATGCCATTTAATAAAATAAATGAATCAAATATGTTGAAGATGCCATTCCTGAAAACGTAATTTTATAAAAATATAACTTTTCCATGAACTTTAAAGATTAAGGATTGTCCCCGCCTTATACGCCCCGTTTCTCTTAAGATGTCTTTTAGGTTTCACAATAATATGCATTATAAAACCACCATCGTTATTTTGATCTAACTTTACCATGATATTTTAGTAGGGATATTTCCTACAGCTGATTGATTGATTGTATGTTCTTTTGTCCCATTCGAGAATTTCCTACAGTTGAAGTCAAGCTTTTATCATTTAAAATTTACAGCATACCACCGACAAACATTTATCTGCTTTTATATACATTGTACATCAGTTTGCATTGGACTATAATTCTTACCCAATTTGATCTTCCCCTTAACTCCTTCTCCCAAGCAGAATAACATGTTATATAGTTTTATCATATCTCTACTGATTTTTTCCCTATAGAACATTAGATCGTTAGATGTGACTAATTCCCTAGAAATCGTTATGAATGGATTAATCCCCGTGCGTTAGTCAAGTGAACTAATCCCTGTTTCAAAAGCTAATTCCCGGTTATCCGTAATCCTCTAGATTTTACTTTTACATTGGTATGATATGTGAATTGACTAATCCCCGTGTGTTAGTTAGTTAGTGAGCTAATCCCTGCTATGAAATCATGCTAACTGACTCCTCTAAATTTTAAGTTTGTATCAGTATAATAAAACAGTTAACAGTATATCACTGCGGGAGTTAGCAAGATTTCAGTTCCTCTTGACCAGGACTATATAGTCTTGGCCTTGGGGAACTGGAATCTTGCTAACTCCCTCAATGAAATAATTTAACTGTATAAGTATCCACCGATCTGGTCACGAAAAGCATTTCTAGATATTTAATACTGCAAAAGTTATGTAGTTTTATTATGCAATCTAATGAAAAAATAAACATATACAAGAAAATTAAATTCTGTTTATTGCAAAAATTAAAATCATCACAAATTGTGCTCATTCAAAATTCAGTCGAAATATGATCTATTCATGCAGCTTACATTACATTAGAAATTCAAACACATGCAAGTTTATCAATAGAGGTTGATATAATATTATATTTAGCATTGTTTTAATAATTATATACAAATCATAAAAAAGTGTCTTTTTATATTATGCTCACACATAGCAAGAGGCTACTCTAACTTACACAGTAAATCAACACTCTTCTAAACTAACTCAACATGAAAACACATAATGAGCTACACTACTTACACACATATTGAGACACTACATGACTATTACACATAAAAAATAACAATATTAGCACACAAAATGAGCTACACTACCGCAGGTAAAATTCTAAATTCCCAACACAAAATGAGTCCCATGCTACATGTACAACACACAAATCAAAATAACAATACAAATATATGTATTACAAATACATGTAACAATATTAAAACACACAATGAGCTATACCAGTAACACACATAAAATTATACATTCCCAACACATGAGTCACCATACTACATGTACAACTCTCATAACAAACAACAAAATTACCACACATAATAAGCTACACTACTAACACACGTCGAGTCACTACACTACTTACACACATGTCGAGTCACTACAGAACTAACACACATGTTGAGTCACTACACTACTGATATATATATATATATATATATATATATATATATATATATATATATATATATATATATATATATATATATATATATATATATATATATATATATATATATATATATATATATATATATATATATATATATATATTACAAATAACAATTCTAAATCACATGATGAGCAATACAAGTAACACACTTAAAATTATACATTCCCAAAAAAATGAGTCACAATACTACATGTACAACTCACAAAACATATAACAAAATTACCACACATAATAAGCTACACTACTAACACATGTCAAGTCACTACACTACTAACACACATGTCAAGTCACTACAGAACTAACACACATTTAGAGTCCCTACATGTACACTACTTACACACATGTCGAGTCACTACACTTCTAATATATACCTTACAAATAACAATTTTAAATCACACGATGAGTTATACAAGTAACACATTTAAAATTATACAATCCCGACACACCAGTCACCATATTATATGTACAACACACATAACAAATAACAAAATTACCACACATCATAAGCTACACTCATAACACACATGTCGAGTCACTACACAACCTACACACATGTCAAGTCACTCCACTACTTACACACATGTCAAGTCACTACACTACTTACAGTACCCGCATCGTTATTCTTTACAATTCTATCGTGTCCTATCGTGCGTTTATCCTATCGTATCGTGCGTGTATCCTGTCGTATCGTGCGTGTATCCTATCATATCCTATCGTATCGTGTTTTCCGTTTATCAGTTTTTGCGTTTTCTATCGTGTTTTCCGTTTATCAGGTTTTGCGTTTATCGTGAAGATCGTTTATCAGGTTCTATCGTGTATCGTGTTTTGCGTTTATCGTGTGCATTCGGAAACCCTCGCTTTTTATCTTTACCTTGAGAAGAAACACCCGAGATATCCCGAGTTCATTTTTCGTTTTGTTATTTTATTTACGATCCATTTAATTGTTGAAGAGAGAGAGAGAGAGAGAAATTAATAACTTATCTGATTCTCTGGTATATAAATTTAAGAAAATAAATAAATAAATTACTAAATAAATAAATACATAATAAATAACAAAAAACGTCAAGTACCGGCCGTAACCAAGCAGAGAGCGTAAATCGAAATTTAAGTCTATTTAGCACATAAAATAATCGGTCTACAAGTCAATCGTTCTTTTTTTTTTTTTTTTTTTTTTTTTTTTTAATTCAGATTGTCGATTTGTAAGAAATACTATTTGTCAAAAATAGAAATATGATAATTTCTTTAAATAGTCAGAGTCACCACAAGGTAGACCATTATTAACTTTCTTTTGATAATTATAGAAACATAAAACAGTGGGTATGTGTGCAAAAATAAATAAATTGAAAAAATATCAGCATCTATATAAGGCCTATCTTTTTTATCAATAATGGAATTAATCAATAACAAGTTATTCATTTTTCAGAAACACTAGTAGAAGCACTTTTTTATTAATATTTGAAAAGCATCGTTTGGTAACACACATGTACATGTAGTTAAATTTTTATGCCTCTATTCTAAATGTATGCACAATCAATTACCTAAAGGATTGTTTCCAAATGATTCATAAAGGCATATACAATGTAATGCATGATCTTGATAACATTTACAAATTTTGTCTGTACGTGCAAGTATGTACATGTAGTTCATATTTATTTATTTTTTCTATTTATTTGTTTCTCTTATGTGTCTAACTAAAAAATAAATTACAATTTATAATGCATGTGCATGTTCTATTCAATTCACCATAATTATAATTATATATTATAATGTAGATGTTTAACCATTTTTACTTACTACTACCTTTAGAAAATCGGGGGAAAAAAAATCAGTATACATCTTACCTATTTCGGCGTGGAAATGAACTGAGTATATAGTGTACATTGACAGACGGAAGCGCTCCAGTACTTAAAGAACTGACACCTATATGTACCTGCCTAATCAGTACACTGTCTTCCTGTCAGGTCAAGACCCAACCCCCTACCCCTACATGACACCTTAGCCCGTGTGTATTCAACATCAACATACCTGAACTGCTCTTTCACCTGGTGTCAAATATTTACCTTGAACCCTTCTGGGTATCAATATATGCAAAAATTTATATGAAATCGCCCGGTTTTGCTTCCATACACAAGACATGTAAATGCCTTGAATTTAATTTCATAAGTGTTTATCAATTACATATAATACTTGACTATATTCAAGAAGTCAATATATATTTTAATTTTTTTTTAATCGGATCTTTTTTTTTTTATTTTAGTGGTTAGTGCCCCCCCCCCCCCCCCCGCTGACTGTGCCTCAGGTGGGATTAAGACTTTCATAATTTACAAAGTTTTGTTTTATTTTGCCGATATAGCCATAAATAAGATAAGTTTAGTAACAAATAGTACAAAGTCTAATAGAAATTATTTACAGGTATTCAGTCCGAAAATCTGCTTGTCATATTGTGGAAATTTATTTTACATTATTATTTATTTGTGTGTGAATCAGCTTAGCATACGGTTAGCTATGTTAGATATAAATTCTGTTAATGTGAATATTTATAACCAGCTTTTCCGCGAAAAGAATCCTGCTTTTCCGCGACAAATTACATTGCTTTTCCGCGATTTTATTTTTTGCTTTTCTGGGATTTAATTTAGCACTTATCCTTTCCGCTAGTCAGGTAAATACTCTTTCTCCCTGCTATCAACCGGCTTCAATTTTTTTTTTGGTCTTTACTGAGATTTTTGTCAGTATTCTTTGTGTTTCTATCTCGGCAATCTGTAATTGCGGCTTTGCATATTTTATCTTTATCGGTAAGACACATCGCCATTATTTAAAATATTGACCTTTCTATACGTAAATCCATCGTTTGAAATATATATTTGTTACCACGAGTTGGTTCGTTATGAACAATTTCCATGGCACCTAAAGCATCACCGACCAGTGTAGTATGTGATTCATTCAATTTTTATCACAGTGTGGTACTATCGAGTAGAACTTTACAGGGAGATACATGATAATCCGGTAAATATCAGTTTGATGTAAAGTACTTACCGTGACAATTTAAAAATCGCGAAAAGGAAGTATCGAAAAAAGGAGAAAACATACAACTTATAGTAAAATTCAATCGCGGAAAAGCAGTATAGGGTAGTCGCGAAAACGCAGACAGGTTGCAAAAATAAAATCGCGGAAAAGCAGGTGGGCGAGGCTTGTGTAGAAAGAATTTTCATTTCTTTAGGGGCGGGGGGGGGGGGGTCTAAAAAGAAATGTTTTGACAAGAAAACAAAAGAGGCTAAAGACATTATTGTTGACGGGCGATATTATATAAGCATTATATTTTACTCTATACTAAACATGTTGGTACACTGTAACATTTTTAGGTACACGACTGCGTTCTCCCTTCTGGGTCCTATACAGGCCTATGACATTGGAAATACCAGAGAATGATTACAAAAGAATGGAAATGCGATATTCTTTTCGGATACTAGATGATCTAGTGACGTTTATTAATTTTGTTAAATTCGATTTCTTTCGGCCGTTATCCTTCTTCATATATATACATATACAATGTATGTACATACATATACAATGTATGTACTTGGAATATGTAAATGATTAATTTTCGTACCGGTTATATATTTGTGACATATACATGTATATTTAAAGAGGAGAGATTATATAATCACAGTCCAGTGCACAGCCTGTGTCAACGCAACTAGCTTATTTCAGCAAGTAACGTGTTTAAAACGTAAAAAAAAATAATATAAATAAAAACAAAATCATAAAATACCCCCCCCCCCCCTTTAAACTGACTAGTAAATTATTTTCGTAAGATTTGAATTATTAAATACCGATAATTTAAATTAATGCGATTTTGGATACATCACAGATTTCTTGCAGAAGATATTGAATCCAAATATTTCATTTATAACAGAGTTCTTCCGGATATATACTCAATATTTGATAATAAATTTATAAGGTTTCATTTGTTAAAATCTGAATATATTTATAGCGTTTCATGAATTATTGCACCTGGTTTTAAACTTCGATTGACTACGGAATTTTTGAGCCACCATCATTAAAATCTCTGTTTCTAAACGACTAAAATTCAAATTTAACGATTCGAGGGAATTTCGACATTTGAATTATTATACAAGCAATCGCATAATTCCTACCAAAGAGTGCAATTTACCTAAAATAATTACAGTTTTAATTTTGTGACGAACCATTATTGACCAAAAAAAAAAAAAAAAAAAAAAAAAAAAAAAGTTTCTTGTACAAAGCATAGTTACCTCAAATGTTTAATCATAATACATTTAATATATTTAAGCATTTAGATTTGCGGCTTTGTAAATAATTTTAAAAAATCATCATACTACAGTGTATCTAACAAGGAAATAATTCGTCTTGTCAAAATACGTTTAGCATTTTGAAACAATCCTATCAGGTTTTGCGTTTATCCTATCGTGAAGATCGTTTATCAGGTCTATCGTGTTTTGCGTTTATCGTATTTTGCGTTTATCGTGTTTTGCGTTTATCGTGTTTTGCGTTTATCCTATCGTGCGTGTATCCGGTCTTATCGTGCGTGTATCCTATCGTATCGTGCGTTTATCCTATCGTATCGTGCGTGTATCCTATCGTATCGTGTATCCTGTAAAGAATAACGATGCGGGTACTGTACACACATGTCAAGTCACTACACTACTTACTCACATGTTGATTCACTACACTACTTACACACATGTAGAGTCACTACACTACTAACACACATGTCGAGTCACTACACTTCTAATATATACCTTACAAATAACAACATTAAATCACATGATGAGCTATACCAGTAACACACTTAAAACAAGAGGTCTGTGAGCCAATGCTCACTGGTAATACCCCGACTGTGATTTGAATATACACTATCATGTGTATATTCACAAGTTCAACTATGGACAGATGCATGGATAAACAGGAAGTTGACATAAAATTCATACAAAAATGAATCCCACCATATGACAATTATGCCTCCACAAAGAGTGTGCTAAAATTTCAAGCATCTGCAATGAATTGTTGCTGAGAAAACTTTGACAAAAATTTGTTCCATATTATACAGACAGATGCACAGTTAAACAGGAAGTTGACATCAAATTCAGAAATGAATCCCATCATATGGCATGCCTAAACAAAGAGTGTGTAAACTTTCATGCATCTGCAATAAGTAGTTGATGAGAAACTGCAACAAATATTTGTTTATATGGTATAGACAGACACACAGATAAACAGGAAGTTGACATCAGACTTGTACAAAAATAAATCCCACGATATGGCATGCCAAAATAAAGAATGTGCTAAAATTTCAAGCATCTGCTCTGAGTAATTGCTGAAAAAACTGCGACAAAAATTTGTTATGTATTGTACGGACAGATGCACAGATAAAAAGGAAGTTGGCATCAAATTCATACAAAAATGAATCCCACCATATGACATGCCTCAGCAATGAGTGTGCTAAAATTTCAAGCAATAAGTAGTTGCTGAGAAAACTGCGACGTAAATATGTTATATGTGGTAAGGACAGACACATGGATAAACAGGAAGTTGACATTAGATTTGTATGAAAATGATTCCCACCATATGGAAAGCCTAAACAAAGAGTGTGATAAAATTTCAAGCATCTGCAATGAGTAGTTGCTGAGAAAACTGTGACCAAAAATTTGTTATGGACAGTCAGACAGACACACACACAGCTAGACACACAAGGGTAAAACAGTATCCTTCGGAGCAAGAATATAATAATACATTCCCAACACATGAGTCACCATACTACATGTACAACACACATAACAAATAACAAAATGACCACACATAATAAGCTACACTACTAACACACATGTCGAGTCACTACACTACTAACAGACATGTCGAGTCACTACACTACTAATATATATTACAAAAAAATTATTAAAACACACAATGAGCTATACCAGTAACACGCATCAAATTAAAATATACTCTTCCAACACATGAGTCACCATACTACATATACAACAACCATAACAAATAACAAAAATACCACATATAATAAGCTACACTTCTAACACACATGTCCAGTCACTGCACTACTAACACACATGTCATGTCACTACACACTAACATACTTGTCGAGTCACTACAATACTAATATATACACTACAAATAACTATATTAAAACACACAATGAGTTATACAAGTAACACACATAAAATTATACATTCCCAACACATGAGTCACCATACTACATGTACAACTCACATAACAAATAACAAAATTACCTCACATAAGGCCATCATTAAAAATATCTTTGTTTCCCCTAACCCGACCCTAAAATCTCAAGATGGGCAGGTAGGTAGGCAAATAATTTTTTTTTTGACAGCAGCTTTGAAAATACATTCTTAAAATTTAATGGAATAATATCTTTATAAAATAAGTTAAGTACAAAAGAAAGTGATTTGTAAACAGCTAGAATACCATATAAATGCAGTTTAAACTCAACATTTAAGGTAAATTAATTCACAACTATTATTCAATCAAACCATCTCATACCAGAGTAAATTTGTTAAAAATCAAATACATCTGTTAAAAGATTCTCGGGTACGCAAAGACTGGACACCAGAGTATTTTTTTATACCTACTATCAGCTTCCATTGCTTTGTACTTTTTCAAGGGCTTCGAATTGTTCAGTGGTTCTAGAGCATTTTGTTTTAGAGTCTCAAAGTAAGGAGCTATTTCTAAGTTTCAGGTTCAAATCCCAATGCGGAACGTTGAGACCAGTTCTTCGAATGGCACAGTAAAAACTTACGTCCAGTTACGCAGTAGATACTGGCACGGGAAAAACAATCCTCACTACTCATGGCCTTAGGTGCCGCGTACACGTCTAAATTTGGAGTCCTTCACCAGACAAATGTTTAAATAAATGTTACTGTCCCAACAATCATCAAAGAGATTCAAATCAAAGAAACAACCAATCTTCCAGAGCCTTATTAAAGAAAAATACACGGACGTCTTAGGAAGCTTGTATCATAATTTCACATCTATTTGGAAAAAGCATGTTAACAATATCTAATTGAGGCAAACAATATCTAAAATGATAACATTGTCATACACAATGTCAAAGTTACGAAGTTTAACCCATGATTAAAAGGCAGGAATAAAGGACATTTGAATTCTATTCATTAGGATGAAATATGCAGACTTAGTTACAACTCCTATGATCCCGTACAGTAAACATTGGAATATTGATGAACTGTGAAAGATCAAAACTCAAATTAAATAAAATGCAATGAAACTGATTGGTGTTTTCACAAGGTGGGCCCCTTGTCTGCTCATGAGGGGTATCATGAGGAGGGCCTATGGGCCTAAGTATGCTCTCTACGTACCTTACAGGCTAGCAAATACAACCCAAACACTCTCAATTAGTCATTGGATATTATATCTCATAAACAAAGTGTTTCAAGAGTGCAGGATTCTAATATGCTAAAGGCATAAGGTTGATGCGTTGCCTTTCTTTTAAAACTAACCCTCCGTGACCATATGTTGTAGGCGCTATTTTGTTTCCAATAAACGCTTGAAAATCACAGAACAAAATCATTCGATCTGATTAAAAACAGATTTGATGGAATTTTATTTTATAGAAGTTGATAAAGATGAAAAAAAAGTATTTGAATAATTTTAGGAAATAAAACTTTACAGTCGGCGCGTTTTAATTGGGTCGGTCGTGTTAGGGGAAACAAATGTATTTTTTATTTTGGCCTAATAAGCTACATTACTAACACACATGTCAAGTCACTATACTACTAATATATACCTTACAAATAACCATTTTAAATCACACGATGAGGCATACCAGTAACATACATAAAATAATACATTCCTAATACATGAGTCACCATACTACATACGTACACAAAATAACCACACATCATAAGCTACACTCATAACACATATGTCGAGTCACTACACTACTTACACACATGTCGAGTCACTACACTACTAATATATATTACAAAAAGCAATATTTACACACATTATGAGTTATACCAGTAACACACATAAAATTATACATTAATTCCCAACACATGAGTCACCATACTGTATGTACTATCATACATGTATAACAAATAACGAAATTACCACACATAACGAGCTATACTACTAACACACATTTCAAGTCACTACACTACCATTCATATAATGATATACGCGGCTAGGATAAGGCTGTCCGAAGAATGTCACAGTGTACCAGCCGCAGTAACTTCTCTAAACTACCTAGATATGACGTCATAATGGCATATGACGTCAAGTCACTGCAAATTTGAGCAGACATGACGGGGGAAGTGTCATAACTTTTACATTCCTTTCACATCACATGTAGAATTTTTTTACGTTGATGTTTAATTCATGTTGTTTTAAGGCTGTTATGATGGTGAATATTTGCAGTATAATATCGTTATTCCTTTTTCTTGTCTAACATGTACGTATTCAAACAATTACAAAAAAAAAATGTGAAACGCTCCCCCTTGCGCGTCTGTAGACAGAGTGAGAATTTATAAATCGTGTATATATTAGACTGGCACAAGTGAATAATAAGGATTGATTGAAGATATTCTGTGTGAATCTACTAGAGAAATATGTCTTCTAACTGAATTTTGCTGGGGGATTGTATGTAATTTATCCCATTTTGTATAAAATGCGATGAAGAATGGAAAATTACCACTTGTATGTGGGTAAGTTGAATTTCTCGTGAAATATTTTCTTAAGAAATAAAATTCAGACTTGCCCCCAGCACTTTATATATACCCAAGAATACGTTTAATTGATTTATGTAACAAGCCGTTCACAATAATTTTGTTTTTCACTTGTGCCGATGCGATTTTTGTGCAACATTTAAGAAAATTTATAAGTGTCCGTCACGTGATCAACACAGTCATGTGACATCACAGAAATGCTTTTTTATAATACCTTATTCAACTCTCTTTACAACCTAACTGTGTATGTATATATAGATTACAAATTGAAATCAAAACATAGCTCAAAACAAAATAGAATATATCTAATGCATATTAAGCCTTCGGACAGCCTTAACATAGCTGCGTATATAAATGAGGTCATATAAGAAGTCAATACATTTACAATAGAGTCAACATGCTCCTAAAACACACTAATATTTGGTCGTTATAGCACTTGTTACATGTACTTGCACATGAATGACTATTATGACAAAAGAATTCTTTAGATGTAAGTGTAGTTGTTTAATCTTTGTCTAGCTGTTATGATATTTTAACAGCAAATCTATACTCTTTCCTGCAAATTCAAAGATTGTTCTGCTTTCTGGAGGGGCATTCAAACACTTCAATTGACCACGATCAAGTCATACTGACTAATTCCACTCCACATTGGCACTCTATGGCTGTTTTTCTTTTGTCCACACATTCTTAACAAATGGAACTGAAATACATTTATAATAGAACCATTAAAGCTTTTACATAAAAATGAAATAAAAATATATCAGTGATCAAGTTTCCAATCTTAATTAAGACACAACAACACTTCTTTAAAAGTAAAAGGACAAGAATAAATTTTAAAATTAAAATTCCTAGAACAGCTAGTTAACATTTTGTGTATTTGATTTGTATTAAATGATTATATCCTTTAGAACTTGTTAGCCTGTTGAATTACTGTAAATGTATAATATTTAGCGTGTACGATATTTGGCGGAAGTTGATTATTGAGCAAGTTAGCGGGGATTTGATTTAGAGCATTTGTTAATGTTCTTCTTTATGTGTATTTGTTCAAGACATTATTGTTGTACTTGAATTAACGGACATTGCTTTCCGACAAAGGCACTAAAAAGAATACACAGCGAAAAGTAATACGTTGACAGTATATTCACAACTTAACAAACATTTTCTGAAATTTTGGGTTATCCTTTTCTTTTGCCCTTGCCTTTGGTTTCCTATCAAGCTTTCCAGTTTAATGTGCCAAACTTTAATCTCATTTTGTTCTATAATTTACATATCAAAAAGTTGGAATCTTTATAGTTAGGACTATATAAGTACTCACAGAATACATGCATCTAGACAAATAAGGATTTTTTTCAAAATAAAAACATGTATCCAAGCAAGTCACTTATAAGAATATTATAAATGAAAACATTCAACAAGCTACACAAATTAGATCCATTTAGCTTTTCCTGTATATTTATCTGTCTCTCATTAGTAACATATATTAATAAATGGAGTAAAATGAAAGATCTAATTTTAATTACACTAAAAGTCTACCAAGTAACAGTAATATGTAATAATTTATTTTACATGTTTCATAATGTGCATAAGGAGATGGGTGAACAAGGCATGCAAAAAGCCTATAGCTTCAAATGTATAAAAGTCATATTCAAATACTGAGTTTAGTATTTAGAGTAAAGTTCTTTTTATTGAAAGGTATAACATTATATTACAAACAAAACTTTTCTGTGGAAAATTCTTTACGCAAAAATCATTCTATGCTAAAAAAAAAATGGTATTCTTGGGGTTCAAACCCAAGCAATGAAATTAAAACCTGAATACATGTATCAGTTTTTTTTTTTCTTAGAGACTAACATGCTTACTACTACACTACATACATGTAGCTCATGACAAAAATGGGCATTTACATATGTAAATCATGTTAAAAAATGTGGCTCCTGACCAAATGGATTTCAAATATATTTCTGAAAGATATGTAGCGTTTGACACTAAGGCACGTCCGACTGACCCAGTCTAGTAAATGCATGTTCCGGTCATGTTAAATGTTCAATAACTAGCCCGACTGGTCGTACTGACGAAATAAATGTTAACCCTCATTTCAGTCTTTCAAATAAATGCTCTAAAACTTTTTAAAGAAATTTTCTTAATTTTCCGATTGCAAACACAGCCATTGCTCTGAAAAAGAAAACTTTCCTGCATGACACAATTGCTATTTTTTTTTTTTTTTTGAGACAGGCTGTAATAGACAAGTCACAATCGAAACCTAAGCTTCGTTCAGTATCATTTGGTATAAATATTCATTGAATAATATAGTTTTTTAATTTATTTACATGTACTTTGTATATTTACGGTAATAATTTTATTTAAGTTCCTTGAATTAATGTTCTTTAATTAAAAGCTTATAACATTCGCTTGTTCACTCATTGGGCTGCTACCTATGGGCTCAGCAGTCTGTCAAAATGTATACATGAACACATGCGAGAGATACACTGTAGTATGGTTTCGAAACTTTTTTCTCATTATAATAGGAGGTTATAAATAGAAAATTTTCAAGTTTGGCTAGTGATTTTATGGTCAGAGCTAGTAAAAATTATGGGAAGTAGCCCGACTGGTCTAGTATTCATAAAAGTTAATGTCAAACCATGATATGAATGTTGTTGTGACATAAAAGTCTATTTTTTAGAAGAGTTGGTCATTTCACCAGGTTTTTGTCAAACGAAATAGGAAAAGTTTTAAATATGCTTCGAGTATAATCTTACCAAAATATGGAGTAAAGACCATTTGGAAAAAATGACCATTTTTGCCCTCTTTTGGTGTGTGTCTGCTATTTCATAGATCAATAATATTAATCTTTATAAGATTGTAGCAAATTGCAAAGATTTTACATGAAGTATACATTAATGTTACATGAAATATCAAAGAAAATTTTGAGATGATTAAGATTTAACTTTTTACATTTTTTACATCTTTTTTTGTCACACAATAGGCATTTACTTGCCTTGTTTGCCCATCATCTTTATCAGTAGATAAGGTTTATGATTCAGACGGCATCTGATAATGCATCAATAAAATGTAAAACGATAGAAATAACTGCACTATGCTCACTTTTTTCCTCCCAGAGCTCCTCTTTTCATCTTCAATTTCTTCCTCTTCATTTCCCTCAACTTTTTCTTCTATTGCAAGTTCTGTAAAACTATATTCATCCAATGCTCTAGTAGACATTGTATTGTTATGGAGGGGGTTTAAATGAATTTTAAGAGAATTAATACCCAACATATCAAAAAATAAATACTAACAAAAACTCCCTTGGAATGCGGGGTCCCCAATGTTGAATTCTTGGTTTGTCTTTTTCTTAGGACAACTCTGTCACTCTAAGCAAAAAAGGTTTTGAAAGATTTCTGATCTCAAAATTACATATTTATTCATGTGGGTTTGTATCGATTAAAAAAGAGAGAAAGAGAGAAGTAAAGAAAAACAAAATATCAGGAAAAAATTACAAAACAAAAACAAAGAAATCAAAAACAAACAAAACGATGAAAAATAAATAAATAATAATAAATATACATGTGTAGATTACAGAAAATTATATATTAATCATGTGTTCACTCATACAATATATATGTGAACTAATTATAAAAAAGTAATTATATTTTTAAAATAAATAAATCAATAAATAAATAAGTAAATAATCTGATGAATTTATGCTGCAAGTACTGCTGAAGCCACTTACTAACCAAGTGTATGAAAATGACTAATAATGAATATTTGTTTTCATATAGTATTATCCTCCATGGCAGCATCTCCCACTCAGACTGTAACTAAGGATCAACATGATATGGACATATGGTAAGATGCTTGTGAGGACCTTCCTGTGCCCTCCCAAACCCCTATCTCAGCAAATCAAGCCTTCATTGTCATGGAGACACGCTTAGATGAACCCTTCTCCCCACCTAGTCCACCAAAACAACCAAGTTCATTTATTTACATTTGCAAATATTTTTTCTTAGATGAACCAGTTGAAGAGAAAATATGTTCAATTCTGTATGAACTTATTAGGAGGTCAGAGGTCATGGCGTAACCGAATCACACAGCGAGATGATATCTTGTCTACATATTTCTGTCCCGATGACCATGGTTTCGGAACTTCTAAGCCGTTAAAGCGATGAAAAATATAAAATTATTGAAACATATTTGGGTTTTTTTTTTCGTTCAACAAATGCATTATGATCATTAGTTTTTTCTCCGGTGTGAAGAATGTTTTTTATTAGTCTAAAATCACTCTTACCTTTTTAACCCGAGATTCCTTTGAAGGTATGTAAATTGAAGACGATACCGCTTTTGACTTCATATAAAAAGAACTCATACAATGATAGTAAGTTTATTCTCAGTAGCGATCATTGTTTTTTCATTATGAACAGATATTTCCTGAACTGGACTCCTGAACATCAATAAAAGTATTCAAATAATGGAGCGAGGCGAACTCTCAAGACTTAACAGCTTCTAGGTCATTGCGCGTCACAACATAGCAATACGACGGGCCGTTCGTGTAATAAATGCAGTTCTTTTCGGATAATTCGTCTCAAATGTAAGTCAAAGTAATGTTAAAAAGTTCACTGGGAAATGAACTTGGTTGGTATATACGTGATCAAATCTTCTGAGAAGCCCTTCGGGCTTCACAGGATTTGATCATGTGACCAACCAAGTTCATTTCCCAGAGAACTTTTTAACATTGTTCTTTATTTCTTAAGTAAATTGCAGCAATATTTAATTAAATAATTGTCAGGCTCTCAATTGCTAAGCAAGAAAAAAATTAAAATATAAAATAAAAGAAGGGGACACCAATTTAAGATTTAGAAAGACATATAATTAACTCATAAAGACCAAGGATGATACTCGGGTCCATTTCCTTGGGAGAGTCATGTTTAATTACAACAATTATATAAGTTAGATGGGCTATTCAAATTTTTCTTATATGAAAATGCACCAATCCCCTCTTGAAGCTAAAACATTGACTGATCTCGTGTTTATTTTAAACAGCATTGCCTGGCTGTGGTAGAGACACAAGGCAGTATCAATATCAAGGAAAGGAGAAGTAAGGTTACTCTCTGTCTCTCTCTAAATTTTTCTTTCTCATACCTGTACTGGACCAGTATATAAATGGTACAAGAGTATCACTAAAAATAAAGGAAAAATGTTGACAATTTCATATCTACATTTTTTTTATTCCATATATGCATTTACATGAATTATCTATATAAAGTACTTAAAACAGTCATAAAAATTAATGGACTAAATCTACTGATGACTATCTCACTATAACATTATGGTACAATGTCAGACTACATTTCCTTATAAAAATCACACATTGTCTATATAGTTTTTTTTTTTTTTTTCAAAGAAAAGAAGTGATTTATTTTTAATGAGAATTCAAAATTATTTCAGAGAGAAGCGCAAGTGTGGGAAAAAGTCAGTAGAAGGTGCTTACAGGTGGAAGTGCTTGAGGAGGAGAAAGAGAAGATCGAAAAGGAAAAGCTTGATCTGCAAATTCTACTTCTTCAATCAATTCTTAAAAAAACAGGATGACCAGACAGAGCTCTTTGCCTCCTTTATGTAAACCAAATAATGCTTTAATATTATTATTGCCAAACTTTCCATATATTACATGTACTTAGTCACCTAGTCTCTGATATCTGCATATAACTACAGGGGTAGGACCCATCCAATTTTAATTTAATTTATTTTTCACTCTAAAGTGAATGTATAAAACATCTTCATATATATTCATTATTGCATATCTCCCACTTTCAAAGGTAAGGGAAATTGAATCTTATTCCACTGTCCGTCCGTCAGTCTGTTACGAAAATTTTAACTTTGACCACAACTTTTGATCCAGAAAAGATGGGCTTTCACTTTTTTTCCAGATGTGCATTATTTATGTTATTGATATTGATAAATTTTAGTAAAATGTGATGTAAAAATAGAAACATACATTGTCCCCGAATTGAAAATTCACTTGTAAATATCCTACTCTTTAAGTTCTCTTTAGAGAAAATATATAATTCATCTTTATAAAAAGTCAACAGAATGATGGAAATGGATATCAAATTATAATGACTGCCAAAATGTGAAAAATTGAACCAGTCTTTTAAGATATTTTGCCGGTTTAAAAACATTTAAAAATTTAAAAATTCAGTAGATGATGCCACAATATTTGACCTTTGACCTGTTAATATGACCTTGAACTTTATTGTATTTAAAGAAGGAAGACTCCTTATATATATGTCCAAATATCAGACCTGATCTTCCATTGAACTGTCAAAATCCTGGAATTTGCCAGTACTCGACCACAGAGCAACAAATGGGGGGGGGGGGGCAGCATCTCAAGGAAAATTTAGCATAACAATATTCACTATAATTTACTATAGCAAAATACTGTACTCTAATAAAAGTCAGGGGCCATCCCAGCACATTCTAGGGGCCTGCATTTATATGGCATAAACACATATTAAAAATGTAGGCTTCCAAGTGACCAATATATAGAATGTCTCTAACATTTTTAAACAAAATATGCTCTCAAAGATCATTGATTATTGACATTTCTGTGATATTATTCTTTTTTTTTTTCTTGTGTACTTTAAAAAAAATGAGTTAAAATGATTTCATGGGTGTTTTGTACTACATGTACATATATGTACCTTAATTCAAAAAATTAAAAATCTGTTATGTACATGTAAATCAAGAGTGGGAGACCATGATTCTCTAAATTTGCTTGTTTGTATTGTTCCTTACAGTTACCAGTAACTATATATATATATATATATATATATATATATATATATATATATATATATATATATATATATATATATATATATATATATATATATATATATATATATGTGTGTTTATTGTTATGGAATGTGCTTAAAACTTTGTTTCACTGTATGAATTCAGTGCAAATTTAATTGTTTCAGAATATGCTAGCTATATTGTGATATTTTGAGTGGAAAGTTTACCTGTTACCTGTTTGTTGCATTCAGCATAAAATTATATAAATTAAGGTTTCCATTTTATCTTTATACCTTTGTTGACCTGTGTATACAATTGTTAAACTGGTACAATTATCACTGGTTAAATAAAATGTACCATATGAAGATATAAAGTTTTCTATCATTCTTATTTAAGGTACATGTATTAATTTATAAAAAAAAAAATAACCATTAATTTAATTAACTTCATGCATATCAGACAAATATTACTTGTTTCAATATCCTCTCTCTCTCTCTTTATATATATATATATATATATATATATATATATATATATATATATATATATATATATATATATATATATATATATATATATATATATATATATATAAAGAAAGGCAACACAGGTTAAAAAGTTAGCCTTTCATTATTATCTTCAGACGTTTTACAAATACATAATAACGTTTTCTTGACTGTAATGTCTAACAAAACTATTAATACTTTAAAAATCATTATCTTTAATTGAATCTGACAGCTAGCTATAAAATGCTTGCAGTAGGTTCACACTTCTGAAACCAAATCCAACATGTGTTTATATTACTAATTGAGAACATGGGAAGGTTATACTCTGTGTGAAAGTTTTGTCAGAAATCAAATTAAATCAAACTGTTAAGACTGGGTTTAAATTTTTGAATGAAATGTTTTTTTTTTCTTTTTCTCTTCTTTCAATTATATTGTCTCTAAAAAAGTTTATAAAAATGAAATACTTTACATTGTCCGTGTCCGCATATATCTATATGTTCGCTGAGTTTCATCTTGCGGTACTCGGGGACTTGAATGTGTTGTTTATGCACCCGGATTCTGGCTCTCAATGTGGTCCCCGTTTCACCGATGTAAAATTGGTTACATCCTCCGCAAGTAATAACAGATATTAAATTTTTGAACTCACATGTCATGTCCGAATTAATAAAAAAAAATTTTCCTCTGAAATTAAATGACGTTCCTTGTCTTAAAAAAGGACATGTGCCATATCGCGGGTTTTTACACTTCGTCACGGATTTTGTAGATTTCCTTATTTTGGAAGGACAGAGCATTCTTCTGAGGTTTTTTGGCTGCCTTTTGCTGTTTATAAATTTAAATTTTGATAAAACACTTTACATTTCCTCATCTGTTTTGAGGATATCATTGAGATTTTGAACGATAGGAGTAATATTTTGGTTGTTAGGGTTGAAAGTTGTGACTAGTGGTAATATTTTAATTTCCTCTACATCCTTAGCAGTTGGGTTAATTAATTCTTGCCTGTCTAGTTCCTTTGCTTTCTTGATGCCGTCGTTAATCAAGTTTAAAGGATAATGTTGGTATGTGAGATATATTTTCAATTCCTCCAGACGTTGATTTCTGGTTTCTTCCTCATTGACTATTGTGCATATTCTTCGGGCTAGGTTGTATGGGATTGTTCTTTTAATGTGTCGTGGGTGGGAAGAACCAAAATGCAAATACTGATGAGTATCAGCATTTTGATAAAATATATCTGTAGAAATTTTGTTGGTTTCCTTACAGATTACACATCTAAAAATGGCAGTTGAGTGGAACTTTTCTCCATTGTAAATTTAATACCTGGGTCTAATTCATTCAAGATATCATTTAAAATGCTCAAATTTTAATCATTTTTTTTTTCCATATAATAAAACAATCATCTAGATATCTTTTCCAGTTTTTCTTAAGATATTCGCCAAATTCTTCATCAAATTGTTCACTGGCTTTTTCATAAAGTGTTTCTTCTAGATATCCAAGGGTGAGAGTTGCATATGTAGGGGCCATTTTGGTACCCATAGTTGTGCCTTTCACTTGATGAAAATATTTTTCATTGAAAGTAAACACATTGTTCTTTAAAACCAATTCTGTAGCTTCTAATAAAAACTCCTTTATAAATCGGTTGTCAATTTCATTTCTGTAATATCCAGAAATTTAAAGCCTTGATTCCCAGGGTACTGGTTATATTGGTGTATAAATTCACTACATCTAAAGTAACGAGTAACGAGTTTTTTTGTCATAATCGACTTGGTTAGGTAGATGTCGTAAAAAATCTAAATCGTCTCGGACAAAACTTTTAACGTGTTGGCAGAGAGGTTTTAACACTATATCTAGTAGATTGCTGAGACGTTGGGTAGGTGCTGCGGGTCCTCCAACAATTGACCGGAATGTTAAATTCTGTGGATTTTCACAAACAATGTATTCAGTGTTTTGTTTTTGTATAGCTTCTTTGATTAATTTTAATTTGTGAATTTTAGGTAGTCCATAGAAACAACTTTCCTTATAGTCAAAGTCAGTTACAAAATCTTCCTCATTTTCTGTTAATGCTGTGGGGTGTTTATGTAACAATTTCTTAATTTTTTGCATGTTTTTTTTTTATCCTGGTTTTCAGTAACTTCTCTGTAGAATTCTGTATTGGAAAGCATATGTATTATCTTTGTTTCATAGAAGTCTGCGTCCATGATAACCACGGCTCCACCTTTATCAGCTTCTTTAATGATGATAGTTTCATCACTTGCTAATGATCTTAAAGCTTTCTCCTCTCTTTTAGACAAGTTCTTTCTTACTGATTTTTTATTTGTTGTATCCAGTGATAGACTTTGGAGAGTTTCACAAACAGTGTCTAACATATTATTTCGTCCTTTTTTGGGATTGAAATTAGACTTATTTCTAACTATATCCTTCGGTTCATTTGAATCCGATTCATCACTCTCTGCGTTGTTAAAGTATTCTGCTAGTCGTGATCTACGTGTGTATTCTTTAATGTCTTTTTTTAATTCTTGCTTATTACTATTCGGAGTTGGTGTATATTTCAATCCTTAGGACAGAAGTTTTATTTCACATTCATTTAATTGCTTACTGGACAAGTTAATTACCTTCGGTTCCACGCGTTTTTCATCGGTTGATGATGTTTGAATCTCTGTCCGCTGCTCGGTTTGCCTCAGCCTAAAAGAATACTTATTAACTCTTTTTCCAATGTAGGTGGTTCCATTTTTCTTGTATGTATTTTCTTGGAAGTTATTTGGCATTCGATAATAATTTCCGTATCTGTTATTGGAATGATTTAATTCGTTCCTTTTTCTTGATTGCATGATTTTATTCATTCTTTTATCAAAATTATGATAATGTGGTTTGTGTTGCTTTTTTCCTACATACCTTGCTTGTTCATGTTGCCGCATTACATTCTTTTGTTGCCTAGTTTTTGTAGGCTTGTTGTTGGTATTTTGATGGAAATTATTTTGACGGACAATTTCAGCAAAACTACCATCTTTTTTCGCTGATTTGTTTCAAAAATTTTCATTCGGTTTAGGTTTTTGTTGATTTTTTTTTTCTTTCACTATGTTGTTACCATATTTCCTAACATAATCTAATTGACATATTTCTTTCATCCTCCACTCGTCATGTGCTCGTTTTTTCCCTTTTCTCACAATCGGATTTCCACATATCTTCCAAAATTTCTAATATTCTTTATTCTTTAGTTTATTTTTCATTTGCTCGTCAATCTGAAGGACTTTTTCCTGAGAGTTTGTAGATCTCATGCGCAACAGTTGTATTTCTCCCTTCACTCTATCTACACCCATATTAGCACGGATGTTTTTTTTTTTGGTCTTCTGGTTCTCCATAGATTTCTGCAATTCTAAATTTTCTAGGTAGAATTGGGTTTTCTTCTCCGAGCCATTTTTCATATTGGTTTGCATCTTTGGCATTGTTAATTGTTTTCCAAAATACTTGGGATCTCGTGTTGAGTGCCCTACTCCATTCAACTTTAATTTTCTGTTTAATTTTGTCTGCCTCTTTTTGCAGTGCAAGTTCATTTATTTCTTGTTGAATGATTTCACTTGGTGATTGTTAATGTATACAATTTTCTTCTGACACTCATCAGTATTTGCATTTTGGTTCTTCCCACCCACGACACATTAAAAGAACAATCCCATACAACCTAGCCCGAAGAATATGCACAATAGTTAGAGAGGAATAAACCAGAAATCAACGTCTGGAGGAATTGAAAATATATATCACATACCAACATTATCCTTTTAACTTGATTAACGACGGCATCAAGAAAGCAAAGGAACTAGACAGGCAAGAGTTAATTAACCCAACTGCTAAGGATGTAGAGGAAATTAAAATATTACCACTAGTCACAACTTACAACCCTAACAACCAAAATATTACTCCTATCGTTCAAAAATCTCAATGATATCCTCAAAACAGATGAGGAAATGTAAAGTGTTTTATCAAAATTTAAATTTATAAACAGCAAAAGGCAGCCAAAAAACCTCAGAAGAATGCTCTGTCCTTCCAAAATAAGGAAATCTACAAAATCCGTGACAAAGTGTAAAAACCCTCGATCTTACATATGTCCTTTTTTAAGACAAGGAACGTCATTTAATTTCAGAGGAAAAGATATTTTTATTAATTCGGACATGACATGTGAGTCCAAAAATTTAATATCTGTTATTACTTGCGGAGGATGTAACCAATTCTACATCGGTGAAACGGGGACCACATTGAGAGCCAGAATCCGGGTGCATAAACAACACATTCAAGTCCCCGAGTACCGCAAGATGAAACTCAGCGAACATATAGATATATGCGGACACGGACAATGTAAAGTATTTCATTTTTATAAACTTTTTAGAGACAATATAATTGAAAGAAGAGAAAAAGAAAAACATTTTATTCAAAAATTTAAACCCAGTCTTAACAGTTTTTTTTAATTTGATTTCTGACAAAACTTTCACACAGAGTATAACCTTCCCATGTTCTCAATTAGTAACATAAACACATGTTGGATTTGGTTTCAGAAGTGTGAACCTACTGCAAGCATTTTATAGCTAGCTGTCAGTTTTAATTATAGATAATGATTTTTAAAGTATTTATAGTTTTGTTAGACATTACAGTCAAGAAAACGTTATTATGTATTTGTAAAACGTCTGAAGATAATAATGAAAGAGCTAAAGTGTTAACCTGTGTTGCCTTTCTTTTTTTAATTTTATCTATATAAAAACCGGACACTGTGAATGTTTCAAGTTTGGATATATATATATATATATATATATATATATATATATATATATATATATATATATATATATATATATATATATATATATATATATATATATATATATATATATATATCTATATATATATATATATATATATATATCTATATATATCTATATGAATAGTTACATTTAATGTATTTGTAGATAGTGTTTGAGTATGTGTGCCCTAATTGATGACCTTGAAATTAATTTGTTATTGAAGAGTTATCTCCTCTTGATTTTAATCGTTATATAGAAAGTGAAGTATACAAAAACACTGGTCAATGAAATCAGACACTCTTAATAACTAAATGAATCAATCTCTTTCCATGTAATTGTTTTGGTAATAGTAGCGCAAATATATATATATATATATATATATATATATATATATATATATATATATATATATATATATATATATATATATATATATATATATATATATATATATATATATATATATATATATATATATATATATATATTGTTTTCGTAACTCCTCCAGATTGGCTAAAGATATGAATTGGAGACATACCAGAGTTGATAGAACACGAGTTTTTTTTTTTTTTTTTTTTTTTTTTTTTTTCAATTTTTAAATGTTATTGGTAGGGGAAATAGATACTTTCATTTGAGAATTAAATAAATAATTTGGTTTAAAATTAATGTATCTCGTTATTATTCTTTTTATTTCCACACATTTGTGCAGGCAATATCTCGAAAAGTGGATTTCAGAGAAAAAAAAAATCAGAGATAATAGTTTTTTTTTTTTTTTTTTTTTTTTTTTTTTTTTTTTTTTTTTTTTTAAATTTTGTAATGTTATTGGTAGGGGAAATAGATTCTTTCATTTGAGAATTGAATAAATAATTTGGTTTAAAATTAATGTGTCTCCTTATTATTCTTTTTATTCCCACACATTTGTGCAGGTAATATCTCGAAAAGTGGATTTCAGAGAAAAAAAAAAATCAGAGATAATGAGAACTTTGTTAATCACAAAGAAAATTTGGAAACTTTACTCCCGATTCCAAGTTACGGACAATTTTCTAATTTTAAAATGAATTCCAACCTCCTCCAGAACGGCTAAAGATATGAATGTAAGACATGTCAGAGATCTTAGAAGATGATTTGTAAATGTTCTGTAAATGTTCATTTAATGTTTCATGCGTCGTCGATGCTTCCGGTCACCATTTGAATCGAATTTCAAGAATCTTCTCTTTTTTTTTTATTTTTATTTTTTTTTTTTTTTTTTGCTTTTAATTTTTTTTTATGAGTATCGTAGGGATAAAAGAAAGTTTTACCTGAATGCTAAATATATACTTTATTTCAGAATAAATAAATCCTTATTCTAGAAATTAGGCCCTTTTCCTCTCAAAGCGTGCATCCCCCAATATCATAGTGATTAACATCGTGCCTCTCACGCGGGCGAATCGGGTTCAATTTCAAGAATGTTTGATTTTTTTATCACTTTTCTTTAGCTTAAATTAATGATTTTATCTTAAAACTGTTGTATGGTATTTACTGCTGTTCGAATTTTGCATATTTTCACAGTTTTAAATTTTATTATATTTTTTATACGCAGGAGTTTAAAAGGATTGCAAAAAGGTAAAACATGATTTGTTATGAGTGAGGAATGGATTCTCCTGTGACGTCTGATGACAGAGAAGGGACGGAAGACCTTCTTGTTGCCATTGCAACGAGTTTCTAGTTATTATTATTATTATCATTATTATTATTATTAATCATCATCATCACCATCATCGTCATTGTTATTATTATTATTATTATTATTATTGACTCTCTAATTTTGTTCACCACACTACTCGATTTTATTTCGGGTGCCTTTCTTTGTCAAATTTGTCAGAGGACAAGCAACAACGGCAAAATTGGGAACAAATTTACGGTAACAAACAATCAGTCCCAAGAAAGAACCTTCCTGTTTCTTGGTTTCAGGACGAGGGACATTCTTGATTGCTTCAAGCTTATCATTGTAAGGTCGCATTACACCATTTCCAGCTGAGTTACCTAAAAAGCAAGTGAGCTAAAACTTATAAAACATTTAGAAGGTTTTCATTCAATTTCCCTGACCGTAGTCTTTCTAATAAACACCTAATAGACACCAAATGTTCTTCCCAAGTTTCAGAATGCATTAAGTTGTCATAAAACAAACTATCGGTATCTTTTAAATCTTTCAACAATAAATGTTGATAATTAAAAATTGATAAACCGAATGACATTACTTTGAACCTAAAGAAACCATCAGTAGTTACGAATGATTTCAGGTCTTTGTCTTTGTCCCTCATGGAAATTTACCATATCCCTTGCAAAGGTCTACTTTAGTAAAATACTTTCTTTGCCCAATTCTAGTAAAAATTTCCTCGGGATCGGGCATTGGTTCGGCATCAAACGCAGTCACTTTGTTTAGCTTTGTAAAGTCGATGCATATTAACTTTCTTGCCAACAACAATGGAGCTGGCGTAAGGCGATTCGGGCAGCTCTGTAATGTCCATCTCAATCATTTGCTTGATTTCGCCCCTAACGGAATCACGCAAAGCAAATGGAATTTGATACGACTTGTTCCGAATAGGATCCGTATTTGTCAGATGCTTCTCTTGTTAAACCGAATGAGTAAGATTAGTTAAATCAGATAAAATATCTTTGAATTCTGATAAAATCTTTTATGAAGCCCTCTTATCACGATTCAGTCAGATCCGTGTCAACATTTACGTCTTTAAATGTTTCCCTGGCTTTGGAAGGCGGTATCTCTAGAGGGAAATTACTCTCACCTTTTGAATTCTCGCCATCCTGAGATATTTCTTCTATGACAGAACAGAGAACTCAGGTGAGTTTGTATCTCTTTCATTTCTTTAACAACTTTCGGGTGACATTATTGCAGAATTGACGGAAACTGGAGAATAACTTGTCCTTAGAGGGGTCTCTCAAGAGGTATAATAATATTTTATTATCGTTGTCATTATCATAGTCTAATTGATTTCCCTAGCCTCTCATGGATAGAGTTCCCTGTTACCAAGAGTTTGTTTCAACTTTTGAAAGAGTTCCTCATTTTATATGACATCTATTGTTCTGAGTACTGGGGGGGGGGGGGGGTTAATCCTATAATGACAGTTAATCAACTTAAATATCTACATTCTGACAGATGAATAGATAGACAGACAGATGTTGAAATTACAAATTAATTTTGACATTTGATAATCGCCGATATGGGAGAAAGTATAATTCTCATATAAATTCGAAAATATGTTTGGACCAGAAAAAAGTATGACATTGTGTGAATGTTAATCCGACAAGCGTAAATTATTATTCTAGAAGGCACACTTTCTTGATTATAATTTCCTATCCTAGAAACCCTTAACTTTTTTTTTAAATAAAATGTTCCTATGAATTTATTATAAAAATGAAATAGGAAAGATAAAAATATTGATAATTATTGATTAATAGATACATTTATGCAAAAAAAAAAAAAAAAAAAAAAAAAAAAAAAAAAAATTTTCCAGACAGATGATGTCATAACTGTTCAACAAATACATGTAACTTGAGAATTGACCATGTTGTGTAACGAGAATTTGGCTAAGACGGCATGTAAGAAGATACGTAAACGGTGGTTTAGAAGCAAATACCTGAATATTGTGGGTGATTTATGTAAAAGTGAAATTAAAGTTTGTTAAGCGGGAATGCTAATTTATTTTCATCGATCATATCTTCTATTGAAGACAGTCAGCTATTTACATATACCGGTCGGCCTTTCCTCTGTCATTCGTGACAACAATAATACAAAAGAACAAAACTAAGCTGGATACTTCAAAACATAAGATTTGTACATATTGAAAGCTTGAGATCTATGATACTTTGAAAGTGCTGCTAGAATCGTGAAGTAAACATGGTTTGAAGAAATATTTCGGGTTATTTGCATATAATGCAAAACATTGGGTAAGGTTTCCTTGCGAATATGTGGAATAATTATTTTCCCGACCGGACAGTGGGATTCTAGCAGCACTTTTTAGGCATAAGAGATGTTTTTCAACTATATCATATTCTCACAGAAATCATAAAATCCGGGGTAGTGTTATTCTGTTCACTTTTTTATTAAAGAATATTTTGCTATTAATAGCAGTCACGTGAAGACGTCGTGGTTGTGCACTTCTTGGCCTCAGACACTGTTGTCCTTATGCAATAGTTAATAAAAGTTTAGTTTTTTCCAGCGATTTTGATAAATTGTCAAACTGAATTTTCATTAAATAGTCTAAATTTCCCGAGAAATGATTTGTATGCTTCCTTAACATACCTGTGCACCGTCACACCTCTGAACTTCGGCCACTTCTAGCTATTGATGTGCATATAGGTGATACTACTTAGATTCAACTAATTCATTTTAATGTTTATCTAACTATCTATACATTCAACTAATGAAATAATGGTGTTTACTTTGCAGGCATGTTTATCCGAAAATTAAAACAAACACTTTAATTATCCGTTCCAATGATGGTTCCTATGAAGTACCCTTTTTTACACCCTGAATATTAAAGAGTCCCTATAATGTGTTATATACATGTACTAGTATATGAATATCCAGTAATTTTATCTGATATTATATTATGTATTGTACTAGCTGGACTCCTCACTGAAGGAGTAAAGGATTTAGAAGGGGGGGGGGGGGGTTTCAAGGAATGTTTTATCCTACAGTGCACCCCCCAACTAAACAAAGGAATGAAGACTCTCCAATTCATAGGAGATGAAATTCTTTAGTTTTAGTCGTTGTTTTAATTTTGGGATTTACTTTACCAAAGAGACTTAATCTAAAACAAGCACCTGTGTCAGCTATGGGATATTTATAGCTAGAACCGACCAATGTTGAATTTGAATTTCCAGACATGAGTTTTGAAATACTGCCCCAAGATTCAGTGAATGCTTCAATCCATATACCAGGCTAGCCGAACATAAACCGAGATTAGTCTTATTCTTATACGTTCTGAGGGGAATGATCTTGGCAAGCCGTATATTAAAAGAATTGGAGTTGTTGCAGAGCAGTTGCTGTTTTTCTAAGAAAAAAAAAACTTTCTTAACATTTACGTTTTATGGAAAGCAATTATTCAATGTCTTCAATAGAGTCAATTGCAACCAGGGGTAAACATGAAATTGTATCAATTCTTTGCTATCTGTGATTTACACGATAAACAGAGCTGGCCCTTCTTTGTTCCTGCTACATGGTACATTTTGGAATATATCTCTATCCATAAAAAACATCTTGAAACTTGTCCCAGGTAATATGTGACATATACGTGGTAATTTTAATATATATGTTAACCAAGCCTGACCTTTACATCTTCCAGAGCTTTCTTAATTGTGAGCTTTAATCTTTAACGTTATTAATAATAGAGAACTTTGATGGCATTTGAATTGTGACTTTTTTTTTTTACTGAATCAGTACACTCAGGTTTGTATGCATCAATTTCATGTTAAATGTCACTGTTGAACATACATTTTCAGGGCATGTTCTTTAAAGGTGCTTGTCATTTATTTGATGTGCATTTTGTACATGTAACAGTCCTTTAAAATTGCTCAAGGAATTCTTATAAATCTAGAGCATGTTAAACTCCAGCAAGAAATAACTCCGATTGAAAACATAATGTCTCTAGTATTTTAATGATTGAATACTTATTTTTTTCTTTCTTTTCTTTTGTAATATGCCGTATCATGGAGCATTATTCATCCCTGGTTATGTTTATATATTACTGCATATGTGATTTTTTTTTTAAAAGGTAACCAACAAACATAAATTTATTTCCATCAATCAAATGTAGATTTGAAACTGAAATCAATGTAAGTTGAAATGAACTTTGTCTTCTCACTGTGATGAAATGAATTAACGTTAAACGTGATATGATAAATTATGGTACATGTACGTGTAATAATTCTTTTTTTTCTTCTATGAAATGTGCTGTTAGAAATGGTTTGCAGAAAGAAAAAAAAATATTCGAATTACTTATTGCAAGTTCTCGTAAAATTTAAATATCTGACGTTGTAGCCTTTTACATTAACATTTGATAACTTAAAACGTACTCATAAAACATAAACTAAAATATTTAATTGATAAATTATTTCTTTTCAGCGAAAATGTCAGTGGTGAAGATTAAAAATAAACAGAAAATGTAACTAAAAAGGAACCAATTTTTTAAAGATATTGAATTTACATGTACTTGCAACAAGAAAGCTCTATACCAACACATTTACAAATTTACAAGCAAAATGATCGATGATGATTGATCAGTCCTTGATATAAAATTACACATTTAAAAGAGGCAATTTAAATTTATAGTTAATAACATATGTCATCAAAAGGACAATTAGTATGAATTGACAACTATCATATTATGAACATTAACAAACTTGGTTGCCCCAGGCATTCCTCCATGAAAAAAATGGGTATGTACATGTCATTGAAATATTCTCGATAATTTAATAAAAAAAAAAAAAAAAAAAAAAAAAAAAAAAACATTTGCTATTGTAAATCTTAATGCAGCTTTAAGACCAATGACTTACATATACATTGTATGAGATTTCTTTAGTATAAAAAAACTTTTATCATTTGACATACAGTATTAGTATTGTTTCTATTTCAAAGAAATGCCAATTTTACTAAACCGGTTTGGTACATGTGTAACTACAAAAAAAAGAAGAAGATATTTTATTAAATCAATTTCTCACAAGCTTAAAAATGTATGTCAGGTAAAGAAAATCTGGGAATTTTAGGAAAATCTATGGAAATGTATAACGTAGTTCAGGCACAACTGTGAATAACTAAGGAAAAGAGCTATAAGTAGTAAGTAGTAGAATTCCAGTCATTATTTCTTTAATAAATCATAAAATGGATAGAAATAAAGCAATGACGATGTGAATCATAATGTTATTTAGATTCACTGCAATTTGTATTTACATTTTTTGGCAATCCCCTGTTGTATATATACAAGTCAAACGCACAGCTGTTTATTATGGCATGAATACAATCCTACCTAGGGATGAATATTTTAAATCAAACTTGTAAAGATACAGACTGTGCGTTAGCATAAACACGACCTTCCTTTGACTGTCGTGAACGTTTCCAACTTTTCTCAAGGAATACAAGACATATGTACACAGCAAGGATCGCAACAAGTAAGGAATACAAAAAAACGGTAAGTATTAATAATACAGACGAGTCTTTCTTTCTTGTACCTATACATCGAATCGTTGAAGCATTAAATTCATCAGTGCCGAATTTAAAACTTGTGTGACTATGTTTTGTAGTTAATGGAACTGCTGTTGGTGAAGTTGAGCCAGAACTTGTTGGACTTAAAATATCTGTTGAACGAGAGGAAAACCACTTATTTTAATTGTTTGTTACTAAATTGGGAAATTTAATAAGCCATAGAAAGAAATTGGTTGTAAAAAATATATATTTAAAAACACAATGTTGGTTTCTATTTGCAAGCATTAGCCCCCTTTCAAATTAACAAATTAATGGAAAAAAATTGTTTAATACCTGCTACTATGCTTAAAAAGTTTCCTTTTTTAATTGTTGAAATTGTTAATAGATAGAATTTTAAAAAAATACTCACGTTCTTTTGTCTAAAGTACTAAACTCAGCTTTTACACTATTGTTCATTTCAAATTATTATTTTTTTTTTTCAATTATTTTTTTGTTTAAAGTTGATGTTATTTTGACGTATTTGATTAAACTAAACAAATCAAACGTATTTCGATCTAATTCACCGATGCAGATTATAGAGGAATTTTTGCTTTTTTATTTACTCACATTGATATCAACAAACTTCAATTAATAAGGCTGATTTCAGGCTGAATTACACTTCGTATATTGCATTAATAAAAGCATATCTTATCAAAGATCAAAATTAATTAATATCTCACTCTTCTTGAAGAAAGAAGCATCACATCCGAATCTAAAATCACATCCAGAAATAGAACAGGAGCATTGCTCTTTGCAGAGTCTTCCATAAGATGGGTATTGGCAGGGAATTTCGCACAGAAGTCCAACATATCCAGATTTGCATTCTGAATTAAAGAAAGGTCAACGATGTTGTAAATGCCAATAAAAACGTTATTCAAGATTTTAACATAAGTAAACATATTGCCAAACATCTTGAAATTCATTTACCTTAAAAATTAGAAAAATAAGTCGTAATGATATTGCCTTATTACAATAATTTATTTAGAACTAAGGAATTGACAAAAATACTTTTGATATCGAGATGTTCTATTGGTAATTTGAAACTTATGTTGATTTTAAAGATATCTTACATTCGTAAAATTTAAAAGCTAGAAACCTAAAATTAGCATTGTTTATCAATCTATAATTATATAAAATATATATTTATAAATCATAAATCTATTTCAAATAAAGCATTAATTCCACACATTGCACTCACACACGTTCAAGCATGTCCGCGCAAAATGGCCTTCATCACAACATGATATGCCTATAAATCCTTTAAAAAAGATTTTATTTCAATAGGATGGCTAGTTTATGAGAACTTTTGCAAACTAAAAATTCCCAGAGAAGAAAGAAGAAAAAATGAATAATAAGAAGAAGGAAAGAACAAAAAAATGCTCCCAAAATCGTTTGAGGAACACAAATCTGTCCCCTAGCATTTTTCCTAAAGGTATTACCAACACATCTTTTTAGCGATTTGTTCCAAACTTGACCAGAGCAACAACCGTATTCCCTGAAAAAAAAGATGTATATATATATATATATATATATATATATATATATATATATATATATATATATATATATATATATATATATATATATATATATATATATATATATATATATTGGAATTAAAGGAGTCCATGGTATAGGCAGTAATACAGGAAAAAATAAAGATTTCGTAGAAGATGGCACTGTAAACCATAGCGCTTTCGCCTCTTGGGTCTTCAGTGGATTAAAGTACCATCTTCAACAAAATCTTATATATATCTGTAAAACCTTAAAAAAAAATTCTAAAAATATTATTTTATGATTTAATCTAAAACACTCGATAAAAGTCACATGAAAAATGCATAAGAGTGTTTGGTGTTTTTTGTTGTTTGTGAATAGTATGTTCAAAACTTCATATTTCTGATGGATATTATGTGTAAAATATAATACCTCCTCGCAAAATAAAATAAAAATACGCAATATCAGATTTTTTTTTAATATCAAAAATGTATTTCAGATATTTTCCATCTAAAAAAATGACTGAAGTTATCTATCGCAATTCTCTATAAGGGCGTTTTTACATTATTATATTACTTATAAAACCAAAACTAATTACAAAGATCTATTTGTGGTACCGGTATACTTACATTTTTTCATATAACTCATTTTTTTTTTTTTAAATCCCGGGAAAATTGCACAATTGTATACAAAATATCAAAAAAGTCAGAAGTATGGATTGGAATGACACATGCGTTAATTATGTACAGATTTTTATTTTAGTTAAGGTTACCGAATTTTAACGAATAAGAATTAAAAAAAAATAGTTTGCTCCGACTAAATACAAAAGGTTGTTTTCCAAAGATCATAATATCAAAATAATCGTAATGATGAAATGAAAGTTAAAAATAATTTCGAAATATTTTTTACAATACCCTTAGTATTTTTGCGTAAATAATATATATATATTTTTTAAATTTTTATCAAAATAGTCATTTTTTCAAGGAAAAAAATAAACGAAAGAAAATAACACGTACAAAGTATCTGTACATGGGCCCTTTTGACAGGCTATACCAAGTATCCCTAGAATAAATACGAAAGTAGTCACCATCGTGAAACCACAGAATTACTTTTCATCCAGCAAATTGATTTCATTCATCTCAAAGGATGTGTTTGAGTTCAAAGCAATCCTTGTTTCTACTCATGTAACGTGATTATAATTCTCGAAAAATATCCCGTAAATACGACATACTGTGGCTTGTCCCAAACACCTTACAGGTACACTAGATCACAGTTAGATGACAAAGAATACACAATAATTCAGATAATCATCAAAGCAATGTTAAATCGATATTTGTGCAATATTTCGAAAATTGTGTGGTTGTCACACAGTTAATTTGTGATACAGCAACAAATGCAGTACTATTCAATTTAGAGTAACCTCTTTGGTATGTAGCTGTAATAGTACATATAGTTTGCATTTAATCAAGATCCAATTCGAAATGCTACACACAAATGTTTGGAATGCATTTTATAGCTTCAGGAAGTGATATCATCACGGTGCTAGTTTATCCATAAGCATCATTCATATTTATAAACTCTGTTACGAAAATATGCTTAAGTGGCATAAAACGATGCTTATTGTATATTGACGTCGGGAATATTTGGCAATTTCGACATCAGACAGGAGTTTGATATATTGGTGATTTATTTTTAGCAAATTTTGAGGTTTGACAAAAAAGTAAATAATTTTCAAGTTCTGTTTCTTTTTTTTTCTTGATGAATCAAAGTCTACAGGCATTGATGACCTCAAGTTTTCATCTTTAGGTGTCAGTTCCTAATAGCGATGTGTTACAAATTGTAATCCATTGTGGCAACGCGCTTTGAAAAAAAAATCAAGCACTTTTGAAAAAAAAAAATCTACGAGCGTTAAAATTGGGACAAAATCAACGCACTTTGAAAAAAAAAGTTCAAAGCGTGTAAATAGTGTACATCAACATTTTTTTTTTACCATGGAGACACTTTGAAAAAAAATATGCATAAACAAATTCTGAATTTAGATTTTTAGCAATAGACAGCAGTATTTTGCTATATTTCTTTCGACAAACCGATGATTCGATCTACCCTCATCGAGAACGATAACGAAGGTAGAAGGTCCCTTTCCCCAACTCTTTATGTTTCCTACCTAAACATATGTAATTACATAACCTGTAAGACATTGATGTACTTTCTCTCAATAAATTTGAGTTAACGTAAAATAGACAGAAAAATTGATATCAGCTTTGTAGCAAACTCTAATGATAAAACGTCGCTTAATGATACAAATATCATTAAGCGTTGCAATTGCAACGCGTAATGCCATAAATTATTGCATTAATAGTTAACATTCTCAACCGCTAAGGCTAACTCGCTGTTTAATGATAGAATTATATCATTAAGAGTCACAAATGCAGAGCAACACCGACGCTTAATGAAACAAGCACATATCTACATAATCGACGGTTAATGATACACACAAGGATATCATTAAGCGTTGCTGTCGCACCTTTAATTATATAAAATTCAGAAATGGCTGCCAATAACTAAGAGAAATATACATCCACCTTTTCATCCTTCACTTGCAAAAACATTTGTATGTATGCCCTTGTGCTATGGCATATAATAATTATCGGAGTTTTTCCATGTTTTCTAGTCAAGGGAACTTTTTAAAGCTCCAGATATCCAAATTTACATCTGCTACGCAGGGCCCTAAATTAAATGTTTCCACAAAAAAAAATGTTATATATATATATATATATATATATATATATATATATATATATATATATATATATATATATATATATATATATATATATATATATATATATATATATATATATTAAATAAATGCCATTGCAATAAGAACTTTTGCTTAAGCTTATTTTTGCAAACTAGACAGCACACACTGACAGAAAGAAATGTTCAAACACTTCTGTGTTTCTTTTCTTTACTTGCATTTGTGGAACGTTATAAATATTGAATCAGATGAGCTAGCGACCAAGGAGAATCTAGGACCTGCTAATAACGTACAGTGTAGCACTTGCCGAGAATTGCACGCCATTTATGCCGAACGTCCAAGGATATCAGAGAATTGTACTGAATTCGAAATAATAAGACACAATTCTTTCTTTTATTATTCGAACGTGTTTAATTCTATTCGTTACACAGCCCTTAGCAACTGTTTCATAAGTGTGTGTGTGTGTAGGGGGGGGGAGGAGGGGGGGGGGGGCAACTTAATAAAAGAATCCGACAAGCAAAAAAAGGTAATCTACTGTACAAATCCTGGAATTTGCCAGTGCTCGACTTTACAACATCAAAAAGTGAAGAGGGGGGGGGGGCGCAACCAGCATCTAAAGGAATATTTACTATAGCAAATATTATACTCAGGAAGAGTTGGGTCGCCCCCCCCCCCACCCCCGCCCGCGTTCTACGTGCCTGTTACGAGAAAAAATTCTGTCTGTCTCTACTAAAAATGTCAGTATACAACGATCCATTTCGATATACCGTATATACTGGTCTATAAGTAGGTCTGCTTATAAGTCGAATGTATTTTTTCAGATTAATTCGTTAAGGATGCCCTTGCGTATCGAATAAACTGAGAGAAATATATGTACACCCAATATGCAGGTGGTTAGGATATATTGTTACACAAAGAAGGGAAGTTAACGATTGAAAAGTTGAAGTCATCACGTTTATCATAAAGCTTTGTTGTTAGGTTACCATTAATGTTTTTTTTTCTAGTAAAATATCTAAATATGAAACAGATGTGTCAGAATCTGTGATATCTTTTATTTCAAGCTCACTGGGATATATCGAGTCGACATATGAATGAGAGTAACTATCGTTAATTGATAATATGTCGTCGATATAGCGAAATGTACTGTCGAGTTGAAAGCCACAGCAAGTGTTTTCCTCTTCTCATGTAGAAGTTTTTGATTAAATTCTGCTTCATATGAATACAAAAATATGTCTGCTAATAAGGAGCGCGATTGGTACCTATGGTAATTCCAACGGATTGTTGGAAGACCTGATCTCCAAAAACAACATAGATATTATCAATCAGAAACTCAAACATCTTTTTAATGTCAACTTCAGAGTACTTGTGTGTACAATCAGAATGCATTTTAACAAAATAATTTTGCAAATTATGGAAGTGAAATTGTTAAATATATTTCCAGTCCTGATCATTTATTTAGGTCGGGTTAGGCTAGATCATTGCAATTTCTTTTGAAATCCTTTTTCTGACAAGTTTTAATTATTGAAGTTACCAGGCGGGAGTAATTATAAAATTTAGAACACGATAACTGTTGTCATGTTGTATTTTGTAATCACTCCTACTTAGTAAATGCAAGATTAAGAACATGAAACCTTCATAAATTATTATTGTAAATTATTTTTTTTATGTTTCTGTAACACTTTTTTCAATAGGTTTAAAAAGTACATGTATTATCAAACACATGTATTATGTATATTATTCAGACTTCAGACACTTAGCACCGGGGTAAAGTTACCCCTCCCCCCCCCCTTTTTATTGTAGCATATTCAAATAAGGGTAGTTATGTATGAAAAAAATTGTACTGAAAGAAGATTGTCTACCCCCCCCCCCCCTCCCGACGAAATAGGATTTTCGATTTCCGACGTTGGACAAGTTTCCCTTTTTTACTTATCTGCTAAATTGAAATTTGTTTTCTCTGGCTGCCTACTCCACCCCGACCCCCCGATCCCCCCCCCCCCTTTCAAAAACGATGCTACGTCACTGTTATTTCATACTCATTCATTATTTTAAGTAAAAAAGTTATTTTAGGCTTTAATTGACAACAAATTTGAAGCTCTCATATTTCTTATTTGCAACAAAAACATTCTTTCTATCTTCTATAAAAAAAATCAAGCATATGTAAAATACAATTGAAGACATATATCCATCACACAATTGTTCAAAAAAAAAAAAAAAAAAAAAAAAAAAAAAGCGTAATGGTCAAAAATAAGAGACTCTGAACCTGTGCGCTAGGTTCCAAGGGAGGATTTTCCTAAAACATTTGAAATTGGTCGTAAGAGGAAGTTGTATTGTCAGTTGTGTAAATTACAAAGCTCTGTTTTTATTCTGCTTATTCAGATACACCACAGACATAACTAATTCATGAAAGAATTTTCCGGATTGCAATAGCCTTCAAACTTTGGCCCTGCTTTATAGGCATTTACATAATCTAGGTGAAAGAAAAAAAGGGAAAACTCAATAGAAGGCGACAAAGAAAAAAAGGAAAAAAAGAGAACAATTTTACCTTAAGGAAATAATAATAGTTATGAACTTTTAATTTCTTATTCCATGTATCATTTACAAGTTTCAAGAATTGAAGAACCTTTGTGCTATATTTTCTTGCCTAGTAATACTGTACACCTCCTCTGAATCAACTTTATAAGAATACCAGCTAATATTGTAATTTTGTTAAATTCTCTTTCTAAAACTAAAAGAGCTTCTGATGGTACTAATTGCATGAACTTAAATTAATCATATTTTTGGAAAAATATCTGCGGAAAAGGTATATTGTAAAGTTAATGATTGTGTAAGTGTATTGCATATGTCTTTTTAAGCGAAAAAAAAAATGTGTAATGGTCAAAAATAAGAGATTCTGAACCTGTGCGAACTTGGATTTAATTCTATAAGTGGTAATCCAACTTATACTCATAGTTCTCTTTCTAAGGAAGACATTCTTCAAAATCATATGTCAGTTTTGAATATTTTTAATATTCCAAACAACCAAAATGAATTTGAATTACCATATCTATATTGGATTCCGAAACTTCATAAAAATCTTTACAAACAAAGATACATAGCGGGTTCCAGTAAATGTTCAATCAAGACTCTTTCTTTACTCCTCACTAAGATATTAAGAGAAGTGAAGGGGAAACTTCAAGAGTACTGTGCAACTTTATACACAACCATTCCCCACGATAAATTGATATCCAGGCTTTTTGATATCATGGACAGCTGCTTTTCAATAAAAATGGAACTCGTAAATTTACTTTCCTTGTCATTGATCATTTGCAAAATTATTTTGTTAAAAAACATTCTGATTGTACACACAAGTACTCTGAAGCTGACATTCAAAAGATGCTTGAGTTTCTGATTGACAATATCTATGTGGTTTTTTGAGACCAGGTCTTCCAACAATCTATTGGAATTCCCATGGGTATGAATTGCGTCCCGTTATTAGCAGACTTTTTTTGTATTCATATGAAGCAGAATTTGTCCAAAATCTTATACGTGATAAGAAGAAAACACTTGTGGTGGCCTTCAACTCGACATTTAGATATATGGACGACGTATTGTCAATTAACAATTGTTATTTCAATTCTTACGTTGATACGATATATCCCGGTGAGCTTGAGATAAAAGATACTACAGAGTCTGACACATCTGTTTCATATTTGGATATTTTACTTGAAAAAGACGAAGACGTTGATGGTAATCTAACAACCAAGCTTTATGATAAACGTGATGAATTTAACTTTTCAATCGTCAACTTACCTTACTTATGCAGCAATATACCTTCATCACCTGCATACGTGGTTTATAGAGTCCCTGAAACGTTCTACTTTCCCATTTTTCCGTTCGCTCATCGTTCGTTCACCGTTTGTTCAGCGTGCGTTCGCCGTTCGTTCAGCGTGAGTTTACCATTCGCTCTCCGTTCACAGTTTTGTGTTCAGCGTTCACAGTGCGCTCGCGTTCACCGTTCACAAAGCGTTCAGCGTTCGCTCTTCGTTCACTTTGCGTTCACATTGCGTTCAGCGTTCGCTTATCGTTCAGTCTTCAGTATCATTCGGAACTGCAAATTTAAAGGACTTATCGTTTTGGTAGTAAGGATTTACACGTTTTTTTTTAATTTAATAATTCACATATCGTGTTTAAAGAATGATTATTTCATGAAAATTATCCACAATATTCTAACTTAACATTTTTTATTATTCTAATTTAGCTGTTAATTTTTTTTTATTATTATTATTATTATTTTACACATGAAAATAAATGTTGTTATAAGTATGTACAGTGCCTATGTACATATGTAGAACGATGCTGAAAAATTAAATTTAAAAACGGTAATATACAGATACTTCAAGCACTGCAACATTTTCTTGTTATGTTAAAGACGACAAATCCTTCATGGAGAGATAATTATCCAAGTCAATCAATTAAAAAACTGCAGAAAAAATACGGAAATCATTATTTCTAACACTTTTTTTTTTCTCCAATTACTACAGAAATACATGATAGAACTAGTTCTGAGAATTATACATAGTACTGCGGATATCCAGTTAATTAAACATCTTTGGAGCAAATTAAATTGACAGTGTGGTTAAAAAAATATTTATTCAAAATGTAATACACTACAGAATTTTATCTACTTTTTACGTATATTAAGTTTATTGTTATAGAAAAAGAAACTTCTTCCTTCACCGTAACCCTATATGTTTGACATTCGATATAATTAAGAGCCCCCCCCCTTTCCCAAATCGGTTACTTATTCAGTATTTCCCGTATATTTTAACAGACATTTAAAAAGAAGTAAATGTATTTTGTAGCACAAAAAAGTCTGTCTCAAAATACATGCATCTTAAAATGTCATTAAACAGTTACTTTAGTAGTTCAAAATATACACGTGTCGGCGTTGGTATTTTAAATTGTCAGAGAGAGGTTTCAAATGCAAGTACTAATTAACACCCAATGTTTTTAATTTATTTATGTATTAATTTTAGAAATGTTGGAATCAAATCTAGAAATGATAAAAAAAATGTTAAAACTTGTTGGAAATACTAGCACTTCGCCTTGACAGCATTTTACTTTAATATTAAGTTCTGAAAATTTAATCTATAACAAATAATATGAATATGCCTCTTTGCATTATCTTGACCGAGTATAATCACGGGGAAATGTCTTCAAATACATGTACATGTAGAAGTCTGCTCAATAAATCACCATAAAATAGAAAATACAATAAATGAATACTGTTCGTTATCTCCATATATTTCATATATTATTGCATTTACAATTTAAAATACGAGTGCATTAATGTAATACGTCCACGTATGTAATTTTTTTTTCATTATTTTACACGGAATCGTCTTGGCACGGAAATATATGTATGGATGTTACAACCGTTGTACTTTATTCTATAGGTCAAAAATTTTCTCTTATTTGTAATGGTTTTATATATCAAATAAGAATAAAAAATATTTATTTTACAACTAAAATAATTTTATCTTTTATACTACAGCGTTCGGTAACAATTATAATGTTTTACAGCGATAAAAATCGTACGTGTGATGAAAAAGTTGAATTTAAGCACCATACACGTAAGAAACTTAAATTAATGGTTTTACTTAATGTACATGTATCATCTTACTTAAGACAATTTTGGAACAATTATCTATTTCGCAGCTATGTTAAGGCTTCCCGAAGCTTTAAAATGCGCTCAAAACATAATATGTCATTACGAGGTCGGTTTTGGTTTTAATTTATAAGTATTGAACTTTAGTACTTCCAATTTATATAAAGGGTTTCCTCGGCTATATATTAGCATATTTGTTATGATATCACATGACTTTATTGATCACGTGACGATCATTTAGATCATGAAGTGTTTCATATAAATCGCTTCGGCGCAGCTGATTAACACAATAATTATTAACATTTCGTTATATAAATAAACTCATCGTATCCTCGTGTATCCGAAATGTGTTTGGGAAAAGTCATAGTATTACTTGGGTACAAAATATTTCCTGAAAAACTCAACTTACCTACAAATTTGAGGGTATTTTCCACACAATATCGTAATCCGTATTAAAACAAAGCCAACACACATTTTTCCCAAGCAAGATTCAGTTAGAGAACAACCTCTTCTTACAGATTTCCACAAAAATTCTCAGATTAATCCTCATTAATCACCTGCGCCAGACTCTTTTATACACACAAAATAAATTCTACCTCCAACCACGGGTATAAAACAGAGTACATTTCAAAAGTATATTTTTCATAAGCATTTTGAACGTGATGAATTTCAATCAAAGGTAGGTAAGCGGTTTATTTTTAAAATATTCGGACATATAAGACTTTAAAAACCTTTAACGACCCGTGAATTTTGCAATAGCCATCTAGCATTTTACATGCAGTTTGAAATAAAGTGTAAAGTTCATGACACTCTCCCCGTCATAACACCTCAGGTTTGCAGTGACCTGACGTCATTTTCCATTATGACGTCATATTTTGGTAGTTCAGAGATGTGAAGGCACAGAGTGCACTGCCATATTCTACGGGAAGCCTTAACCTACCTGCGTTATTTATTCATTGATTTTTTTTGTTTATTTATTATCTATTTATTTATTTTTTTGGCATTTATTTATTTTTTGGCATTTGACATTAGAATACAATAGAATAGTTTCAATGCATGAAAAAGGTCAGAGACATTCCGAATAAATCGTTCATCTTGCGTTCACTGTTCGTTCACCGTTCACTTTGCGCTCGCGTTTGCGGCCCGTTCGCGTTCTGCGTTCGCTCACCGTTCACCTTCCACCATTCGTTCGAAAAATTGCGTTCAGCTCTCACACATCGTTCACTCACCGTTCGCTCTGCGTTTGTTCAGAGTTCGCTCACCGTTCAAGTGGGAAAGTAAAACGTTTCAAGGACTGTATCTATCAGGTGATTCGATACGCAAGAGCATGCTCTACGTACGCACAATTTCTAAAACAAGGTAAATTATTGACAAACAAGTTGGTGAAACAAGAATATCAGCAGTCTCGTTTAAAGTCATCATTTCGTAAGTTCTATGGTACCTTGTCAGCAAATACAATTTATCATCGAGTCAAATGCTGACTGACTTTTTCATACTAATTGTTAAGCCATTATTTACACACTGAATCGTCGACGGATTTTTCCGTTATTTCCCGATCATGACAAGGAGTACACAGCAGGTGTGACCAGTCGGCAGGGGATGCTCACTCCTCCATGGCACCTGATCCCACCTCTGATGTTTTGGAGGTCTGTGTTTGCTCTGCATCTATCTTGTAATGTTTAATGGACTTTTGAGCTTGAATACTGTTCGTTTTCTCCATACATTTCATTTTAAGCACCGAACATGGATCTCTGCTGTGGACAGTCCGTTCCCGAGGATACTTGTCGTTCGGTACATTTTCATTCATGGGTACACAGAATAACGAAATGATACTTGCAGACGCGTCGCCCAGTATAAAAAGGCGTCACTCTTTTGAGTCTATAAGGGACACAGACTCAATGAGTTCATTCGGTGCCCCTCGGATATTCCTCAAGGATATTAAACATATGTCATATGTACAGTCTTCAGATTCCTGGTTTTGGTATAAAACCAATAGTTTATACAAAAAAATGAAAGAATGTAAGGTTTCTATTAGAGATATGTTTGAAGATTTCTTTTCCGATCCCATGCCTTCTATTTCAAAATGTTCTGCGAAAAACTATAAAACCTGTAACATTTTGATAACTAACACTTCTTTCACCAGTAATCTAACTGGACATATCTTCTATACGAAAAAATTGGGGAAAATCTGAGCTGCAAATCTGCTAATGTTGTCTACGGAATAGAATGTAATCTTTGTGGACTTGTTTATGTTGGTGAAACCAAGGGTTCACTTCATAAAAGAATATCGGGTCACAGATTTCAAATCAACAACGGGGGCCAGCAGCTTCTCTACAAGCACTTCAATTTACCTTATCATTCAATTTTGTCAATGAAAGTTAAAATTCTAGAAAAAAAAAAATTATCACCATACAAACAGTCCATCACTGAGTACACCTTTCCGTAGACAACGAGAAGAATTTTGGATTAGAAAACTAGGGACAGCTTTTCCCTATGGATGTGATGACAATGTCGATTGCTCAGCTACGTTAAGGAAGGCCTGAGTTCACATTTGTGATGCACTGTATGGAAAGTTTCATTGTGACGTCATTAAAAATTTCACAAGCGACAAAAATCTATTTAATTACATGAAAGTGCGTAAATGAAAACTTGCATTCCTTTATTTTATCAATTATTTATAAAAGAATGTAAAATCACAACATTTGATAACAATACTGCCGAGTAATTAGAAGCAAATCTTATGTCAGAAATGACGTCACTAGCCTTGACTTGACGCAGTACAAGTGATCTAGAGGAGTGGATCCATTGGTTTAATAATTACAAAAATGCTTAAATAAATATAAAACCATCGCAAATGTCTAAATCTAATCAATAAAATTGAAAGTCAATAATTTATTTAAAACACATATGTAGGTTATTTTTTTATCTAGGTGCTATGGAGCTGCACAACGACAGAGAATGTAAAGAATATTGCTAACACGATAATTATTTTCCTAATTAACCTCAAAAGTGCAAGGGCATAGACTAAACTGTTTGAGCTGAAATACGGAATATCAATTGCTTATATCATGTATATTTTAAAAAGTGCTGGGAGCTGATTATGGTCGGCGTAGCATTATTTTTATTCATGACAGAATTAAAGCAAAGTAGGAATTTTTAGCTATTGTACGCCTTTTCAGCAAAATTATGAGCATTTCCGAAGCAGTTCAAACTAGCTCCCAGCACTTTTCGGGTAGCAGATGTAAATCTTTTTAATGTGTAACAATTTTTCTTTCCAAAAACATGCGTATGCCCTTGCACTAGCGTCATTTTCTACATTCGGCTTATCAATTCTATTTTATACCAGTCACGTGACACACAGCTGATACATGCGATATAAATGGTACTGTGTGCGGACCCAGACCTATCCATTATGGATATCTATATTACTTTTCCTTCATGTAAACAGTTACTTAGTTATAAAGATTTTTAAAAATAATACATTTTAAGAAGGTACTTAGATCGCATTTTCCATTTCCTTCCTTAACATAGCTGAGTGTGTTGGAAATCTTTCCAGTCCACAGTGTAACAATGTAAATGTGATGGGACTTTTTTACCGTACACGGAGACGTAAGCGTCGTAATGGGCATCGTTCAATAAATTTTTATTACACGATGCCTCTTTTGATTCATTACTACCTTACGTTAATCAACAGTTAGGTCTACATCATATTCGCACCAAACTCTACTCTGTCCCTTTGAATCTTTTACATAGTCTTCTTGAAAAGGTCAAGGAAAGTCCATTTTTTGATTCCTCGCCACCAGAATATAAGCTGGGATCTGTGATTATGGATATTGCAAATCATAGGCTTTTTAAACCCCCACGTTTTAATGAAAAAGAAGCAGCTAAAACAGTCCTTTTTTTCCTTTAACTTCAATGTGCCAACAAAGGAATTGACGCGGTTAATATAAGTAGTATTCTTAATCACAAAAGGGTCCAGTCTTGTATTCCACCATATTTCAAGTTAAAGACTACACCTTGTATTTCCTACATTGCTATTGCTTCCAAATTATTTAATTGCAAGAAAACTTTACAGTGCCTGGATATCGAATATCTGAAACATAATCCTCCATCGTGTTCATGTTTTTCTTCACCCTATAACTATAGTCCTGCAGGACACGTTATTACTGGTGACGTAAATATAGTTAATAATGATGACCGTAGATCACTAATTTTAAAAGGTCCTAAATATAGGGAACCCCGATTTTTCAACTGCCGTCGGAATTTCATAAATATTATGGATTCTGTAGAGGATTACGCCAAACGATGGGCCAGACATGAAAAAGAAGACCTTGACACTTTCTCGGAATGGATTAAATGTATCAGATGTATGTTAAAATCGCGCATTAAAAAATTGAGGGGCAATATGAGAACAATCTATCCTTCTGTATTCAATAATCCAGAAGTGAAAAAAAAAAATTGATAGATTACATGTTCTACAGTTACCGCATCGTTATTCTTTACAGGATACACGATACGATAGGATACACGCACGATATGATAGGATAAACGCACGATACTATAGGATACACGCACGATAGGACAGGATACACGCACGATAGGATAAACGAAAAACACGATAAACGCAAAATACGATAAACGCAAAACACGATAGACCTGATAAACGATCTACACGATAGGATAAACGAAAAAAACCTGATAGGATTGTTTCAAAATGCGAAACGTTTTTTTGACAAGACGAAACGTTTCCTTTTTGATATACTGTAGTATGATAATTTTAATTACTTACAAAGCCGCAAACCGAAATGATAAAACATTTTAAATTTATCATGATAAAACATTTGAAGTAATTATGCTTTGTAAAAGATACTTTTTTTTGTCAATAAAATTGATCGTCATCAAATTCAAACTGTAATTATTTTAAGATTAATTCCACTCTATGGCGGAAATTAGGCGATTTTTTGTGTAATTATACAAATGTCAAAATTCCTTCGAATCGTTAAATTTGAATTTTTAGTCCGTAGACAAGCGAAGTTTTACACCCAAGTGCAATAAATTCACGAAACGCTATCAATATTTTCATTATTTTAGCAAATAAAACCTTATGAAATTCATAACAAACATTGATTATTTCTACGGAAAAACATGTAAAAAAAAAATGCAATATTTGGATTCAATATCTTTTGCTAAAGGTTTAATAGTTTGTATTTAATAATTCAAATCTTACAAAAAAAAAAAAAAAAAAAAAAAAAATACTAGTCATAATTTAGGGGGGGGGGGATTGAAAAAAAAAAATATTGTTATAATTATTCTAAAGTTAATGCTTTCTTCTCCAAGTTTTTATGAATTTAATTTATATTTTATATAAATTAATTATTATTTTTTTTTTGACGTTTTTAAAATTGCTGAAATTGCTAGTTTGGTACTTAAAAAAATATACCAGAGTTAGAGTATTAATTTCTCTTTCTGTTTAACAGTTAGATTAATCCTAAATAAATTATAAAAAAAAAAAAAAAACGGAAGATGAACTCGATATATCTCGGGTGTTTCTTTTCAAGGTAAAGATAAAAAGCGAAGGTTTCCGAATGCACACGATAAACGCAAAACACGATACACGATAGAACCTGATAAACGATCTTCACGATAAACGCAAAACCTGATAAACGGAAAACACGATAGAAAACGCAAAACCTGATAAACGTAAAACACGATACGATAGGATACGATAGGATACACGCACGATACGACAGGATACACACACGATAGGATAGGATAAACGCACGATAGGACACGATAGAATTGTAAAGAATCACGATGCGGGTACTGTATACGTACTGGCCCCTGTTGACAAAGCAGGTAAAACATTGTCTTTGTTTATAAGGCTCATTATATTAAATGTATTTTAGAGGAACTTAAGATTTAATTCTACAAGTGGTAATCTAACTTATACTCATAGTTCTCTTTCTAAGGAAGAAATTCTTCAAAATCATATATATGTCAGTTTTGAATATTTTTAATATTCCAAACAACCAAAATGAATTTGAATTACCATATCTATATTGGATTCCGAAACTTCATAAAAATCTTTACAAACAAAGACACATAACGGGTTCCAGTAAATGTTCAACCAAGACTCATTGTTTACTCCTCACTAAGATATTAAGAGAAGTGAAGGGGAAACTTCAAGAGTACTGTGCAACAAAATATTCGAGAAGTGATGTAAATCAGATGTGAATACCTCAGAATTCCAAGAAACTTTTGGAAAATTTGAAATCACAAGATTTTATTAAAATCAACAGTTTAAAAACTTACCACTTTTCAACTTTATGCAACCATTCCCCACAATAAATTAATATCCAGGCTTTTTGATATCATGGACAGCTGCTTTTTCAATAAAAATGGAACTCGTAAATTTACTTTCCTTGTCATTGATCATTTGCAAAATTATTTTGTTGAAAAACATTCTGATTGTACACACAAGTACTCATGAAGTTGACATTCAAAAGATGCTTGAGTTTCTGATTGACAATATCTATGTGCTTTTGGAGACCAGGTCTTCCAACAATCTATTGGAATTCCCATGGGTACCAATTGCGCCCCGTTATTAGCATATACCTTCTTTGTATTTATATGAAGCAGAATTTGTCCAAAATCTTATACGTGATAAGAAGAAAACACTTGTTGTGGCCTTCAACACTCGATATTTAGATATATGGACGAGGTATTGTCAATTAACAATTGTTATTTCCATCCTTATGTCGATACGATATATCCCGGTGAGCTTGAGATAAAAGATACTACAGAGTCTGTCACATCTGTTTCACATTTGGATATTTTACTTGAAAAAAAAAAAAAAAAAAACGTTAATGGTAATCTAACAAACATGCTTTATGATAAACGTGATGACTTTAACTTTTTAATCGTCAACTTCCCTTACTTATGTAGCAATATACCTTCATCACCTGCATACATGGTTTATATCTCTCAGTTTATTCGATACGCAAGAGCATGCTCTACGTATGCACAATTTCTTAAACGAGGTAAATTATTGACAAACAAGTTGATGAAACAAGATTATCAGCAGTTTCGTTTAAAGTCATCATTTCGTAAGATCTATAGTCGATACAATGACCTTGTCAGCAAATACAATTTATCATCGAGTCAAATGCTGACTGACGTTTTTTATACTAATTGTTAGGCCATTATTTACACACTGAAATGTCGACGGATTTTTCCGTTATTTCCCGATCATGACAAGGAGCATACGGCAGGTCAGCATGGGATGCTCACTCCTCCATGGCACCTGATCCCACCTATCGTGTTTGCTCTGCACCTATCTTGTAATGTTTAATGGACTTTTGAGCTTGAATACTGTTCGTTATCTCCATATATTTCACGCAAACAATCTTGTGCATATATACTTTTTGTTCGCCTGATCACTGCATCGTGACCTATCACCACTGTAGGATCGATCCCGATGTTCATTCTGTAGCACATTAAACATATCTTTTCATGATGTAGAGTATTTGTTTATTCACTGGTTATTTTATCTTTTTTTTACGATCTTATCTTGAGAGTATACAAATTTTTGAACTTAAATTTAAACTGTTTTCTCAGCGGTAAATTATATAAATTATACTTTTTAATACTCTCTCTCTCTCTCTCTCTCTCTCTCTCTCTCTCTCTCTATATATATATATATATATATATATATATATATATATATATATATATATATATATTGGGGTTTGTAGTCGTTATTTCCTAAGCTTCATTCGAATGGCTTTTCATACCAACTTAACAGTGGTTCGTGTTTTCTGTAGGGGACGGGTCCAAGGTCACATTTAGTTGCTTTAGGATATACATTTGATAACTCTTAAAATTCAAGGGAGCCCCCCCCCCCTCCCCTCCGGATCCGCGCATGTCAAAATACATAAGATATGCCAAAAAAAAAAAGAGATCGCAAGAAAATTCTCACGAATTGAAGGGTATAAGACCTGCAGTTTCCAGTTTTATCAGAGAGGGGTACCGGTATATAGGCTCTCATCTCAAAACTCTTTCCTCCAGAAAATTGGTTCGAGAGTAGGATTTTCCTCGGAAAATAGGCTCTAGATTATAGGATTTTCCCTACAGAAAATGACTCTAGAGTAGGATTTCCCCTACGGAAATCCCACACCAGATTTAAAATTCCAGGGGGAGGGATCCTACTCTGTGTAGTAGTTATAGAGTGCGATTTCCCCCCGAGCCAATTTTGTCCCGGCTGTACTTATGTTATGTGGGGGAAGTGGGCGACACATTGTTACATTTCTCCCTTCTTCAAAATGATGACCAGATGCATTGATTGATTGTAAGTAGTTTTACGTCCCATTCGAGAATTTTTCAATCATATAGAGACGTCACTATATACCGGTGAAGGGCTTCAAATATTTAGACCTTTACTCGGCACTAAGGGTCATTGAGCAGTAAGGATCTTTAACGGGATAAATATCTGATTATAAGGAGATAACTCGTTCGGAAATAATTTATTCGTTCCAACAAAATACTAACTCAAACCATTCCTTTGTTCATTGGATTCAAACATCATATACAAGTAGTAAAAAGTACAGTATCCACCAGACCCAACCTGACACCTAAGCAGTCCCAGAAAGCAGTCCCCACGACTGCATTGGGACCGCTCTGGGACTCCTGTGGGACTGCTCTTAGACTGCTCTGGGACTGAACTGGGACTGCTGCGGAACTGCTCTTGAAAGCTGACCCAGCAGTCCCAGCAGTCCCCGGGACTGCTTTTTGGGACTGCTTTTGATTACTCATGCGTGAAAAAGGTTTTGATAATTCCACCCCTTGTGTATTCTGAATTTGCAGGCTCCCTTATGTTGTTTTGTTATTTCCCCCTTTTTTTTCGGCAGGATTTCTGAGAGATGACTGGATGGATTTTCCTGAAATTTTCAGGGTTGATACAGAATGAAAATACCCCGAGGCGTTTTTTTTTTCATTTCTTCAAAATTCACTTCCGGTCGTCAGATATTTCCGATTTCCATTTTTTTTCAAAAATATTTTTTTTCCGAGTGAGATCTCAGAAACGGTAAGAGATTAAGACACCAAACTTATAAGAGTAATAGATCATGAGGAGTAGGCGAGCCCATTTGGGTTAAGCGTGTCAGTCGTCACTTCCGGTCGTCACAGGAAGTGATCAAAGGAATCGAAAATTTCAACTTTTTTCTTTTTTGAATCCTTTTTTGCACCACATTATTGCATCTCATGTGTAGTTTCGAAATATGTCAGTCCTACCGGAAACAAATACGACAACTTTCTGTTATTAGAGGAAAACTACATAATTTGAGTATTTTAATTTCCCTTAATTATCTTTTATAGATAAAGTATTTGAAATGATTTTTAGATATGTTATTCAGACTGCAAATGTATAGAGTTACTTCAAATATCTTAATAAAATTCACTTCCGGTCGTGTGTTTTTCCTGTCCTCAAAATGAAAAGTTATCTGAGCGAGATCTCAAAAACGCCATGAGATTAAGACACCAAACTTAAATGACTAATAGACCTTGAGGAGTAGGCAAAACACATAGGGTTAAACGCGTCAGCCGTCACTTCCGGTCGTCACAGGAAGTGATAAAAAAATCGAAAATTTCAACTTTTCTTTATAAAGTTAAAACTTGCATCACTTTGTTGCATCTCTTTCGCGTTTTGAAATATGTTAGATTCCACCGGAAACAAAAACTGTAAACTTCCGGTTTAAAGAGATAAACTACGTTATTTCGATGTTTAGCATTTTCATAAATATAACTTACAGATAAGTATTTGAAATGTTTTTGGTTTTTTTTTACATATGCTGTAGATACTACAATTGTCATGAGAAAATTCGGAGATTTTTATTCAATTCACTTCCGGTCGTGTGATTTCCTGTCCCCAAAATTTGAATGTGTTCTCACAATTGCTCAGTAAGAGTCAAAGACTGAAGTCTAAAACTTTCAGGACTTATAGTCAGTCATCAGTTCATTTGCAACGTGTAAAAATCGTCTGTTGTCATTACTTCCGGTCGTGACAGGAAATGAAGAAAAAAGTATTTTTTAAAGTTATTTCGTTTCTACATCAGTTTTAGGCTTATACCGACGTTGGAAAAGACATGTTCATGCAAACAGGAAGTAGTATAACGGAAGACCTTCTCATTACTAGTAATGAGTTTCTAGTTTGTTTTTATATCCGTATTGTGATTTTCTTAACAGTTCAGAAATGACTGTCACATAAGAAATGTAAATATTCGTTGTTACTGCTCAGAAAAAAATGCATCATCGATTTCCACTGCCTTTTATAGTTACATTGTTTATTGGTAATCTCCTTTCTGAGTAAGCTCCGCCCATTAAATTAATTAACCTAGCCACAGGACTACTGGGAATGCTTTCTAGGACCGATGGGAGACTGCTTTCAGGGACCGCTGGGACTGCTGGGACCGCTGTGGGACTGCTCTGGGACTTTTCTGGGACCTCTTCAGCAGTCCCAGTCCCCGGGACTGCTCTGGGACTGCTTTGTGTCAGGTTGGGTCTGGTTGATACTGTATACATAAATTACTTTCTTTGAAAACAAACTGAATCTTTAAACTTTAGATAGCCTTGATATAATGCACATTAAAAATATGTGACAAATACCATCAGAGGTGTTAAGATTTCGAATCTGAGGAGTTTTATATATCTTTTGAAAGCTTAATATCAGGATTGAGACTCCATGATTAGAAAATTATGCGAAGAAAATTCTTACTACAGTTGAACAGCTAGCTATAGTATATAAGTCAAAAACATGCATTTCCCTTTAGAAGTCAGTGTGTCGTTCACAAAAATATTGTGGTTGTATTTTATATTGACTGCATAAGAGGGCGGAGATCCTACTCTGAGAAAGAAATTTGGCCACGGTGTGAAAAATCCTACTCTAGGGTACAATTTCCGGGGGGAAAGCTGGCTATGGATGAAATCCTACTCTACAACACCGATAAAATATCTCACCAGTAAAGATCTTTCAAAAATGAAATATGCTAGATTAAAAAAATAAATAAATAAAAAGAATACCCCCCAAAAATATCACACATTCATACAGTCAAATAACAATTACATATTACGTCAAGATCCCGGTTTGGTGGGGGGTGGGGGGGGGGGATTATTTTTATCATTATATCACGATATAGATAGCTATAAATCATCCATGCAACCGGAACCAAGCAAATTACTGAAATATGAAATATTCTCAGTTGTTGATGTGAATCGCTTTTTCTCAAGAACTTTGTTACATTATTGTCAATATTTCAAATAAATGCATTCCTCATCATTTGATGAAAGCTTTTACTCTCATGTGGAATCAAAATGCTCCAATATAAAAAAAAAAAAAAAAAAAAAAAACAAAACAGTGTTTTTAATCACGCGATGACCTTTAGGGTGTTCCAAGGAATTGTTTAAGGTTAGTGTTATGTCAGCGATAGAAATTGGAACGTCCTAAAGGTCATCGCGTGATTAAAAACACTGTTTTTTTTTATGTTGGAGCATTTTGATTCCATATGAGAGTAAAAGCTTTTATCAAATGATAGGTCTTTGGACCGAGTATAAAGCATTGCAGTCAGTGCCTTGAAAAATCCTTAGGTAAACGCAACGGAAGTACACCAACAATGTATCACTTAATACAATAACGTTCGAGAGAGTTTTGGCCTGACGTAATAATCTCTCTCGGGTGTTATCATAATAAGTAATATATTCTCTATGCACCTCCGTTGCGTTTGCTTAAAGATTTTTCAAAACACTGACTGCAATGCTGTTTAAGGTCAGACGAGACGTTCCTCAAATATCTGTTTTGTATATCTTCGTAATGTATGGAAAATATTAAAAATTTTAATTACCTTCTGATTTCTAAACTGGTTTCTAATTGTCTTTTAAAACTTGAAACACTAAAAAATGTGATATTGACAAATTAACTTTTTTCCAAAAGGATTATATAGGAAACAACATCCTTTGGTATCTTGCACAAATGCCTGGTAAGGTATCTCAATTTTTTGTGAGGAAACTTGTTAAAGTAGCAGTACTTCAATGACGAAATCTTAGAAAAAATTATATATTATTGAGGAACGTATCGTCTGACCTTAAGGAGAAATTGTGGGATTCTTACGAGATGCAGAGTCAATCCCATAGCATGAACTAAGACAGAAATATATGTAGAGACATTGTGAACCGACATTTTAGGTTAAAATAAAATAAATACATGTTTTTAAACCCAGAAAGACCAGTGGGGGTACAATGTAAACAAACCGGAGTGGGATACCTTTCTCTATTATAATGTATAGTGAGGCATTTTTTTTGTGTTGAACGATTAGTTTGGAGTTTCCACGATTTTTTCCTATGGTACACATGATGAATAAGTGCAATAAATATAACTTATGGAAAAACGTCCAACAAGCCCTGATGTTGAATATCGGGGGGGGGGGGGGTTTCCTATCCACAAGCTCCTGTTATCCATCAATGCAAACTTGATCTCATTGATGGATATCCATCTGCATTGGGCGAATAGAATAATAATGGGGCGAAAAAAAAAAGTTCAAAAGCTTAGGTGGAATTAAATCAAAAAAGACATTTGTTCGATAGCCTACAAATTCCATATTGAACAATTATTTGGGTGTCATTTGATATTCTTATGGTTCTGAACTCATTTGCTAGTGCAAACACGTCAACACCCATCAGAAAATAATTTTATACCGCCCCCCCCCCCCCCGAAAAAAAGTTCCATAACTGTAAATTGGTGTAATTTTAAACACAATATAATTTGCAGCTAGGTTAAGGACTCCCATATTTACGTCAGTCTATGCAGAGGTTCGGGAAACCTATTATGACGTCACGTTTAACTAATACAAATGAATTTCAATGAAATAAATACTATATGTTTTTTTTAAACAAACTCAAATACTTTCGTTCCTTAATAAATATTATAAACATAAATGGATGTGCAACTTATCTTGGTAAAATAGCACTTAGAGTATGTAGAATGAAAGTCGGCTTGATCTTGCTGTACTTACTGAGATGACGTCATTTCTTAGTTTGACACACAGTTTCTCTGTACTTGAGGCGTGGATCAAGGTATTATTGTAGTTTGTAAAAATAAACAGAAATTCGACACAAGCTTAATTGGACCAAAATGAAGACATATTCTAAAATATATTAATCCACATTTTATTCTCAAACTGAATTGATCATGTGTAGGTTTTATATATAGCCGTAGCGAGCACATTTGTACAGTAACTTGCTAGAATAAGGGGTCTAGCCTCTCAAAATATCAAAAGTTCAACGATATCCGCTTCACTATAAATTCCGAATTTTTAATAACGTGTAGCTATTATTCCTACTATTCTCAAAAGTGCTGGGAGCTGGTTGTGCATTGTTTATTTATTCCGTAATGTAACATTATTCCAGTGCGTATTACATCTATGTCTGGAGTTTATAGAAAGACGGCTCAATTTTAAGCAATTCCCGAGCATGAGGAAGTTGCTCCAAGCACTTTTCATGTTAAGAAATTTTTATCAAACAAAACAGAATAAATTTTATAATGGAAAGATACCCGTATATTGTTGAACTCTTAGGATCTTTGTACCAGTACATATATGTTCTAATTTTAAACCTGTCAATTGACAAACAGCTGATGTAAGCGATGTCGCTTTGGCCAAACTCAGCAGGGACAGGATATATACAAGTGCAAACACCACAATGCACATTCATCAAAACTATTGCCGTTAAAAAATATTAAAATTGTATTCATTTCTCTGAATATATATGAAGGCGTCTATTTCATGGGCGTCCTTAACCTAGCTGCAAATTTGATCTATACTATAAAAAATCCGTAAGTAATGTCACAACACCTAAAACATGTATTAACAATTTCTCTTCTGGTACGTTTTACAGGAATTCAGGGACCTTTTGAAATATACCTGAAGTATTTTTTATGCATTTTATTTTTCAAAAATACATGAAAAGCTATGCATACATGTTGTTAAGGAATTTGTAGAAATGTTATTCCATGCCTATTATGAATCCCCAGGCAGACGTAGAAATAGAGGACAAGTGTTAGATATATGCAGAATTTCGATTATTTTCTTTAATTCTTTTTTAATCTTATTTGCTGGAAATTTACAATAAATGATTCATATTTGTACTCTTGATTTATTTATGTAAATAGTTTCCTTATTAAACATAACTTACACCTGTTACATTTAATCATTTTATAAATTAATATTAAGGAAATCCTTTTCAAATTTTCCTGTTTTCCGATAATGCCTGCGCAAGTGTTGCTTTGGTTTTGGACATTTAATAGTATATTATCAGAACGATCAAATTCATAATCTATAAAGCTGTATTTAAAGTGTCTGTAGCTTACAAATCTAATATAAATACCTAAAACAAAACAAACTCTTCCTAGAAATTACTGAAGACAGCTTACAAATCACAATATTTCTTTTAATCCACTGTTTCATGTTCATCCACCAATAGGGCGCAGAACAAGAACCCCTAATTTTATGACAGCTATTTCAAGTGATTAATTATGCAGGTATGTTAAGGCAGCATACAGTCCAGAATTCGGTGAATTTAACCTTTTTGTAAAATGTTACATTGATAAACCGGAAAAGCCATATATAAAACATTTACTATTATTATCCATTGTTTTGACGTCATACAGTCTTCGGATAAAAGATGAAATCCACTACGATGTCATCACGTGACCTCTATGCGTAGAAAAAATTGCCTTTATGAAAAAGTGTAAAGTTCAACACTAGCCCGGGGATAATTCATTTCTCTTTGTCAAAATAATTATGTATAAACATGACTGGGCCATGAAAAGTGGTGCAAGAATCCTACATTCCTATCACAGAAATAATTATTCCGTGTTTTCACATGAAACCATACCAAAATTTTTATATTGTGTACACAAGATCGAAGAATTTTCATCAATTTATGTCCACTACACGATTCTAGCAGCAAGTACTGTAGAATACAAGCTTTTGATAGAAACAAAAAATTATATTTCAAAGTAACCGGCGTAGTGTTTTACTTTTGCATCCTTTTTGTTACAACCGACAGATAAAACGCTGATCCGGACTTCAAAACACTGCCCGCCTTCATTATACAACAAAGATATATAAATAAATCAGCATATCTTGTTCTTAACCTTTAATTCCTTATGAATTGTTTACAAGAATTCTCGTTGTCTTTTATTTCCACCCTTCAAATATTTGATCAATAGTTATGACGTCAAGGGTTTGGTATTAAACCCCGATTATAAATACGGTATATTTATACGTTATAAATAGCTATTTATACCACCCAAAAACGACAAGATTTAGTTTATATTATGTTTTTGTATGTTTCTATTTATTTCAAAGACCTAAAATAATTTTTTTTTTAAATATAGATTTTTAAGAAATTGTTAAATTTTAAAGGTCACGTCATATAGCTTACTATGACGTCATATGTATAGGCAAGTAGAATATATCTTGGTGTAGCCTTAACATACTGGCGTATACTCACTGGAAGAATAAGTGTTTAGCATCTTAACATTTCCCATCCATATTGCAAACGTAGTACAATATGGCTATTGAAAATAAAAAAAATATATATATTATTTTGATAATACTTGGTTTATTGTGTTTTTAAACACATTCATTGCTGTGATAAGACGGATGGTAAAATCTTATTGTTAAATTTACACATGAAATGATAAATCATTTCCTCCTTTCTACTGCATTCTTTGAAAATAAGTCTATAATCTACCTTTTGTGACTAATCAACATATGTATATAAAAGAGCTTTCCTAGAAACAAAAAAAAAATGTTTTTGGTATCATTAATTTTACATGTATAAAGTTAAGAATTTACATTCACCAAAATCAATATTCTTTTAAATACAGAGATATTTTCAACAAAATATTTCCATAACTAACATTGTTCTCAATAAAACGATCTTAAAAAAATAATTGTCGGTGCATCAATGACGATGTCAAAACGTAGCTCGTGCCGTATGTGATTTTTTTCAGAAATCAAGCGTTTTTAAAAACTCGTTTTGAAATTGTGACGCTTGCATTCAATTTATGTTTGTTATCAATTTTTCCGTGGCACGCATCCTAAGTTAGCGAGATAATGAATAAATTCTTAATTAATTTCCTAAATCGATCATAAGAAAGAATCCTTATTGTGTCTTTACCATGCAAGACCGTTTTTAACATGTTTTCGTGTACTCTACATACAAACAATTTCAAAATCGAGGCAAGCTATTGACAAAGAAGTTGATGAAACAAGGACATCAACAGTCTCCACGGCTAGAATAAGGCTGTTCGAAAAATGCTACACCCAGGGTTCGCTTTCTTCGTTGGCTCGGGATCCGCTAAGGGTCCGCTTTCAGAAATTTTGGTGCGCTCTAGGTTCACCTTGGGTGCGCCTCGGGTTCGCTCTGCGCTCGCTTGGGGTCAGCTCTAGGTCCACTAGAGCGAACCCGGCGTTCGCTTTCTGGGTTCGCTTTACGCACTCATGCATCAAGCGTACCCCGCTTTAATTTGAAATCGATCATTTTTTTTATTATTTGAAACATGTACATGTAAGGGACAATGTGGAGAACGTAGATAATTTATTTTTTAGAATTTCACCGTAGATTTGACGTAGAATGATCATTTTTATTTTTCTAAACTTACAAGTATATCGCAAAAAAAGAGAAGAAAATGTGTTAATTTCTTTTCGATGTATCGGAAGGAGTGAAAAGAGTATCCTAACAGAAATCTTTCAAACTCATCTAGATCTGTTAATATTATTAATGCATGGATAATTCTAAAATCAGTTGGAACTTCCAAATGTAAATGCAATAGCTAATTCGTAATTTAAATGTTTAAGAAAAGAACTGAATTATGATCTTATCTATGAAATAGATGAGACATACTCGACAAGGAAAAGGCTAAGTTTTCATTTTTAACAGTTTATATTTCAGCTAGGTTATTGTCCATTACATGTACATGTAGGTTGTGATAATCACTTAAAATTCTCACATAGTGTAACTTGACTTTCGTTTACACATCCTTTAAATTTTAATTCCATGCTATAAATCACTGTTTCATAAGGCGAGTTTAACGAAAAATTTATAAAAAAAACAAAACAAAACAAAAAAAAAACAAACAAAAACCAAAAAATAAATAAATGAACAAACAAACAAAGAAATAAACAAAAACCAAACAAACAAAAACAAAACAAAAACAAAACAAAACAAACAAAAAAAAAGGAAAAGAAAAAAAATTAAAAATAAATAAACAAAAACAAAAGAAGAGAAATAACAATTGTTCTCCTGATCAGAATATGTTAATGAAGGGATGAATTTATTAGCTACCCAATTTATACGGTATAAAGTTGGTTGGGCAGTTAACGCTTTATAAACCGCAAAGCGTTATTTTCTCATTTTTATTCCAACTATTTTTAAGTACATTTTGTTACAGGAAATACAGAGCTCAAGCAATTTATATATTTCATGCGCTAATATCGGATATATCTTGAAAATGTAAATTTATAAATAAGCGTGTGCTGTATGGTTCCCGAAATAAAAATTAACTCGAATTTATAAAGTTCCATCAGAAATAAGGAAATTCAAAAAAAAAAAAAAAAAAAAAAAAAAAAAAAAAAAAAAAAAAAAAATCTAATTTTCTTCCTCTTTTAACTGCAAACTTTCACAATTATAACGGTGTATATTGATTTTTATAACACATTAGAGGTCACATTCGGCCATTACCATACCTTTTCCTTTCAGATCGTGGGTGCAGTTAATTTTGGAGCTTTTTTATGGATGAAAAAAAGACTTTTCATGGGAGATTTCACTTCTCAATAACAAGCCACTTTCCATTATATATTTTTATATGACTCTTTTTATTAGGAAAAAGGTATCCATGTTTCCTGAGCTCGAGGGGGGTCACTTTTTTGGAAAGGTTATTATACAGTAACTTTTGATATTATATAAGAAGATTGTTTCCTTAATTTGCATTAGCTGAAAGGATGTCACGTGATATTCGTCCTTTTGTGGTACTGACGCAAAAATATAACAATTATAGACTCTATTAAACGATCAATATGTGGGTATAAGTATCCATGTCAGTATACTGACCTCTGACACAGAAAATGCTCCGTCGCTATCACTTTCTGCGTCTTCGGTCAATATCACTTCCATAATGGTATAATATCATTTGAGGTCCAGACACCCGCCCTAACCCAGGGTAGCAACATATTTCACCTCAAAACTACATTTCCCTTTTTGATAATTGTATAAACCATTTCAAATCTTCGGAAGCTTTAGTAACAGTGATTCCGACGTCAAAGTAAGAGAGACGTTTAATATCTGTATTGTGACGTCATTAATATATGCTAAAATGATCTAATTTCGGAAAATCATAGGTAATTTACAAATTACATTATAAAAAGTGCTAGCATATAACAGTGATGATATTTACATAGCCTATGGAGGTCTGGGCAGAAATCGCATTTTTTATTACATGGTCTTTGTATATTTTCGAATGTACCTATCAAATTCAATCCTTATAATTTAATTTTTATTCATTTAGTCAATCAAATTACAATCAGAATTAAATCATTTTCAAATAAATGACCATTTTAATAGCGTGTGTTCCTGCCTGAGCCCCCCGCCCCCCTCCCCCTTCCTCTATATTCATACTGGAGCGACATGTTAACAAACAAAATTCTAAATGCTTAAAAATAAAAACAAGAAAGAAAAGAAACAAAACAAGATATCAGTAACTGTAAACTCGAATGATAAAGAGGATGAAATTTAAATAATAATAAGGCCCGATGATATTTCTTTAGAATTACTGAGCCCCCCCCCCCCCCCCGGTACTATTAAACTGAATGCCTGAAATTGATCTCTTCGGTTTCTGATGTTGTTCACGTTTATTTCAGCAATCAGGTGGCCACAAATTACATGAACATATTACTGGGGAAAATAAGTCTAAAACTTTCATGCAACAATGAGACATAAAAATGCTAAGGATGGAATAGCACTTTATTACATGTATAAGTTTAGGTCGGTAGGGTGAATTATGGAAATCAAAAAATTACACCCGAACAATCCGAAACCTAGGACTTCACTGATTAACAGTGTTGCATGTAACATATAAATAATAAAATAAAAGATAATAAAATATAACAATGTCAATTAGCACAGTTCTGAGCATGAGTGACAGATGGCTAAGATGGAATCACTCACTACATGTTGAGTAAATTGATTACGTTGACACAATTTGAGTTACATAGCAATTAGCAAAATTAAAGTCTTTCATGTTGTTTAAAGTAAAGCAAAGTAAAGTAAAGTAATAACAATTGATTAAAAGTATATTTCAAAGTCAGCTAAAACATATTTGTATCAAAATTTACACCGTGTTAATTCCATCCTTTATGGTCGCGTAGTTTGGGTCCAAATAATATGTTGTTGCACGGGTAAGAGGGATTGTTGGCAAGGAAATGAATGAAGCTGTGGGTCAAAAGTAGTAAAGCCGTATTCCTAGGGCTCTTCCCGAAAACACATACTAAAGTTTAAAGTAACGAAGAATGTGGTTTCTAAATTTATTTACAAGTCCCAACAATGGAAATGATTAACATGGAACAACAATAAACAGTAACCAGTTGGGTATGTCCATTGCCTCCAAACTGTTAAAAGTAGAAATAGTTACAGCATGATGGGATGGGAAAGAAGTCGGACTCCGAACTGCCAAGTAAAATGTCAGAACAGTATTCAAGAGGAATTGAACCATGAGTTAAAAATGACAGGTGTTGACAGTGAGTAAAAGTTTTGTTTGTTTGTATGTTTGTCTGTTGTTTAACGTCCCTCTCGAGAATTTCTCACTCATATGGAGACGTCGCCAATTGCCAGTGGAGAGCGAATTTTGACCTATACTCAGCACTTAGGGCCATTGAGCAGTGAGGGACCTCTTTTTATGCGGTCTAATACGAAGGACCGGTCTCCAATTAATATTTTAAAACAGAAATTGCTAAAATTTACATTCAGGAAAAGTGTGTGTATGGGGTGGGGATCCCTCCTCCTTCTGCGATTCTTTGTGCCTGAATATTATGTTCACTTTAGTGGAATTCGGATGCAGGTGTAATAACTTTTTAGAATTGTTTTCAATGTATTTTTAGTTAAATAAATCCTTATGTTCACCTCGAAGGTCAATAAAATGGTCTCTCTTTACTGATAAATTGAAACATTAATCTTCTTTAATATGTATACACTGAATTTAAATTTTTCAATATTGATATGACAAATGTAGCACTGTTTTAAAGGGGATTAAAAAAATTCCTCTTAAATGTATGTATCTTCTTTTCAGACGACCATGTTAACAGACGTGAATGTACATTATACTGGGATTCTTCTTTATTACTTCCATATATTTGAAAAGAAATTCCCATAGACCATTGTTTATAAATCAAGTTGACTAGCACACTATACATTTGTATAAATTTCAAACATGCAGATATTTTATGTCCTTCTCATGTTTGCCACGTCTGTTTCATATTAAGATATTTTACTGACTATAGACAATAAAGAACAAACAACTAAATTATTTGACAAAGGGGATGATTTCAGCTTTTTCCATCGTCAGCTTTCCTTATATATGTAGTAATATTCCGCTATCATTTGCATACGATGTTTATTCGATACCCAAAAGCACGATTAATTTTCAAATCTAGACAGGCTACTGACAGATACATTTAAGTTGATTGTACAAGGGTTTCAACAACCTCGTTAAATGTCAGCATTTCGTAAATTCAATGGTTGTATCAATGACCCTCTCAACGAATATAACTTATGATTGGGCCAATTGTTTAGCCTTTCTTTTTAAACATTAAATTCTTAAATTTAAATCTATAACAAATAATATAAATGCCTCTTTGTTTCCTCTTTCGACGAATATTGTTCGGGGGGGGGGGGGGGGGGGGGGAGTCTTAGGATAGAAGTCTACCCGATAAATGATCACTAAAAATATTTCACATAAGCATGTACTATTTCATGAAAATATGTATATTTATGCGACACATCCACAGTCCTATGCAAAGTATTTCTAATTGTAACCTTTTTTCTATTATTTTACACGGAATAGCCATTGTACAAGTGGGTTTATAATTCATTCCATGAATCGGTCATTTCCTCTTTTAAAAGCTACAACATTTGTAATAGTTTTAGAGACAAAATAAGAATAACCATATTTATTTTACAGAATAATTCTCGGAGATAATTAAACTACATCAAAACTTACTATAACATGCGTTTTTTGTCGTAAGTTAAATCCCACATAGCAAGGTTTAAACAAGTTACTGATCGCACTGCACTTGTCGATATGACGTCATTCTGTAAAACTTGACGCAGTTTGTACGCAGTGAGAGGCGGATCAAGAAATATTTTCACAACGAAGAAATGTATTTCATAATTAAATAAATTATCATTTTGCAGTTTTTTAAGCGGCCATTAATTTAGATACAATGTCTTTTTTATGGTTTTTTCATATATTTTCCGTAAATTTCCTATTAAACGGATACTATCCTATATTTGTATGCAGGTACATTGGAGGATAATCTAAGGGTCTTAATAAATCGATCTAGTGCAAGGACTTACCTTCAATGGATCAAGACAAGTGTTTAATCATAAACTCTAGAAGTATTAAGCTATTTGAAAAGTGCTGCGATCCTGTTGAAATCTTGAATCTGAATTAATTATTTCTATCTTTAATGAAGCTGACCAGCAAAAAATTCTGTATGCGTTCATACAAATACGATTTAAAGAATGAAATTGTAGAATCTATATAGAATCGCAACACTTTTCACAAACTACAATGAGTGTTTAAACTATTTAAAAATTAGACTTCGAATTTTAGCTGGGTTATGCCCTTGCACTATTGAAATTCATAGGTGACCTCAATACTGCAAGTTTCTGTGCAAAAATCACGTGACTGCCACATCACGTGACAGGTCTAAATAGAAAATCTTATCGTCCTCAATATGTAGTTAATAACCATAATTACATTTGTCCTATATTATTTTAAAAGTAATAAAAAGAATCACCATCCTAAAAAAGAATATTTTTTGTATCATAAAAAATCGCCGATATTTCCATTGCGCACCTTAACTGTACTGCGATTGCAATGTTTTTGTTCTACTTACTCCATTCTGCACTCCCTTTTCTGTCATATTTATTTCAGATTCGCTCATTTTACCGGTTATATAAGCCCTGATCCTTTGTTACACTTCATTGATTTTCTAGCCTGGCTGTCGACATGTACACATCTCCGATAGCAAAGTTTTGGAACATGCCATGAACTGACTAAAACATATAGACCTGTGCACATCTCCGATAAAGCACTTTTGGAACATGCCATCAATCTAACAATCCTACAAAAACTACGAATTTTATTGGAAACTGGAAAGGAGTATATAAATTTTGAATAATTTAGATGCAATGCATAAAAATCAAAACGGCAAGTGCATGTTTGAGATACATATATATTTGAACAATAAAGAAGAAAAGGCTACCACGTGCATTTTTTTTTTTCCAAATTACACTGTACTGTTGATCTTTCTTATTGCATGTTATACGGTATAAGCACATACTATGCAACTTATGCATTTAAGTTATACATGCATGCATGCCGAGAAAACGTGTCGAACGCTTTAAACTCATCTGCCGGAAATACTGCAATCGCTACAGGGATGTGCTCATGTCTTAAGAAGTACTTCCTTTTTTTTTCTTTTATGAAATATGCATCACAGAAGAAATAACTCCATTTGTAACTCAACAGTAAACACATTGTCACTTGCATTTGAACATACGTGGTCCCTGCCGATCAGGATTTTTGGTCAGGGAAAATATTGAAGGTAAAAATGCCTGATTAGACAATATAGTTAAGCAAATAAAACGTTTTAGAAATCTAACTAACTCTTGCCGGTACATGTATTAAATATTTTAATGAATGTGGCTTCATTACATCAAATTTATTACATAAAGACACATTCTTGTTACGGATCTTATATCTTTTAAAGAAAATTAAAGGGGGGATGAAGTATATAGAATATATTTTTTTTCATAAATTTTTAACAAACGTCGGAAAAAGATCGGATTTTCCTTGATCAAATATATTTAAATACATAAATTGAACTGGCTTCAACTATTTTAGATATAAAACTAATATATCTTAAATTTACACACACTAAACAGTTTGTTTCTGTAGACAGACTATTTTCAAATCAGGGCCTTTTCATAAATGACAAGCACGATTGATACAATTATCACAAGCACAGACATAATTATATGCATAGAAAATAATCTATAGTACATGTTCTTGTATACATTGAAATGAGTAAGTATTACACTATTAGTATATATGAAATTATCAAAGATGAAAGTTAACAGGGAGTGCCAGTATACCCAGTAAATAAAGTAAGTAATTACAACAAGAAAATATCAAATTGAATTTGTTTTTATTTTGCTGAATGGGCCATGGCCGCTTAAAATGAGGGAGCCGAGGCATCAATATATAGCCTTATATGGCATCCCTTAAAATGCAAATGGTGAACCCTGGGAACAGATGTTCACAGCATAATAATTGAGTTTCAGACAAAATAATCAGATATATATCAAGCAAGTCCATTGAGCCTACTGGTAAGCCTGAAAGCTGCCACGAGACTATGCGGTGGCATAGTCTGCGCCACCGGTAGCTTCGATAGAAAACCCCCCATCCCCAAACAAAACAAATAATGCATTCCCAATTAACAGCAGGTAATAGCTTCGATAGAAAACCCCCCATCCCCAAACAAAACAAATAATGCATTCCCAATTAACAGCAGGTAATATTAAACAAGAAAAAATTGCAGTTTGCAAGGCAATTTTTTAATGGTGAAAGCATCGCCTGCATTGCAAATTTCAACAAAACTGGGTATGTAAATGCAAATGAGTAGCACTCATAAATTCAATGCAGCCACCAATTTGTGGCAAACTATGATCCACAAACTAGTCATAGCGCAGCCAAGGCCCAAACTCCCCTAGTTTTGGTGACAATTTTTCAGAAGGATTTGTTAAAAATGTCTGCAAGCCTTGTTGAAGGCGATACAAAAACAAACGGTTGCCAAGCTCGGACAAGTGCACTCCATCGGGAGCAAACAATTCTGGACTAGTCAAGTGGATTTCGGGATAACGAATATACTCCCCCCCGGACCTAATTAATGTCGTAGCAATGAAACTATTCAGGCGTTTTCTAACCTTGTCCAAGGCTTTTTGGTTAATACCGCCACGCCAATGCTGGCGGGGGAGGATTTGAGACCACACTAAAATGGTATCTGGCAACAGCTTAGCCAAGCTGACCAAGGTTGTGTTAATATTTAATCTTAATTTGATTGACTTGTCACCCCTAGCATCAGGAATATTGTTGCATCCACAATGCAATACTAAAATCTGAGGAGGGTCTTCTAATTTTAATAAGAATTTAACCTTTGGCATAACTTCAGCCCATCTCATACCCCCCTTACCCTGCCAAAATATGGATGCATGATGCCTTTCTAGTTCAAGGTTGGCTCTAAAATCTGATTGCCTTGCCTGGCAAAAGGCCCTTTTAACAATGGAAGAACCCACAATCCAAATCCTAATATCTACAATACAAAATCGTGTTGAAAAACAAGAAAAAAGGAACAATACAAAAATTTCTGTACACAATATTTCACTCCTACACCTGAGCATACATAAAAGAAAAACTGTAGTCTTAGTCAGTAAAGTTTAAGCTACCTTAACTTGCTGAACTGCACATTTTGCATCATATGACATTTAAAAACTCATTTTCTAAAATAACGGTACATACATTGAGATTTCCAACGACCCTTGACCGCTATATCTTGCTGACTCGTACCACTAGCCCAAGTATGGGAAGCAGCACCAATACGGAAGGAATGGGTCTTGTAAGTTTTAGTATCTAAGCCTAGCATTTCTATAGCCTTTTTAAATACAGACTCTGCCTGATACCTGGTCACTGGACAGCCCGACAGATGAATGAAAAAAGCTCCATAAGCATGTGGTCTTAAAAGTAAATATTTGCGCAGAAACTGAATTGGGCAGATTGGACTAGAAGGAATTAATGTGATTGTGGCCCCATTCCCTTCTTGATCAGTTTTGGAGTGACTTAAGGACATTACAATAGTATTGTTGGTTGTTAATCTGACATCACTTGCTTAGATAGCATGACCGGGTTGGTCTTTAGAATCCTGAACGAGCTCCCCAATTCTAACGTAACCAAAAAATGCCGAGCAAAACAGTGCACTAAATAACACCGACTCATAGTCAGATCTACATACTTGGGGGAGGATAGACAAAATGCTTTGAAGTATGTTGATAGTGATAGGTTTGCGAATGTCCTTCCTAGCGCTAACGCGACCCCACCCAAGTAGAACCTTCTGTAACATAAACGATTTTGTTGTATCTAGTAAACCTTGGATTCTGCAAAAAAAAGATATTGCAGCCATATATGTTTTAACTGTGCTTGGAGAGAACTGCTTAAATGAAAGATAAGCTACAAAATGAATTAGGTGTTTAGAATTTGGTGGCCAACATTGAATACACTTGTACACTTCGCAGAAATAACTGAACTGCTGCAATGCTGCCTGATATAGCTTTTTTGTGTTTACTGATAGGGAAAAGTTTAACAATTCTTGGGCTCGATGTTGTAGATGAGTCTGAGAAATGATTCTGGGACTGTCGTAGGTAGATGGTCGGCTTCTGGAAAGACCTGTCTGAATCTGTGCCACTGAAGACGAGAAAGAGAATCAGCCTTAACATTTTTCACTCCCCTAATATGCTGCCCTTTAAATTGAATATTGTGCATGAGGCCCTTCAAGACCAAAATCCTTAAGAGATGCATAACTCTGGGTGATTTGGATGTTTTAGTATTTAAAATAGTGACAAGTGCAATATTGTCAGTATGTGAAATAACTCGCTTTTCCCCCAACTGATCTCCCCAAATAGACAATGCCATTGCTATGGGTACCAGTTCCAAAAAGGTAATGTCCTTTAATATGCTAGTCCCTTGCCAAGATTCTGGCCATTTTAAAAAAGCCCAATGAGTTCCAAAAATAGCCCCACACCCTAGTTTATCCGAACCGGCGCTATCTGTATACAACTCTAATTGAAAGTCACTGGCCCAGTCTACTTGTCTATATGGTGTTGTACCATTGAAAGTTTCTAGGAACATTAACCAAATTTGTATGTCTTGCTTCATTTCCTGAGTAACGCGTCTCTTGTGATAAGGCTTGCTAAGCCCAACAGTGGCATCATACAAGCGCCTGATGAATGCTCGACCCGCTGGAATTGCCCTAATGCAGAAATTTAGAAGGCCACTGAGGGACTGGATTTCCCTAAGTGTAACTTTTTTACGAGATAGGAAATAACTGAGCTGATCATAAAGCTGACCCAGCTTCTCTGAGGGGATACTAACAGTCTCTGTGACTGTATCAATTTCCAAGCCTAAAAATACCAATTTTGTTGTAGGACCTAAGGTTTTGTCGTGGGCTAATGGGACCCCCAGATCATTGCATAGATTGGTAAATGTTGAGACTAAATAATGACACTGCTTTGTCCCAGATGCACCTGCTAGTAAAAAATCATCCAAATAGTGGACTACATTATCAGATTGACTCTTTTGTTTTAAACACCATTCCAGAAAAGAAGCAAACTTTTCAAATTTAGCACAACTCACAGAACAGCCAAATGGCATACACCTGTCGATATAAATACTGCTGTTGATTTTGTACCCTAGCAACTCAAAATCAGAGGGATGAACTGGTAGCAAACGGAAAGCATTCTTAATGTCTAAACGAGCCATAAAAGTTCCTGGACCTAACTTTTCCAACATTCTCAAAGCTTCATCAAATGATGTGTATTTAACTGAACAATACTGAGGATCAATGAAGTCATTCACACTATCACCAAATGGGTGGGAAAAATGATGAATAAGACGAAATGTACCATCTTTTTTAGGTACCATACCTATGGGGGACAGTCTTAGGTTGAGAAATGGAGGGCAGAAAAATGGGCCAGCAACCCGACCTAAACTTATTTCTTTATTGACTAATTGTATGGCTTCTGTAGTAAGTGAACTCAAAGACTTAAGATTTTTACAGTTGTATGGCTGTCTAGGACCTTGGTAATTGAATTTAAAACCAAATTGAAACCCTTGCAATAGTTCATGTGCATTTTCTGTGTCAGGATAATTAGTCAAACAATCTGATAAAACTGAAGTCTTGATTGAACTGTAAGCAATACTACTGATGTCTAACTGGTGTTGAGAGGGGGGTTCTGAAACTGCTAGTAGCTGGCTTGACTGTTGATTGACCACGCCAGGTTGACTGAGAGTTCCCAGATCTAAAATTTAATGAATTTCTAGTAGTGGTTCTACACATTGTAAAGGGATGGGGTTGTGAACATAAAATGCACCAGTGCCTATATTGGCAGTTTTGCCTTGAACAATAACCCTTGTAGTTGAAATCATAACACTTTAAGGGTTGGCATGGCTGAAAAGCAGGCTGTCGATGAAGGGCATTGTTATACATGTAAAGGAGCCAAAGCTCCTGATCAACTGACGCAAATGACATTGAAGGGTTGCACTCTTTCTTCAATCTGAATTGAATGTCATAGTCCCGCCAACCCAGGCCATTAACCCGGCTTGCCCCGAGACGTATTGTGTGGATATATTTAAACAGAGCAGCGTTTTCCATGGGGCGAGCCAGCACATAAATGGCTGCATAGACAAGAAATGCATCTGTCCACATTTGGATGTCAGTAATGGGTTTTAATTTAGATTTTGATGATAAAGCCAAATTGCCATTTTGCAGTGAGAAATATCTAGTATCATCATGGGGGTCAGTTTCGAGCTTATTGTTGATTAATGAAGCTAAATTAACATATTCGCCATTGGCAATTTTGAGTTTAATACTGTTGGATACATTATGCCCCAAATCATTATCATAACCAGAAACTCTTATGTTCGCATTGGATGAAGGAATACCTTCTGTCCCCTGAGGTTGGGCTGGGTCTTCTCGCTCAAACAAAATTGTGGAAATGCGTTGAGCCAGATCCTGAAGTTGGTAGGGTGGCATAACGTTGGTAGGCATTATCGTGGGTGCAGTAGCCTGTACATCAGAAGGGCAATTGATAGGCTGGACTGTTCCGTCCGTGATGCTCGCCGACGGAGGAACTTCGGAAATTGTCTCCAGACGAGGCTCTCGTCTCCCTGCTCGTTTCCGTGGCTGAGCCTGGGTCTGACTCGCCGTCTTCCGCTTACGCATTTCGAATCTCGAAATATAACCAAAGAGAAAATCTGTTAACCATGGGTTGTCATCAAACTTTAATGTAATATGACTACTGAACTTTGAATGCACGTGTACATGAGTGCCTGTTAAAATCAACAAATATCTACGAAATTTGTTAGCATCGATGATTAAATTTGGATAAATATGCCATAAAAGAGCATTTAAAATTTTATTACAACAATTTCTTGACAAAAAGTAAAGGTATTAGCTAAAACAATCGAAAATTCACACCACTGTAAAATTCCGTCCTTACCTTTGAAAACGTCTGCTTCGACTGATGATGAATCTATGCACTTATGACGTGAGCAAAATGTGTTGAGGTGAAGACTAATTGACGCAGGACCAAAATAAACAATCCCAAAACACCGTATTTATATAAAAATTAATAGTTTTTTTCCCTTTGATAAATGGATTTAACCTTTAATGGTGAAATCCTATTAATATTGATAATTGAAATAGTTCTACCGTGTACCCAAATGTAAAGTGGGGAGATTCAACTATATATCCTAGCATTGCAAAAATATCACGAACCGATGCAAAACTACAATAATTACATTACATAGTGTTTTTTAACAATTACACATATTTGCATGTTCTAGCTATTTAAACAAATTTTGTAATGTTACTGAATGATTAAAACTTGGTTGCATGCATCTGCTCATGTGTAGTATTTCTTTAAATATTATATAATTAATAGTCAAAGGTCATAGGAAAGGAAAACAAGGTGCCCCTGTGAATGTCCACCCCTGCTCCCCCACCCCCCCCCCCCCCCCCGGCCAAAAAAGTTTTCTTTTTTTTTTTATTTTGATATTGGTTATGAATTTTCTTTCTTGTCTAAAAATTTTTGGTAGGAACCCTCTGTGCTCTTCAGGGCTTCTAATAAGTTTAAAAAAACAAAAAAAAAAAAAAAAAAAAAAAAAAAACTGACTTCGTTTCCTCTGGAAAGTACGTGAGAAGAGTCCACATGTGTCCATTCCCAATAAGTATACTATGGTTTTCACGATTTGTTTAGTTCCCTTTTGTTTGGGTTTGTATTTTTTTTTTTTTTTTTTTTTTTTTAACTGTCAAAAAGGAGACATTTTTTGTCAGCAGGTTTGATCCACCCTACCCCAGAAAAATTCCTTGATCTGCCCTTGTAAAGACTATAGCATTTCCCGTGATTTTTACTACATCGGATTTTATATACATTATTTCTCTTACATGCATGGATGCTTAAACATGAGAGAGAGAGTGAAGAGAGAGAGAACGGAAGGGAATTTTGATGAAATTCTTCTTGCATCAATTCAGTAACCGCGAATTAAAATCGTTTAAGATGATTATTATTTGTTGAATTGATTTAATGATCGATTTGATTGTTTCTATGTTGTTTAACGTCCCATTCGAGAATCTTTCTCTCATTTACCCGTGAAGGGCTTCTAATTTAGACCTATACTCGGCACTCAAGGCCATTGAACATCGAGGGATCTTTATCGTGCCAACGGTTGATGTGACACGGGGCCTAGATTTTTAAGATATCATTCGAATGACCCGCAAGTTTCGCTGCAAAGTACCGAGGGCTTGGCGAGGGAACAAGGTCAGTCGCGCCTGGGGTTTGAACCCATGACCTTTCGATCATGGAGTTAGAGCTCTACCGGCTGAGCCACCGTAACACAATTTTTACCTATTGAGCCAATCAAAATAATTTCGAATACTTTCGAAATTCTCTGGACTATGGTGGCATATTTCTGCCCCCTACATGCAAGATAAATTATGTAAACATGCAAATAAGTAGGTCAACATGCAAGATGATTATACCAACATGCAAAATAATTATGCTGACATGCAAGTTACCAATGTTTTTTGAGAATCTAATTTTAATGTTGGTAAAATTACTTAATGATGCCAGTATACGACATCAGACAATAAAACTGCTACAGAATTATGTCAACATGCGACTTATTTATGTCAACATGCAACATAACTATATACACATGCAATTTATTCATGTTAACATGCAAAATAAAATGTTAACATGCATGCAACTTATCTATGTTAACGTGCGACTTATTTGACTTATTTATGTCAACATGCGACTTATTTATGTCCACATGCGAGTTATATTTTAAAGTGCAAGGTATTATGTCAACATGCCAGATAATACGTTGCATGTTAACATACATATCTCGCATGTTGCCATAATGAACTCGCTTGTTAACATAATTATCTTGCAAATTGACACAAATAACTTGCATGTCTGCATAATTATCTTGCATGTTGACATAAATAAGTTGCATGTCTAAATATTTATCTAACATGTTAACATAAATAAGTCGCATGTCAACATAATCCTGCTGTATCTTGCTTGTATGATGCCATATAATGGCGTTAGTAAGTAAATCTACCAAACTAAAATTAGATTCTTTAAAGAGATTGGTAACTTGCATCTCATCATAATTATTTTGCATGCTGACATAACTAAGTCGCATGTCTACATAATTAAGTTGCATGTTAACATAATTTATCTTGCATGTAGGGGGCAGAAATATGCCACCGTATTGGACATCCAATTGAAACATTGCAGTAATCTTCAATACAGTTACAAGTCGAACCACACCGAAATCCATATCAAGGATATGGACGAAGTTGCATTCAGTTTGGACAAGTATATAATAGCCCTCTGCACATCCTGTAACAAGGAAATAGGAGAGTTTCATTGTGGTACGTATCTTAAGTTCACGCTATTCCTAATCTTTTTTGCTTAATATCTTATATGCATTAAACAAAATGTGAGCTTGAGAAGAAAAACGTGTTTGAAATAAGATAAGTAAACTTATTGTAGTCAAAATATATTGGTCAAGATTATAACTGATGAAAATAACTTTATGATTCAAGATATATACATGTACATAGACTCAATAAAAATCACAATAGATTATTCTTTCAGACATGAGAGTGAGCGATTGCTAAACCTTAATAAATCCATTTCTTAACATAGATTTATAATTGTTTTACTTTATAAATTCTTTTAATATTTCCGGCCTTGATCAGCTTTGATGATTTCATTCAAAACAATGTGTATACAGATAACAACATGCATACTCATTTTGGTTTGCAGTAATATCTTGAATTTCAAGAATAAATTTTTGTTCACGATATACAATATACCTAACAGGTTGAAATATTTGGCTATTTTAAATGATTTTGATGTGTGTAATTAGTTATTACTCCACACAGTACAGTTAATGTGCCAAATGGAAATATCGCCGAATTTTTCAGATAGAAAATACATGCTTTACACGGATGGGCGATTCTTTTTAGGACTTTACTATTATCGGACAAATGTAATGTGGTTAAAAACTACCTGTTGAGGACGATTTGATTTCTGATTTAGACCTGTCACGTGATGTAGCAGTCACGTGGTTTTAGCAAATATATCTGCCGTAATGAGGTCATCTATAAATTCCAATATTGCAAGGGCATAACCAAGTTAAAAATTTAAGCTTAATTTATAATTATTTTCAACACTCTTTGTAGTTTGTTAAAAGTGCTCTGAATCTATACAAATTCCAATACGAAATTGCTAAAATAACATTTTTAGACAGGGTGTTGAATATTTTTCTGGTCAAGTACATTAAGTATAAAAATAATTAATTCATTTGCAAGATTTCATCAGGTTCACAGCACTTTTCAAATATCTTCATACTTCTTGTGTTTGTGTGTAAAAGCTCGTCATAATTTATTGGAGGAATGCCCTTGCAATATATCGATTTCTTACGATCCTTCTATTACCCTTCAATGAATCTGCATACAAATATACGGCAGTATCGCTTGTCTAGGAAATGTATGGGAAGAATATGAATAAAATCATAAAATAGACATTGCATCCATGCTAATGGCCTTTTATATATCTGCAAATAATATTTTATTTAATTGAAAAATACATTTTTCATTGTATAAAATATTACTTCATCCGCCTCTCACCGCATACAAACTGCGTCAAATTTTACTATATGACGTCACATTGACAAGTGCATTGCGATCAGTGATTTGTTTACATATTTCTATGTAGGAGTTAACCAACGACAAAAATACATGCATTATTAAGTATTGATATAGTTTAAAGCTATCCAACAGTTTAAAATAGCAAATCATTTCATTTTGTGTTAATTTGAAGAACTTATATTTTTGTGTGATGTCATGATAAGCATTTCCCGTATAAATTAGGCCCAGCCTCCTTTTTGTAGCCTTAACTAAGCTGCGTAAATGTTTTAGAAGAATGTAAATCTTGCAAAAATAAAAAAAAAAATCTTTAAGATGCAAAGGGGAATGATAAACCAGATGACAAAATCAAAGAAGTGGGTACAGTAAGCCCAGTAATCGGCCTGTAAAATCAGCAAAAACTAAACGCAGGTTTACATTTTATCAAATGTATCAAGTTACTGTTGGGGTTTCCTCTGTGTGAAATTGGTAACAATTTTTCTCAAATCAAGCGCCCTCTCATTTATATAACGTTCCAAACGGGTTCCTTATTTTGGACGTTTTCCTCTTCTTCAAGTCTATATTTCGATATGGCCGCATCCGAGTATACAACATCACAGAAAGTACAAATATAATTCGATTTCTTATATTTAAGAGAGAAAATGACCTTACAAAAGTGCGGCCACATCCGTTTTTTAACAAAAAATTGCAGTTGAAAATGCTGCATTTTTGGATAGACCGTAAGACGTCACTTTTTCTCCATAATTAATCTATGCATGCTTTTAAAGAAATTAATTGTTTAATTCTATATCTAAAGATTTTATTATCTTTTTTTTTTTGTCTTTTAAATTCGAATCTGCATTTTAAAAATAATTTAATACAATTTATGCAAATGAAAACTATATAAACCTTTCTCACTGGAATTTATAATGGGACGGTACATGTAAATCAATGACGCAACAAAGTGCAGTCGTAGAAAATATGTACTTTAAAGAAATTCTTCGGTCTTCGCAACTATGATAGATATTCAATCAATATTTACAATGTAAAAAAATTATAGCGACATAATTTGGGATGGTTCAGACGATTAGTATACATACATTATACATACATGGGCCTCCAATTAAAACGCGCGTCTCCTTCATCGTGGACATTGGCTTTATTTGACTGTTCATTTTTTTTTTTTTACCTTTCTAGTGAAGATCATCAGCTTCCTTAAGTATGTTTTATTTGTTTTCAATTTATATATGTCTGGAATTAATAAATATCACATAGGCGTCAGAACCGGGGGGGGGGGGGCGGCTAGGGGGGCAAAGATATACATAATATAGGCATTGAAAATTGGGGCTTAACTTTTATCGTTGGTTTAGCCCCCCCCCCCCCACTTTCAATTAGCCACCCCACCTTTAATTTGCTTCCGACGCCTATGTATCAAAAGACAATAGCTAGTGATCGGGGCGGGGAATGGGGGGGGGGGGGGGGGTAGATGGGAGGCTTGGCGTATAGCAGTCACTGTTTGAACATTTTTTTTTTTTCAAAACTTGTTATCCTTGTCATGTATTGTTGCAGATTTTATTTGACAAAATTAATTTTGTCAGAAAGGATTCTAGTGTTTTATCGCATAATCAGGAAGTGTTTTATATATGACAAACACTTTTAAATCTGCCTCTGCCGACCTACATTTACTTATTGAAGGTCTGCAGCTGGGAATGGAAAAGTTTTTATTTACACATACATTTATCATGCTGATCGGATTATTGACATCGGTGTTTTCAAGTGAATTCGTGTTTAATTTATAATTTACAGAAAATTTTACATAATGAAAAATTAATTATGCTGACAAACCAAGTTTATAAGGCTTATAAACCTACACAGTGGTGTACGTTGTCGGCATTTTCTACGAAAATTGAAGTGAAACATGATACAATCAACCTTTTTTATTGTCTATAAATAAAGATAATCTGCATGTTAATTCCCAGTTCTGTAAGAAATACAAACAAGATAATGCATTACTTGTGGACAAGATACTCCCCTTTCCGCTCCATAATCGATGATTTAACTCGATTTTTTTTTCAAAATTATTTTCCTTATACATTTTTAAGGCATTCCAAGTCTTGAAATGAAAAAAAGAAAAAAGAGTTACTCCATAAATATTTTCCTGTATATAAAACGAATGTACATATTAACTACACTTCATATTGTTAATCTTGAAGGAAGCGAGTATTTTTAAAAGGATTTTATCCATGAAATAATACATTAAGTAAGTCATAGGAAATATGCTCAGTTCATCAGGGCAGAACAAGGGGGGGGGGGGGGGGGGTTGCGTCCTGCCCAAATATCACCTTTGTGAAAACGGTGCACATTATCTCTGAAATTTAAAGATTTCAACGTCCGTCAATGATGACAATCCATTCCAGAAAAAAAAAAATTAAAAGTATTTTATCTTTACTACAAGGACAAATATACAGAATTGCGAGGGAAATGTCCCAGAGAGTTACAGCTATATATGATGTATCTGAGCTAAAAATAAAAATAAGAGATTAAGTGTAGATCAACATGATATTTGTTATTTAGGTTCAAATTAAAATTTGACCGTTGATTGATCTTTTACTGATTGATATCAATGCAAGTGTCTGCCGCTTCATGCTGCATTGCTTTGATTGATTGATTGATTGTATGTTGTTTTACGTCCCATTCGAGAATTTTTCACTCATATAGAGACGTCACCATATACCGGTGAAGGGCTTCAAATTTTGACCTTTACTCGGCACTCAGGGCCATTGAGCAGTGAGGGATCTTTATCGTGCCAACGCCTGCCGTGACACGGGGCCTCGGTTTTTAAGGTATCATCCGAAGGACCCGCAACTTTCACTTCAAAGTGCCGAGCGCATGGCGAAGGAACAGTTGCTACCCATTTTTTATCGACTAAGGTCAGTCGCGGCCGAGATTCGAACTCACGACCTCCCGATCACTAAGCGAGCGCTCTACCGACTGAGCTACCGTGAACGGTGCATTGCTTTGAAGAAGAAATGCACGCGCAGATTTTCATAGCTGAGTGGATAAACTCTATATGTAAATCATACACAAAATACAATAACCTTATTTTTATAACTTTAAGTTTTAGGGAATTATGCCCGTTAAAGTGTACCAAGCCAGTAGGAAGCAATTTCACATTGAGGGCGCACAACCATTCATTTTCAGTTGGAGGAGGGGGGGGGGAGCACTGGCAACTACCAAAATTCCTTGACAAGCAAAAACAAAAATCACCAGACGTTATTATTGAGTAGGGACAAGCATATTGTAGCTATGTTTTGCATAGTACTTTATATACATGTATCGCCAAAATTATTGGGAGGAACGCCCCCCATGCCCCCCCCCCCCAACGGCTCCTACGGCCAATAAACTACTAAATTAAACTGTGTACTAAACTACCGGCTTCCGAATCCTTTCCCGAGAATTCGTGTGCATTTCCTGTTGAATTCACTACGCAGATTTAGGCATGCAATTTTCAATTTTGTTAATCAAATAATGAGTAGGTACATACAGAGTAGCGTGTTTGTCTCTAAAATTGAATTATAAGCACTGGCCATATTCAATATTTTGTTCATCGAGAAATGGATATAAACAAATCGCACACCCTTTTTTGTAAAAACCTTCGGAGATTCACGGTTTTCATTTAAAGCAAAAATTTTCAAGGTCTGTAACGCAAGTAATGATAAGGCCATTCCAAGTTTTTTATTTTTTTTTTTTTTATTTTTTTTTTTTTTTTTTTTTCTATGTTCAGCGTACGCGGACGGATTGGTTTTGAGGTTCTGAAATTAAAAGCAAACACAAATTAAAATTGACAAATAAAAAGCTTTGAAACGCAAACACAAAGTTAATCCAAATTAAAATCAACAAATATAATATCTGAAATGCATTTTACTCTTTTGGGATTGTCATTTCTCTTTTTTAAGTTGTGTATTTTTTTTTTTTTTTTTTTTTTTTTTTTTTTATAAACAAGTAGTTTAACTTAGGTTTATTGCTAGGAGAGGTCTCAAATGATAATAAGAAATTCTAGAACTGTTCTGAAATGTTGTGTTTTTCTCCTTTTGGTTTGTGTGTTTTCTCGGATGGGAAGATAGGTTTTCGAATTTAGGGTGGACACTAAACAAAGACAAAAAACTTGAAATGACCTCATCATTCAAGACTCCACAAGTCACATCTTATAACCGGTCTCCCCTTGTGGTTTTAACATAGAAAGTGAATGTGTGTAAGTATATTGGGGATTATTCTTGGTTAGTGCATCTGACATGAAACATGCAGTAAAGCGGAACCACTGGAATGAATAAATAACGATCTATAAAAGAAATCCTAACATCAAATGATATTTTTTTAACGCAGTTTAACAGACACCTCCTCGCCCCGTGATAGTAATTAATACGTTTATCAATATATATATATATATATATATATATATATATATATATATATATATATAATTAATAGCGCTGCCATTTGATGGAATGAAAAAGGGGGAGTGGTGTTGATGGCTTTTTTATTTCCAAAAATCAAATTTTGAAATCTTTGTATGGGGCGTTCAAATTTTCTGTTTAATTGATTCATGTATCTTTAAAACTTTTAATATAACCCCACAGGCAATAAGAAAAATGGTTGAAGAAATCACTGGGAAATGTTTACAGAATCAAGCTTCATTACTTGTCTGAAATCGTTTGTAATAAAATTATATTTTCATACAAATTATATTACTCCTTCCAGCTATCAAAGATACATGTACGGTGAATTGAAATAAAACTTCAAAATTGTTTTCTGGAACATAAGGCCGGTTAAAGTAAATAGTTTCCGGTTCGAGAGTTTAAAGATTTCTCTCAACGTACATATCTAACGTTAAAATCAGTAACGCAGTGATGACGTTATCACGTAAGAATTTGTATTTTTTAAAGAAAACTCCCCGTTTTTCGAGACCTCGGACGGAAAAACGGTTTGTGTTGATTTAAAAAAAATAAAATGATTTTGAAAGGACACATCTTAGGCATGTTTGTAAAAAAAAAAAAAAAAAAAAAAAAAAAAAAAAAAAAAAAAAAATCTGAAATCAAAATTTGAAGACAGGGCCACCTTGTTATACGTAACGTACCCAGTTCTTTCACAGACTATGCTACATGTATTCCAATTCTTTTTCAAATGATATTATGATAACATTACAAAAAAAAAAAAAAAAAAAAAAAAAAATCAGTATAAAAAGGATCTTTTCTGTGTGCATCTATATTTGGTTGTTTTCTTCAAAGTTCACATTAACTGTGCCGCTTTTTGATTGAATATGTAAAATTTTATACTGTGTAACTCAAAATGCCAGAGGTGTTTTCTTAAAGGGACGTGCGTAGAGAGACGAAGGGGTTAGCTCTACAATATTTAATAATTCACATTGGAAACACGTGTTGATGTGGTTTTAATATCACACATTAAATGTCAAACCCTAAGACGGAAATAAGCGTGTATCACAGCACTCTCCGTTTTATAAAGGACATCGGGTTGAAAAATTTCACAAAAATTGTACAGAAAACTTACAGTATATTGCATAATATATTTACATTGCATAATATATTATATTTCATGGAATTGCTGCCGGGATTTGAAGATTTGGAAACGTTTACGTAGACATTTATAGGAATATTGCTGCATATTTGTTGGTATGGCACATAGCTAAAACCCACGTGAACCAACATTATGGAACGCCGCAGCTGCCTTATGTTGAGAACATTCATTATATGCTGATAGTTTGTCATTATATGCTGATAGTTTGTCATTATATGCTGATAGTTTGTCATTATATGCTTATAGTGTGTCATTATATGCTGATACTTTGACATTATATCATGATACTTTAACGTTATATGCTGATGCTTCAACATTATATGCTGATACTTTAACATTATATGCTGATACTTCAACATTATATGCTGAAAATTTAAAATTATATGCTGATACTTCAACATTATATGCTGATACTTTAACATTATATGCTGATACTTCAACATTATATGCTGATAATTTAAAATTATATGCTGATACTTCAACATTATATGCTGATACTTTAACATTATATGCTGATACTTTAACATTATATGCTGATACCTTAACATTATATGCTGATACTTTGTCATTATATGATGATACTTCAACATTATATGCTGATACTTTAACATTATATGCTGATTCTTCAACATTATATGATGATACTTTAACATTATATGCTGATACTTCAACATTATATGCTGATACTTCAACATTATATGATGATACTTCACTATATTGTGCTTTAAAAATAGGTTAAACATCGGGATTGTGATACCAAAATCGTCCAAAACGCATGTTTTAACAGAATGTGTGAGAATATTAAGTTTTTATTAAAATGGTTATTGCAGGTTGTTCGACGTATGCACGCCTTTTCTCAGCTAATAAGGTACCTTTGGTCGGATTTTAAAGGTTCAAGTGGATATAGACATTTCGATCGTTGTTCACATTCATCATTTCAAGGAAAACTAACGTTGTATCTTAAAATATGTATGTATAATCATAGGGGCTTATCTTTCGGGTTGTTAATAAAAAAAAAATTTAAATCTACTTTAAATACACTTAAAAGTTGTTAAAATAAAGATTCTAACACTTTCAGTCAAGAAAACCCACGTTTAAAAAAGACGTACCACACTTATATATATATACATAAAGTATATAATTGTGGTATATGTGCGTCTTTAAAAAAAAAAATGAAAAAAAAAAGTAAATGGTTGACAGAAAGAAAAGTTTTAGAAAACTTTTAAGTTCTTGATATTCAATAGAGAAAACCTGAATCTTGAAAAAAATTTGCTCCTATATATACTCATTTTTACTTCAAGTATTTTGAGTTTATGTTGTCATTTTGTCATTAATATCCCCCCCCCCCCCCCGTCGCCCGCGTGGCGCAGTGGTTAGAGTGCATGTCTGCGCTAGAAGTAAGGAGTTGGTCCTTACGTCGCGGGTTCGAATCCCACTGTAGGACGTGGAGACCGGTCCTTCGGATGAGACCGTATAAACCGAGGCGCCGTGTCGCAGTAGGTGTTGGCACGAAAAAGATCCCCAGCTGCTCAATGTCCCTGAGTGCCGAGTATAGGTAAAAAATTTGCAGCTCTCCACCGGCATGTAGTGGCGTCTCCATCTGAGTGAAAAATTCTCGAGAGGGACGTTAAACAATAATCAAACAAACAACCCCCCCCCTCTTGAAATCCTGTATACCCCTCTGGAATGTGTTTACTGGCTTACAAGTTACATGATTATATGTATTACTGCAAAAAATAAATAAATACAAGTAAATACATGTATTTTAATATGATTTCTTATAGATGAATTTATACTGTATGAGGGATAATTTAATTGAAATTGAAGAATTTTTAGTGAAATATTATGTTAGTTGTTTGGATGTAAAAAATATTAGGTTTGAGTTTATATATATATATATATATATATATATATATATATATATATATATATATATATATATATATATATATATATATATATATATATATATATATATATATATATATATATATATATTTGAAGGGGGTGGGGTTGTCGGCAAGATTACAACTCCGTAATTATTCGCAAAGTTCAAACTAACTTCATAATCTCAGTTTCGGTGATTTTACAGTTTTCTAGAATGATCGCATGCATGACATTGGGTGTATAGACGAGCTTAAATAATCCAGTTAAAATGCAATGGAAGCTAGATTCTGGAAAAACGTTTGAGTCATTAGTAGCCTAAATTACTATGTCGATGTCATAACAATGAAATCCCTGAACAACAACCTCCGTCCTACCGATTTGAAAATTACATATAAAAGAGCTATCAAAAACATAAGTGCTGACGCGTGGTTCTGAGGCCAGAACGACCATGCAATACGCGTTAGGGGTGGGGGGGGGGGGGTATATCATATTATGTGAATTAATCATCTGTGCTAGGATGACTTTGGCGTTGCGGTAGCCCCACCCCTCTCCCCCAAAAAATGGAGTTTTCGAGTTTAGTTAGACTTTTTTGTTTTGTGTGAAAATAAATAATCTGTACCTGGTCATCTAGAAAATTAATTATCTATCATTCACGAAGTGACATAAAAATAAATAATCTGACTCGAAAAAAAAAAATTGTACCCCCCCTCCCCAAACGAATCAAATGTTTGTCCCCTATAAATTGTATTATTCTGCTTTAATGTTCTGTTACATCATTGATGTTTAAAAAAACAGCGAAGTTTTAATATCATGAAGAGTTCCTGAACTTCTAAAATATCTAAAATTTTCGTGCAGTACACGCGTTTTTTGCTAAGCTATCTTCGTTTAGTTCACTCTTAATATTATATATGTACTCTCTACCCCTTCCCAAATACGCCAGTATATTCAAGACTGCTTACACGTGCCTCCTACATGTATTCCTTTTCGTCCCATCAGTATGGAACACCGCAGCTGCCTTATGTGGAGAACATTCATTATATGCTGATACTTTAACATTATATGCTGATACTTTAACATTATATGCTGATACTTTAACATTTTATGCTAATACTTTAACATTATATGCTGATACTTCAACATTACATGCTGAAACTTTGTCATTATATGCTGATACTTCAACATTATATGCTGATACTTTAACATTATATGCTGAAAGTTTGTAATTATATGCTGATACTTTAACATAATATGCTGATACTTTGTCATTAAATGCTGAAAGTTTGTCATTATATGCTGAAACTTTAACATTATATGCTGATACTTTAACATTATATGCTGAAAGTTTGTCATTATATGCTGATACTTTAACATTATATGCTGATACTTTGTCATTATATGCTGATACTTCAACATTATATGCTGATACTTTGTCATTATATGCTGATACTTTGTCATTATATGCTGATACTTCAACATTATATGCTGATACTTTGTCATTATATGCTGATACTTTGTCATTATATGCTGATACTTCAACATTATATGCTGATAGTTTGCCATTATATCCTGATACTTCAACAATATATGCTGATACTTTAACATTATATGCTGATACTTTAACATTATATGCTGATACTTCAACATTGTATGATGATACTTCACTATATGGTGCTTTAAAAATAGGTTAAAAATCGGGATTGTGATACCAAAATCGTCCAAAACGCATGTTTTAACAGAATGTGTGAGAAGATTTTATTAAGATGGAATATTGCAGGTTGTTCGACGTATGCACGCCTTTTCTTAGCTAATAAGGTCTCCTTGGCCGGATTTTAAAGTTTCAAGTAGATATAGACATTTCGATCGTTGTTCACATTCATCATTTCAAGGAAAGCTAACTTTGTATCTTAAAATATGTATGTATAATCATAGGGGCTTATCTTTCGGATTGTTAATAAAAAAATTGGAATCTTTAAATACACTTAAAAGTTGTTAAAATAAAGATTCTGACACTTTCAGTCAAGAAAACCCACGTTTAAAAAGACGTACCACACCTATATATATATTCATAAAGTATACAGGTGTGGCATATGTACGTCTTTAAAAAAATGAAGAAAAAAGTAAGAGGTTGAAAGAAAGAAAAGTTTTAGAAAACTTTTATGTTCTTGATATTCAATAGAGAAAACCTGAATCTTGAGAAAATCTTTGCTCTTATATACTCATTTTTACTACAAGTATTTTTTTTTTTTGAGTTTATGTCGTCAGTTCGTCATTAATATCAGCCCCCCCCCCCCCCCCCGTCGCCCGTGTGGCGCAGGGGTTAGAGCGTCTGCTCTAGAATCCCGAAGTTAGGAGTTGGTCCTTACTTCGCGGGTTCGAATCCCTCTGTGGGACGTGGAGACCGATCCTTCGGATGAGACCGTACAAACCGAGGCCCTGTGTCACCGTAGGTGTTGGCACGAAAAAGATCCCTCGCTGCTCAATGGCCCTGAGTGCCGAGTATAGGTAAAAAAATTGCAGCTCTCTACCGGCAAGTGGTGGCTTCTCCATTTGAGTGAAAACTTCTCGAGAGGGACGTTAAACAATAATCAAACAAACAAAACACCCCCCCCCCATCTTAAAATCCTGTATACCCCTCTGGAATGTGTTTACGGGCTTTCAAGTTATATGGTTATAGTATCATTGCAAAAAATAAATAAATACAAGTTAATACATGTATTTTAAATGCGTGTCTACGAGAAAACCATGCAAAATCCAAATTTTATTATGAAAGGCATTGTGATCATTTTGACTGATTTTATTGTTTCTGATTAGCATCATGTCTCCTCTAATAAATCCCAGTATCAAAACTGTCAGGTACCTTTGGGGATCCCTATTATAGCCCTATATTCTATTTTTAGCACATTTTATGAAAATATTTTGAAAAACACCCATAGATTAAGAGAAAAAAATTGCAGGAAAAAATGCACTTTTATTGAAATGTTACATATTAAATAAATTTAAAGGAAGTGCTCTAACTAGAAATATTTTATTTAATTTCATTTATCAACACTGATTCTATAAAAGTGGGGTCTAAAATTAGATTAAATCAATGTGTTTAAAATACCACTATCTTTAGAATGCTGTAAAACCCCAAGAAACGCTTAAAACATTATAAATATCAGTTTAATTGCAAAAATCCTTCAAAATCAATATATAGTTAAAAGGAATTTGGTTGCAAATGGCATTATGCTAATTTAAAAATAGATTGAAGTTGGCTGAAACTATAAGAAAAATTATCTCCCTTAGTGGAACTCTTCTTATTTAAAGGAATTAAAAGTGTGATGTCTTAATGGCAGACGAAAAGATGAAGTGTTGATTTGAGGACAATATTATGATAAAAGATCTCTAGCTTTGTTGAAAGATTGTAAAATAGATTCAGCTGAATATACAAGGTATTTTAAATGCAGCAAAGAAGACATTTCTGTCCCTGAAACGCTTCTTATCGTTAACCATCTTGAACCATGCAGCTGTTATGGGACTTGGACAGTCTAATTTCTGTAAACATACCTACATGTACATGTATGTGTCAGACACAGAAATATACTTGGTCTACACTGGAAAAGGAAAAAAAAAGAACATGTTGTCACCCATACCTGATAGGGGAGACGCTATTATGCAAACCCGTTAACCGAGAGGGTCAAGCTGAATGAGGTTTTGCCTGTTGGAACTGGTAAGAACATTATGCAGTTTAAAAACTTAAGGAATTTTGCTAAACCATTGAAATTAACTTAATTTCTGACCTTAAAGTTTTCAGAGAGACACTGTACATGATATTTGGGTTGTCAATAAGAAATGAAACAGATTTATAAAAAAAAAGCATGTTGGGGGTTCCTCCCCTTAGTGAGGGTTGAGAGGGCAATACCAGAGTAATTGGGGAATTGTGTCATTATAGGTGAAGAAATTCCCCAGTCCCACAGGTCTTAAGGACAACCCTATACATGTAAATATAATATCACAAAGTGATATCATAATTGGAAATATTTACTGACTTTGTCTTTATAGTTTGTGAAAACCTATTGATATCAAGTTTATACAACTTACATGTCCAATCTATAATGATTTATATCTATCAACTAATTTGATTCCTAATTGTTACAGGTATATGTAAAAGATGTAAAGAAACACACATTAAAAAATCAATATTGAAGTAAAGCTGAAGGAAGAGCTTAAAGGTACATATACATATACTGTGTGTTTATAATTATATGTAAAAGTTTTATCAAATTATTTCTAAAATTTACTCAGTAGCTTATACATCAAGTTTCACTTATGAAGCAAAATTACCTGCTTTTATTATGTTATAGCTGAAATACATGTAAAAAGTGAAAACTCTTGAGCAGCAGTCCACTTGTTAATTCTTGTTCTCATTCGAGTATATTTAGTACTCACATAAATTAAGGATTCTACAGTAAATGTTGATGAATGACTTTTACACTCAATAGTTTCATAATATTGATAGATTTCACATGTAAATGATCCAATCCTGTTTGGAAATAAAATTTCAATTGCATATTATTTTGAATTAGTTCTAAAAATGAAATCTCAAGTGTGATTTCTGTTTCATTTTATGTGTACATAACTGGTTATAAGTATTCATGTAACTATGAGGATTATTAAGTATTGTATAGTTAATGTTAAAATTAATGTTTATTTTTCAGCAGAAATGTGTTCCTATTGACAAGGCAACAATTGAATCAAACCAAACAGGTGATCACTTCCTGTAATATAATATAATATTTTTAAGGTACTACATAATAATAAAGATAATGCCAATGTTTAATATCTCAAAAAATAAAATTAACAAATATGTTTCATTTCCACACTGAAAAATATAACTAAGTGGACATTGTTGTCATGCAGTTCAATGACATGAACCAGAGTTTGTATATGTGGTTAACATTTTATAATGTATACATACAAGTTACTATAATCATGATAATATACATGTAACTGCTCATTCACATTACTGATAAGTAAAATAACAAAGAACAATTTATGTGAAGTTAGGTCTAAATGGTGAAGATGCCTGAATATGTGACTGATAAACTGAAAAGTCCAGTCCATATAGTTCAAGTTTTGAGCTTTAAAATTATTTAATTATGATTCATTCAAAATGTTTCAGCATTAGCATTTTTAGCATTGACTGTAATGTATAAGGGTATATATACTTCATGGCTTTTTCAATTATTTTACAGAGCAAAGAGTGGAGGGAAATGGAAGAAGCCATGGACATAACAGAAAACATATGACCTAATACCTGCAGGTAACAGCCTCCAACCAACCCCCCCCCCCCCCAATAAATGTTTATTGGTCTGTCCATTGGTCATTCTGTCTGTACATGTATGTACTATAACACTTTAATTTGGGAACAATATCTCTTAAAGCCTTTGAGCTTTTGCAATATCATTTCATATCACAGCTCCTTACAGCCTAGAGAAGACCCCTATTGATTTGAGGTCAAAAGGTCAAGGTTGGAAATTCCTACAATACAAAAAAAAAATTCAAATAATAACTTTATTTTCCCTTGAGCTTTTTCTATTAAATTTTATATCATAATTCCCAAAGACTTAAAGAAATCCCCTTTGATTTCAAAGTTAAAAGGTTTAGTTGAAAAAATCATATCTTGCAATAAATAATGTCCTGGTGATAACTTTGATTCTCTTTGAGGTCTTGAAGGAGATGTGTGAACATGACGAGCGATAAGCCTATAGTGTGACAAACATGGTGATGAAAAATTAAATTTCAATTATATCAAAATTTTCCTTGATATTTCGTCTAACATTAAAATATACTTTATGTAAAATCTCTACAATTTGCAAAAATCCCTCAAAGATTGAAATTATTTGCCTGTGAAATATTAGACACACACTAAAGCGGGCAAAAAGAGTCATTTTCTCATACTATAACACTATTTTTCGATATGAGTGGGTCTTCGCTCCACCTTTTTGAAAGCTAATCCTCAAAGTTTGCATAAATATACACATTTTTTGGTTACCAAAAATATGGAGCAATGACCCACTATACCTTAAAAATATACTTTTATGACATAAAATTCGCATCTTTACGAGAAATACTTGAAGTCCATTAAGTCAAGGGTCATATCACAAACATGATTTAAATGCCACTGTTCGTCAGGACTTGTGTAGTCTAGTGGTTAGCGTGCTAGTCTCGAAAGAAAATAATACTCAGGATTTTTATTGCTAGGGTTCGAACCCCACGAATACAACATTATTTTTTTTAATGAAAGAATAAATTTTGTCGAGAAAATTTTCCTCAGAAAAGTTTTCTTTAACACAATCTCATAAATTTCAATAATGAGAACTCTACTCTAAATATCAAATTCACAAACTGAACATGATTTTTATATTTCTGAAGCTATAGGCTTTCTGCACGCTATGTTCGCCCATCTCCTTTATTTCTTTAATAAAAAAGACACCAATTGACTTTAAGGTAAAAAGCTGAAAGGTTAAGGTTGACCTTTTTCTTTTTCCATCTGCATGTTTTTTTTTTTTTTTTTTTTTTTTTTTTTTTTTTTTTTTTTTTTTTGTCCAGTTCTTCCATCCTCATTTTTTTTTCCATAAGTGGGGGCCACAATTCTCTGAATTAGTTTGTTTTATATGTTGATCATTTGCAGGTTTGCATTAAACTCAATTAGCCATTTAAGACATTTGGATCTCTTACAAAATAGGAAATAAAGGTGATTCAGGCTAGCATTGCCAAGGTCCCTTTGTTGTAAAATTGAAATTATTCCCTAATTCCCAATGTCATTTAGAACATCAAAATACATGCTCTTTTGCCTTTGGGTATAAATGAAAATTTACTGTACTAAAATGTCTTCTTTGATTATCATAATTATTGCAATATCAATTGTGAACTTTAATTCAAACATCAATTTGTCATTGCTTTTACAGATTTTGAATTCATATCATCAGTGCATCTAAATTGGTCAAAAGATGAAAGATCTCAGCATAAATTGTTCAATCATGCAAAGCATATCCTGTCAAATGGAGATTACCCTCCCTTAAAGTGTCAAGTATCTCAGAAATTGGACTATTTGCAATACTGTTTAGGAATATTTTACACATGTCAGTACATTTAGCAATAGGGCCTGTTGCACCATGCCAAGGTACAGAGTTGATGCTTCAAGCTGTCGACAGCATTCCAAAGGAAAAGGATGAAACTTTTTTTAGCTCACCTGAGCCGAAGGCTCAAGTGAGCTTTTCTAATCGAAATATGTCCATTGTCTGTCGTCGTCGTTGTCGTGGTTGTAAACTTTTCACATTTTCATCTTCTTCTCAAGAACCACTGTGCCAATTTCAACCAAATTTGCCACAAAGCATCCTTGGGTAAAGAGAATTCAAGTTTGTTCAAATGACGGGCCACACCTTCTTCCAAGGGGAAATAATCGTGAATTTGTGAAAAATTGATGGCATCACCTAAAAACTTGTCAAGAACCACTGTGCTTGAAAATATGAAACTTATATGGAAGCATCCTCAGGTAGTGTAGATCCAAGTTTGTTCAAATCATGACTTCCGGGGGTAGGGTGGGGCCACAATGGGTGATCAAAGTTTTACTTAGGAATACATAGGAAAACGCCTTTAAAAATCTTCTAAGAAACAGCAAAGTCATATTTAAAAGGAAGCATCCTCAAGTAGTGTAGGTTCAAATTTGTTCCAATCATGACCCCCGGGAGTAGGGTGGGGCCAGAATGGTCGATCAAAGTTTTGCATATAATGCATGTACATAGGAAAAATTTGTAAAAATCTTCTTCTCAAGAACAGCAAAGCCATGATTGGTCATTTTTATATGGGTGCATCCTCAGGTAGTAAAGATTCAAGTTTGTTCCAGTCATGACCCCCCTCCCCCCAGGGGTAGGGTGGGGCCACAATGGGCGATCAAAGTTTTACATAGGAATACATAGGAAAAAGACTTTTAAAATCTTCTTCTCAAGAACAGCAAAGCCATAATTAGTCATATTTAAATGGAAGCATCCTCAGGTAATGTAGACTCAAATTTTGTTCAAATCATGACCCCCCCCCCCCCCAAGAGAATAGGGGGGGGGGGGGCATAACAGGGGATCAGAGTTATACAAAGGAATACAAATGATATATCAATAAAAATTGTCTTGTTAAGAACAACATAGCCATTCATATATTATTATTTTGCTTTATTTCAGTGTAGTAGCTTCAAATGAGTTTTTAATTTTTTTTTTTTTTTTTTTTTTTTTTTTTTTTTTTTTTTTTTTTTTTTTTTTCAATTTAAAATTAGAGATCATCTTAGTAATAATTTTTTTTATAATGTTGCTGTCTTTAAATTTTCTCTGTAAAAGTAACATGTACATGTACATGATACATTTGGTATTTTTCAAATGCAGTTGAAGGAATTTAATTGAGCATTGTCAAATATTTCATTTAAATACTATTTGTGTTTTTATGACTTTATGGTATTAAAAAAGACATAAACTTTGTTCTGTTCATTCATTTGTATAATTTTAGGGCAAACAAAATCAGCATTTGTATAAAATGTTTTGCATGTTTAAAAACAACTTTTGCAATGAAGAACTGTATGAAATTTGGGCAACACTGTGAAAAAGTGGATTTTATTTACTGATGTGTTCACACTTTTGAACACTCTCTCTGTTAAACTTGCAATTTTATGTATTTGCTGTTTTTGCAATGTGCATTTTCATGCTAAGGGATCCTGTAAAATGAGCCCCATAGCTACATATATAGCCAGTTCATTGCCCTAATACATTAAGCCTTGTCAAAAACTCATGATTTTTAGCTCTACTGGTTAGAGACCAGAGGAGCTTATGTGATAGTAAGGGGTTGGTCGTCTGTCTGGCCGTCAACAAAAGCTACTCCTCCTACAGTTTTGGTCTGATTTCAATATGACTTGGCACACAAGTAAAGTACACTGAGATCCACATTTTTTTTTTATCGGATTTTGATTTTGATGAATGGTGTTGCTATGGTTACTAAAATAGAAATTTCTGTAAAATTCTTTTAAAATCTACTCCCCCTTTAGTTTTAGTCAGATTTCCATGAAAAGAGACCAAATCAAGGACCATTATTCTATTTATTTCTGTTGCAAAGTTTCAAGTCCAACTGCTACTTATCTCTTCCTTTGTTAGAAGTACAAACCAGTAGAGCTACAGTCTCGAAAAAGACTTCTGGTTAAACAAATATTCAAATCATGCATCTTTGTGACATTCTGGATAAATGTAAGCTAATTTCAGTCATGAAGATTGAAGGTCATGTGCCTGAAATGATTTAACGTTCAAAATGTAATCACTCCAGTAGTCCAGTATGCCTTTCTACCCAGATATAGTGTAATTTTGCCAGGGTGAAAAAATCAACTAATTCAAATGTGCCACCAAATTGCCTGTTATTTTTACTTAAATATCTTAACACAAATACTTCTTGATAAAAAATATAATCACTGAAGTGTCTCTTGAAATTCTATGCCTGTTTTTTCTACAGAATATCCCTTAGAATTATTGTTACCTTTTTGCACTTGCAGTTCTGCACTTACAAGAGTGAAAACTCCATTAAGGTCAAGATCTAGTAAATGATTTTAGACTGCCTTTTTGATGCTTGATCCATTATGACGTCATAATCAAATTATACTTTCTTTTTCCCGTACTTTATGGCTGTAATAGAATTATGTAGAAAACAAAGTATTCTCCTGGAATTTAATTTGAAATCATGTGAAAAGTAATCCAGAAACCTATATTCAATTTAATATTATTTTAAAGAAAAGGCTAAGAACATACAAATTACCGTTTTCTGAGAGACTGTAGGCAATCTGGATACATTTAATTTGTCTGATATGGAAAAAACTCCCATATTCATGACTGATTTTCTCAATTTTTCATTGAAAATGACAGTTTAAAATATGATTTTTCGTCTTGTTTATCTACAAATTATGCCCCGAAACATCTTATTTGACCAAGCTATACTTATAAAGCTTCATTAAAGGAATTTATTTCTCATATTTGAGAAATCTGTAGGCTCCTTTTATTTACTAGATCTTGACCTTAATTTAAATTTGCAACCAAAATCCCATTAATACTAAATAATATACAGTTAAACTTCGTTATCTCGAAGTTGACGGGACCGTTGATGAACTTCGAGATATCCGGGGGTTCGACATATCGAGGGTTATAATTCAAATGAACTTCAAATAAACTTAATGCAGCGAACATTTACTTAATAGTTAAAACATGTCAAATTCCAAATTTTGTATACAATTTCTTATATATACATGTACATGTATTTAGCAATAAAAAGATTTTTACATCCTCTTTATATTTCACAAAATAAAAACTTTATAAAATATGCACAGAAGTATAATCCTTAGAACTACCAACGCGGCAAGTCAACCGCTAGCATCGCTTCCCATGTATACATAACCGGATATCGTCTTTGCATTGTAAATTTAAAACCGGTTGCTGTCAGAATAACGAAAACGAAATATGCATTTTCTTTTATTGGAAAAACATGTTCATACATGTATAATCAGTTAAAAGAAAATTATTTTACCATAATAAGATCAAATGCAAAAGAAGAATCACGCACTTTTGTCTAACAACAGAACAACACTGAATCACAGGGCACTATAGCACAAGTTTTCACTGCGACACACGCTCACATGATGGTGTGTACGGACGACTGTAAATTCTCCACGCTCATATAGGAAAAATAAATTCTAATTGCATTAAATTACAGAATTTTGTTTTACTTCGATGTTCATAATTTTCACTTTCGTATGCATAAACTATGTATGCGCGCATGTTTCACAGCATTAAATGGCGATTATCAAGATAAACGTACCTAAGCCACAAAACAATTAACGTGGCATCCACGCGTATGCATTAGACTAATACACACAACCTTTGGCTTGCATAATTAAAATCAAGGTAAGCCATATATACACTTTGTATAATTATCGCGCTATTATGTGTTGATCACAGGAACACAGGTAACCCGAGCGTGACAGACAGGTGGTTGTTATCAATAGAGCATTCAGTTTACCTAACGGACTTGATCATCAGAGCGGAAAATTATCCTGACTTCGAGATAACGCATGTGATTTTAATGAATGGGTACACAGTTTTACTTCGAGATAACCGGGGTATTCGACATTACCGTGTTCGACATAGAGGGGTTTATTTTAATCATTTATAAAGCAAATTTCGCCGGGACCGCGGCCTTACTTCGACATATCCGGGGTATTCGAGATATCCGTGTTCGAGATTTCGAAGTTTAGCTGTATTTAAAAACAATCACTTTTTAAAAATATGAAATCAATGGAAGCGTTTCTTAGAATTTTATAGCTGTTTTTCTGCAGACTATTCAAATATCTTTATTTCTTACAATTATTGTGACCTTTTCGCACTCGTAGCGCTTCACATTCAAAAAGGTATGTGGAAAAAAATTCTGTAAATATTTTTTTTTCAAAGGTTTTAATTCCTTAAATCCATTAGTTATGAAGATATTATGGAAATTTTTTATACACAAACAGAATATGTACAAAAGGTGTTATTTTTCCATACTGGGTATAGAAATAGGCTGACGATAAACTAATTCTCCCTGTATCCATGGTAACAAATCAAATGACGTCACCAAACTTACGCAGTAAGTAAGTGACCTTGATCTCACTTTGTATGCAAAGTTTCAAGAAATTTTGAAAAACTTGCTTTCCTTAACATTCTGCATGGTTTTCTCGTAGACATGCATTTAATATGACTTCTTATAGATGAATTTATACTGTATGAGGTATAATTTAATTGAAATTGAAGAATTTTTAGTGAAATCTTATATATATTACTTGTTTGGATGTTAAAATATTATTTTTGAGTTTAAAATTTTTAATTTTTTTTTTTTTTGGGGGGGGGGGAGGGGGGGGAGGGGGGTGTCAAGATTACAACTCCGTAAATATTTACAAAGTTCAAACTAACTTCATAAGCTCAGTTTCGGTGATTTTCCAGTTTTCCAGAATGACCGCATGCATGGCACTGAATGTATAGACCAGCTTAAATAGTCCAGTTAAAATGCAACGGTAGCTAGATTCTGGAAAAGCTTTTGAGCCATTAGTAGCCTAAATTACTATGTCGATGTCATGACAATGAAATCCCTGAACAACTACCCCCGTCCTACCGATTTACAAAATTACATATAAAAGAGCTATCAAAAACTTAAGTCCTGACGCGTGGTTCTGAGGCCGGAACGACCATGCGATACGCATGGCGGGGAGGGGTTGGGGTTGGTTGTCAAATTATGTGAATTAATCATCTGTACTAGGATGACTTTGGCGTGGTGGTAGCCCCACCCCTTTCCCAAAAGAAATGGAGTTTTCGAGTTTGGTTAGACGTTTTTGTTTTGTGTGAAAATAAATTATCTGTACCTGGTCATCTAGAAAATTAATAATCTATCATTCACGAAGTCACATGAAAATAAAAAATCTGACTCGAAAAAAAATTGCCCCACCCCCCAAACGAATTAAAGGTTTGTCCCTTGTAAATTGTATTATTCTGCTTTGATGTCCTGTAACATCGTTGATATTAAAAAAAAAAAAAAAAAAAAAAAAAAAAAAAAAAAACACAGCGAAGTTTAATACCATGAAGAGTTCCTGAACTTCCAAACTATCTTTAAATGTTCGTGCAGTACAAGCGCTTTTTACAAAGCTATCTTCGTTTAGTTCACTCTTAATATTATATATGTACTCTCTACCCCTTTCCAAATACGCCATTATATTCAAGAATGCTTACACGTGCCTCCTATCCCTTTTCGTTCCATCAATTTGCCAATACATGTACATGTATATATATACTAAAACTTTGCAATTGAAAATTGATTTTTTCTCTTGTCAAAGAATTTTAGTATGAAGATCCCGATGTTTAACCTATTTTTTTTAAAGCACCATATAGTGAAGTATCAACACATAATGTTGAAGAATCAGCATATAATGTTAAAGTATCAGCATATAATGACAAACTATCAGCATATAATGTTGAAGTGTCAGAATATAATGACGAAGTATCAGCATATAATGACGAAGTATCAGCATATAATGTTAAAGTATCAGCATATAATGTTGAAGTATCAGCATATAATGACGATGTATCAGCATATAATGTTAAAGTATCAGCATATAATGACAAAATATCAGCATATAATGACAAAGTATCAGCATATAATGTTAAAGTATCAGCAAATAATGAATAATTAATAACAGTAAAACAGAACATAACAGGAGGGAATCACTTTTATTATATTGATGTAATGGACTTGACTTAGTTATTTCTATGGTAATGTTGAATAGCTATAGACCGCTCTAACGCTCATGTTTCCTGATCGAACGTATACGTCCAGGGAATGTTAGAATGAAATGCGATTTTTCTTAAAATAAAAAAAGCTAAAATAAAAGGTTGATTTAAAAGTGTGGCAATGAATCACACCTATTCCTAAGTGTCCAAGACATTATGTGGGATGAACATAGAGAAGGGAGGGTGGGTATAGGGTCACACACCCACACATACACACACAGATATACTGTGTGTATATATATCTAAATAGAACGTACTAAGCAATTTCATATTCAATTTGTAACTGTCTGAAGAGCCATTAAAAGGCAGAAAGCACTTACAGTTAAAATGATTATTCGAGTCTTGTGATTTTTGATTTATTTTCATTGGATATATCTATATAGATATATAGACACTGTGCGTCTGTATACACACACACACACACACACCCTCACACACACACACACACACACACACACACACACACACACACACAGAGAGAGAGAGAGAGAGAGAGAGAGAGAGAGAGAGAGAGGGGGCATAATTGTTGAAGAAATTTAACTTGCATCAATTCATATTTTAAAAACAGTGATCGCGAATGAAAGTGGCTTAAAATGATTATTTTTTGTTGCATTGATAAAATGGTTGATTATATGTTGTTTTAGGTCTCATTCGAGTACTTTTTTTTCATATAGAGACGTCACCATATACCTGTAAAGGGCTTCGAATTTAGACATTTTTCGGCACTCAGGGTCATTGACCAGCTAGGGATCTTCATCGTGCCATCACTTGCCATGACAAGGGGCCTCGTTGTTTTAGGTCTCACCCAAAAGACACCCAAAATTCACTTCAAAGTGCCGAGTGCTTTGCGAAGGAACAATTGCTACCTATTTTTAATCGACTTGGGTCATACGGGCCTGGGGTTTGATCCGACCATCTTCCAATCACGGAGCCAGCGCTCTATCGACTAAGTCACCTTGACGGTCTATTTGCTGAATGGAAAACGTACCAAAAACAATTTTCATCTATAGAGACAATCAGTATTATATCGAATACTTTTGCATTTCTCTGGGTATCCTCTTGAAGCATTACAGTACTCTTCGATACAGATACAAGTCGAACCACGCCGCAAACCGTATCCAGGATATGGACAAAGATACATGCAGATTGGACCAGTATAGCCCTCCGCACAACGCGTAAGAAGAAAAAAGAAGCGTTTTATTGTTGTAATATCTTTAGTTTTATGCATGGAACAAAATGTTAGCTTGATAAGAAAACCTGTTTCAGTATAAGATACGTAAATTTATCGTAGACCAAATATGTTATTTAAGATTGTAATTTAAATCTTATAAAGTACCAATTTTCATGTACCAGATGCACATTTCTACACAATATGTCTCTGCAGTAATGTTCAAGCCAAAACGTTGGAAATCCGAAATATTTAAATAATAATAGTAAAAGTAGTAAAGGAAGAAGAAGAGCTGATGTTACTGATGAAAAGAACTTTATGATTCAAGATATATAATAGACTCAATAAAAATTTCAATGGATCATTCTTTCAGACGTGAGAGTGAGCAATTGCTAATACTTAACTAAATCCTTTTAAATAAAGATTTATAATTGTTATACGTCATCATTTTTTTTTAAATCCTGCTTTGATCAGTTTTGATGATATCATTCAAATCAATGTGTATACAGATAACAACATGCATACACATTTTAGTTTGCAGCAATATCTTGAATGTCACGGATAGATATTTGTTCACATTTTTACAATACACTCAACGGCTTGAAATGTTTGGTTATTTTAGATACTTTGTATGTAGGTATCTAGTCAATATATTTTCGAAGAATGAACTGATTATTGTGTGTTTAACGCATAATGCAAAGAATGGGTGCACTTTAGAGTGACATTTGGAACCTTTTCGGCCATCCATTTTAAGCCTTGAATTAGACTATATTACAAAATTAATCTATGATTATTGTGCATACATATGCTTTTGATATTTATACTTCGAACTTTTTGTTAAACATATTTCTATAATTCCACAAAACGTCATTGAAAAGAACATGTATAAGCCTTAGATTCCGGAAATTTGAAGTGGACTACTTTCGAATTTAAGGTACCCGCAAATGGGTGGAAATATTTAAATCGCATGGAAGTGGAATGTAAACATTTGCACATTATTTCAAGTTTGATTCCACAGTATGAATTTAAATGGAGAAGAGAGAGATTTTGTAGTTTTATGGTTCACACAAATAATAAATGATTCATGGCCACACATATTGATCGTTTTGATGAATAGTTTCCATATGTTTGCTGCCTTCCACCGAATCCACGGCTATGTTAAGGCTGTCCGAAGGCTTTATATGCAATAGAAATACGCTATTATATTTCTAGCTAGATTCTGATTTCAGATTGTAATCTATGTATACATGTGCAGTAAATTTGTGAAGAGAGCTTAATAACTTATTGAGAAAAAGCATATTTGTGATGTCACATGACTGTGTTGATCATGTGACGGACATTTATACAATTTCCTAATTGTTGCACAAAAATCCCATCGGCACAAGTGAAAAACAAAACTATCGAGAACAGTTTGTTACATAAATCAATTAAACGTATTCTTAGGTTTATATAAAGTGCTGGGGGCAAGTCTGAGTTTTACTTCTTAAGAAAATATTTCACGAGAAATTCAACTTGCCCATATTCAAGGGGGGCATTTTCCACTCTTCATCGCAATTTATACAAAATAGGATAAATTACATACGATCCCCCAGCAAAATTCAGTTAGAAGACACACTTCTCTAGTAGATTCACATAGAACATCTTCAGTTTTTCTTTATTAATCACTTGTGCCAGTCTAATATTGTGTGATTTATAAAATCTAACTCTGTCTACGGACGTGTAAGGGGGAGCGTTTCATATTCATTTTTTTGTCATTGTTTTAATACGTACATTATCAGAAAGAGAAAGGAATAACGATAGTGTATTGCAAATAATCACCGTCATAACAGCACATAGAAACGTTAAACAACAATTCAGACACCTGATTTAAACATTAACGTCGAAATATAATGTATATGCCATGGGAAGGAATGTAAAAATTATGACACTTTCCCCGTCATGACTGCTCAAGTTTGCAGTGACTTGACGTCATATTCTACTATGATGTCACATTTTGGTAGTTCAGAGAAGTAACAACGGCTGGTAAACTGCGATATTTATCGGACAGCCTTATTCTAGCCGCGTCGATCAGCTCAATCTTAAGTTTTCATATACATGTATATACATATGTATACCCCCCCCTTTTTTTAACTTAAGCTTTATCATTTTCGTTTTATATGCTGAATGCTTTTCAATTCAAAGATTGAACGTACATTTTAGGAAAAAGTCACATTTACATGACTTCGATGTCACACTTTAATGGTAATTCACTGTACATGTAGTAGATAGTAATCTGTTTGTTTGTATGTTGTTTAACGTCCCTCTCGAGAATTTTTCACTCATATGGAGACGCCACCACTTGCCGGTGGAGAGATGCAAATTTTGTCATATGCTCGGCACTTACGGCCATTGAGCAGTGAGGGATCTTTATCGTGCCAGCACCTACTGCGACAAGGGACCTCGGTTTATACGGTCTCATCCGAAGGACCGGTCTCCACGTCCCACAGTGTGATTCGAACCCGCGACGTAAGGATAAACTCCTTACTTCGCGACTCTAGAGCAGATGCTCTAACCACTGAGCCACGCGGGCGACTAGTAGATAGCAATACAAACACATGTAGTGAAACAATTATAGTATACATGTATGTAGTACTCACGGTGATACATATTTTATTACATGCATGAATAGATTAACAACATTCAGAAATGAAATATAAAATTTTATCTAAAAATTTGAGTTGTTAGGTTAACATGAAAATTCCAAAATATACAAACTATCTGTAAAGAGTATGCACTTCATGTAATGAATTTCATTTCTTTTTACAATGTAACTGTAATATACAAGCAAGGAACATACTTACAAAAAACATGCTAGATAATTTTTGCTCCCTATTCTATCTCAATTCACCCATACAGAAACTTGAATGTACTTACCCCAACACTTCAAGTTATACCGGCTGTTTGCACCTTTATAAAACAATTATTAGAATTAAGAAATAAAAGGTCCACATCGGTGTAACATATATTGAGTATATTACTTAAATTGTGCCTATTGTTTATAAAAGTTCATTGTTCTCTGTTTTTTTTTTTTTTTTTATTTTGTATTGTATTGCTTAATCCATATGGGTGCATCGTGCATCTGATTTGCGCTGGCAATACCAGAATTTCCTTCAAAATTCCAAACGAAAAATACAATTTAGTAAAAGAAGACAAGGTAAACTTTAAGATCCTAATAAAATTTTCGCAAATTTTTTCAATATTTTGAAGCCGGTACACACGGCGAGATTTGTAATATAATGCAAGTATTATATTTGCATTATTATACTTACTTGTACACACGTTTATACATGTCTTATTAGATGGTTAATAAAGTTAAGGTATTTCTACGTGTTTCCCTCGCAATATCTATCTCTCTCTCTTTCAATAATGGAAAAACGATGTTCTGTCAGTAGTATCTGTTATAGTACTATGCACTGTATTACAACTGAAAAGACCATCATATAATGGAAATATCGGCGGAACACTCATAAATGTACTTGGTGCAAATGATGCATCGCTAAATGAGGTGCAAAGAGGTTATAAAAACTTCTTTAGAATAGATATGCAACATTTGAGCAACTTTTACAATCACATATAGTTACTCCTTTTGATCTCCTTCTTATAAAACATAATATATTATGTTAACTTCTAAAGTCAACCATTATTTGCCATGTGCTTTTTTTGTTATGATAAAAATGGGATGCTTTTTTGTTATGATAAAAATAGGATAACCCCAATGTGAGTACTTCTGATTGGTTTAAGAACGAAAGGTAAATTAAGACTTGTAAAAGAAACAGAGCATTGTCCTATTCTTAAATCAGTTTTATAAGATTCGAAAAATCTTTTGATTCACTGTATTAAAAGTCTATATACATGTAGTAAGATTTTATACTTAAATACATATCCGTGTGTACAGCCCTCGATTGGCAGACACAATGAAAGCATATCGAACAGTGGAATGTCACGTGAGTAAAGTGATTATAATATCAAACGGGTCACAATAGGTTGACATTCGGTGACCTGTTAATTTAGTAGCCAACTCGACCAAAGTTTGGAGAATTTTTAAAAAAAAATTACATATGAGCCGCAAATTGTCCAACATTGCCCTATGGATATGTATAAGTTTAGATCAAAATACACATTCTGTGCAAATGAAACTAATGGACAAATTGCGGCTCGATGTAAACAATGTCGTTGAAAACTGGTGTGCATATGGATAACAATGGAAATGTGATAAAACCGCTAGACCCCCATCGCAAAAACCAGTGTCGCTTGGCATTATTTAATATTTTCATGTAATATAATATATCAAATCTTGCTCTTAAGATATTGTTTAAAAATTCTGATTCAAAAAGTTTATAAATGTCGGAAATTTATTTTTGGCAAAGCACCGGGACCCAGTTCTCATAGCCTAAGTGCACTGATCCTTTCAAATTATTTCAGAGCGTGTGCTGCCATAAAATGCCCCTGATTATGATTGATTTGTTAAATACGAAATAGACTTCACACTCTGACCTTTTAAGTCTGTCACTGTTAATGTTGAATAAAGGAAGTGGAACTTGATTATTTGAAGTGACATCTTAAAAAAAGAAAAAAAAATCTTCAAACAAGAAGTCTGTGAGCGAATGCTCACTAGTAATACCCCCGCTCTGATGTGAATATACGGTTACCCTCTCATGTTGACGTCGAAATTATATAAAAAAAAAATGAACCCCATCATCTGGTATGCCTAAACAAAGATTGTGCTAAAATTTCAAGCATCTTCGCTGAGTAGTTGCAGAGAAAACTGTGACGGAAATTTGGTACAGACAGACGCACGGATAAACAGGAAGTTGACGTCAGATTTAAAAAAAAATGAATTCACCCATATGGCCTGCCTAAACAAAGAGTGTGCTAAAATTTCAAGCATCTGTGATGAGTAGTCGCTAAGAAAACTGCAACGAAAAATTTGTTATGGATAGACGCACGGATACACAGGAAGTTGATATCTAATTCATATAAAAACAAATCCCACCATTTGGCATGCCTAAACAAAGATTGTGCTAAAATTTCAAGCATCTTCGCAGAGTAGTTACTGGGAAATATTCGACGGAAATTTGGTATGGACAGACACACGGATAAACAGGAAGTTGACATCGGATTTGAACAAAAATGAATCAGACCATATGGCATGCCTAAACAAAGATTGTGCTAAAATTTCAAGCATCTGCGCTGAGTAGTTGCTGAGAAAACTGCGACCAAAATCTGGTCTATGTATAGTACGGACAGACGCACGGATTGACAGGAAGTTTGTATCTGATTTGAACAAAAATGAATCCGACCATATGGCATGCCTACACAAAGATTGTGCTAAAATTTCAAGCATCTATGATGAGTAGTTGCTGAGAAAACTGTGACGAAAATTTGTTACGGACAGACACACGGACACACAGACAGACAGACAGACACACAAGGGTAAAACAGTATACCCCCTCTCCTTCGGAGCGGGGGTATAAATAAATACCATGGGGAATGCTAAACAAGGTGAGAAAACAAATCTCATAGTGAGTGGGATATACTATGTTACATGTATTTCAATTTATATTGAAATGATGTTATAATAGCATTAAACAAGATAAAATTTAGTATGAAATAGCATCTTTTTGTGCATGTTTATATTCAGTTGTTTCCTTTAAAGTTCACCTAGTAAACAGTGCTGCTTTGTACTTGAATATGTATAATTTCATACTGTATACTCTAAAAGCCACATGTATTTTATTTAAGGGACGTACAGAGACAATTGGGTTAGCTCTACAGACTTTTATAGCTCACACTGGAAACACATGTTCATGTTGTTTTAATATCATATATTACATTTCAAACCCTAAGGCGGACATAAGCGTGTAAAGCACTTCTTTTAAAGTAAATAAGGTACAAGTTTTTGTTTGTTAAAAGATATATCCACATTATACATAAAACTCCATACAGAGTATTTCAAAATATATTTACCCGGGGCATGGTAATTGGTGCCTGATTTTAAAACGTATATGTGGGAATTAATTGGAATATTGCTGTTTATTTGTCGGCATGACAAACAGTTTACACTCAAGTGACCCAACATGATAAAACATAACAGAACTTTGATAGCATAACTAATTATTAATCATATTTTCTAGTTATTAACATGAAACAGAATGGAACAGGACGGAATAGCTTTTATAATATTGATATCATGTACTTGACTTTTGTTATTTTTCCATAATTATATTTTAAAGTAATAAACAGCTTTATGAAACTTAGTTTCTTGATTGAACGTACACATCGAGGGAATGTTAGAATGACATACAAAATTAAAAAAAAAAGCTAGAATAAAAGGTATATTAAAAAGTATGGAAATGGGTCTTACCTATTTCTTAGTGTCCAAAAAATTATATGGGCTGAACATTAGAAGGGAGGGTGGGTAGAGTCCTATATATGATATACAGTTTGAAATAAAATTGAAATGAAATGTGTACTGCACATAACCAACCAACCAAACTTGACAGATTGCGTCCTCAGAGCTGCTTTTCGACATAGCACATCCAAAGCAGTCCTAATGTAGTCTTATGGCAGTCCTGTAGCACTCCACGCTTACAAAAGTACTATAGTCAATTATAGTTTACTAAAGGTAACTATAGCAATAATTTTGACACTCTTGAAACTATATTTACAAGTCATGTAACTCTGATAACTTTGACGCTTTGATTTCCTATAGTGATAAGAGATCTGTGAAAGAAGTCCCAATTGAATACACATTATTTGCACAACATAAAGACAAAGATAATAATATCAGGTTTTACAGTTTTCTCATTTTACCAAAGTTTTTGTTGATGTCTTTTATTTCAAATAATTCCATGCACGTTGCATGCAGTACGGTTTATTCTAATTTTTTTTATCGATTGTGTTGTGATAAGTCTTTAACATTGATTTACCATAGTGATCACTTTGACAATTTGATTAACTATAGTGATAACTTTGAAAACTTTTATTTCTATATTGATCACTATAGTGATAACTATGAAAACTTTTATTTCTATATTGATCACTATAGTGATAACTTTGAAAACTTTTATTTCTATATTGATCACTATAGTGATAACTTTGAAAACTTTTATTTCTATATTGATCACTATAGTGATAACTATGAAAACTTTGATTACTATAGTGATCGCCATGACACTATGATGATAATTTTGAAAACTTTGATTTACTATAGTGATCATTTTGACACTATGGTGATAATTTTGAAAACTTTGATTTACTATAGTGATCATTTTGACACTATGATGATAATTTTGAAAACTTTGATTTACTATAGTGATCACTATGACACTATGATGATAATTTTGAAAACTTTGATTTGCTATAGTGATCACTATGACACTATGATGATAATTTGGAAAACTTTGAATTACTATAGTAATGACAATGACACTTTTGTGATAACTTTCAACGCTTTTGTTTACGATAAATCACTGAAAAACTTTGATTTACTATAGTAAACTATAATTAACTGTAGAATTGTTTTGTTATGGCAATCCCACAGTTCCAGTAATCTCAGAGCTGCACCAGTGGGCGGGTAAATATATCTATTTTGTTGAGCTTAGTCTCCACTTAGATTATTAGTGTATGCTATACAGTAGCAGTTGAAATTGATAATGAAGGTCATTTTTCAGGAGACAAAATGTAGAGTATATGTGTTGCACAATTAATTCACTTTATTCCACTTTAAAATGAAGAAAAAATGGAACAAAAACCTTTACACTAAATAATTACATGTAGTTAATTTATTTAATAGAAGACAGCTTTTCATGAACTTTAGTTTCTTATTATTAAATATGCATGAAGTGTCTTCAGGTTCAATTCGTGATGAATTACATGGGGTATGAATATGCATTGATATAAACCAAGACAGTAATTAGGTAAGAATTCCATGAACAAGAGCAATTTTCATTTGGATATACATTAATCAGCAAAGGTGCTCTACACATCTGCATTTTTTTTTCTTTTAAGTATTTGTGTGTTTTCGTCGCAACTCACGGTACTTCGATGATTGTGCAAGAGGATATGTAAAATTAAACCAGTTCATAGGCATTCATAGGCATTTTTCACTATTTGTAAATTTTTCCTGACATGTATTTTTTATTTGTTGCTCGGACAGAAAATCCGTTTGATGCAATAGCATTTGCATAAGATTTGAATTCTGATTTTAGTGGGTCATTTGATAGGATAAAATATTCTTTTGCATCGTTTAACCTGTGTTGACTACGTCTCATTGACTCACTTCAAAAATGAATGAATCGGCCTGAAGTTACGTTAAAGAAGCTATAAATTAAAACTTGCAAGATTTAAAGGCAGAAGTAAAATCTTTTATTATTTTTTATTTTGTGATTGAAAATTAGTTCGCGAATTTTAATAAAAAAAAAAAAAAGTCATGTATAATATGAAGTAGGTACAAGCATACCCAATATTACTTTTAAATACTTTATCTTATAGACACATACATTTTAGATTAGTTTTTGAAAATATCAAGTTAGTAAAGATGAAAAATATTATTTTTCATCTATATCATAATTCATTTGCGTGTACAAAACGTTTAACAAAATTTTAAGTTGCACAGGAGAAAAAACAACGTCGCATTTGACATGTTGTCTCATTCGTGGATTATCTGCCTTTTATCATTTTCAAACTCTGAAAAATTTTAATCACCTGTGTACACTAAGTTCAAATTAATGTAGGTCAATCTTTCCATTAATAATGTTTGTAAATATGGTCACTCGAATGTAAAATGTAAACACGCTCTCCTATAAAAGAGAGAATAACGTTGCAAAATCAAACATAAATGTAATACAATTCTTTGAAAGGAGAAAATGTTCTGCATTTCTGAGAGATGTCCATGTATAGGTACATTGCCTTTTATTTTTTTTAAAAAAGGGACAAATATAAGTTTAAAAATCTTAAATAAAAAACAGTGTAGCATTAAAAATAGTTTTAAGATAGTTCAATCATGAGAATTGACTTTAATTCCAATACATACATATCATAAATAAACACACGTGTAGTAAGAGTTCTGCAGACAATTGAAACATAAAACAAGAATTAATCTCAGTCAGGCCCATAGAACTCGGAAGGGGGGGGGGGGGGGGGGTACTATTCTCTTAGTAAACTATTTTGCTATAGTAAATTATCCCTAAGATATTAATTTCGTTTGTTCAACATATATTTTATATGAAATTATGTACTTTTGCCTGGGTGTATAAAATAAGAGATGATAATCACAGCTTAAACATTTTTTTTTTTTCTATTGACAGTGGAAACAATTTACAACGACTAGAAAAATCACAAGTTTTTATCACAGTCAGATTTTGATTGCCGTCAATGACAGGAAAGGGGCTTATATTGCTACCTTTTACACCCACGTATTGGGACAACGATTCTGAATTCATACTATACAATTATGGACTCTTTCGTTAGTGAAAATGGTTTGATAATCGACTAAAATTAAAATATCAACTTTGGTCTTGGACTATCCAACTATAAAATTGGACAAATCCAACTAAAGGAGGTAATCTTCTCATTTTATCATATATAAAAATTAATGAAATTTTCACAGATTGAAGAAAAAAATATCACTAAGTGATGACATGAATGACATTATATTTGACTTTTCTAATTAAAATATGAAGGTCATGTCAAGATCATTATCTTTTCTATGTCGTTAAGAATAAAAATATATTATTGCCAATCATGTAATGCTTATTATTATTTCAAAATATCTTTTTTTTTCCTTTTTACATAAAAAAATGATACAACAAAAGGTCTACCAAATGATAATATCAAGTTGAGATAAACCGTTAAACTTAATAGATATTAGGTAACCCAAGTTTTTCTTAATTTTGGGGGTGAATATTAATTGCTTTAATATGTTTTGTATATTTAAAACTTCATTATTTTTACATATGGTAAAGTAGTCATGTAAAGGTACAAAATGATACATAAACCAAAAGTTTTGACCGTTTAATAAGAGAGAGAAATATTTTTAATTTAAATTTTACTCAGATCTTTTCTTAGAATCCTTAGCTTTCAAAGGCTATAAGATTGTCATTTGTCTATAAAATCATATTTAATTGATATTTTTTTAAGACTTTAGTACTTTATTATTAGTTTCAGCCACTACAAAAATTTCTTTAAGCCTTCGATTGTTTAAAAATGCTTTTTTAAATTCATTGTTCTGTAGTAATTTTGTTAAGCAGAAAAAGAAGTTATTTTTATACTCCGCCATCCCGCCAAATATATATATATATATATATATATATATATATATATATATATATATATATATATATATATATATATATATATATATATATATATATATATATATATATATATATATATATATATATATATATATATATATATATATATATATATATATATGTTTATATATATATGATAATAATATTAATGATGATGATGATGAAAATCTTTCATGAATAAATACAAAATATTTCAAATTATTAGCGTTAACGACGTCATGTAAAATGAAACCATAAAGACTTTCAGAGTGACTTATATCTATGAAACATTCAATGACGATACTGCATCAGTATTATTTCACTTCTGTTAATTATGTTCCCCAAACGAAGTTTGGGAACATATTGTTTTTACTCTGTTTCTTATTATTATTAAGGTCTTCCGTTTTCACGGAAGACCTTAAAGTGATTCTACTGTTTCTTATTATTAAGGTCTTCCGTCTTCACGGAAGACCTTATAGTGATTCTACTGTTTCTTATTATTATTATTATTATTATTATTTTTTAGACAAATTTTGTGCACGCAATATCTCGAGAACTATTCAGTGGTTTTTCATCACACTTTCAGGGATAATGCGCTATGAAATGCCATTGTTACATTTGAAAGAGTTTTGGAGAAATTCGTTTCCGGTTCCAAGTTATGGACATTTTTCTGATTTTGAAATGACATTTTATCCGCGCGAGATCTAAAGAACGGCTAAAGATATGAACTGGAGACTTGTTGGAGAGCATAGAACATGACTTCTAGATATGCGGGTTTGCCTTTTCGTGCGTCGTGAGTACTTCCGGTCGCTACCGGAAGCGAATTTAAAAAGTCAATTTTTTTCAACTTTTACGTTTTTCAATATTTTTCTTCGATTTTAATAGGGTTAATAGAGACTTTTATTGTAATGCTTAATATATAATTTGTTTTTAAAATTGTCTACCAGAATGCATTTTAAAAATAGATTTTTTACACAAATCTTGTGCACGCAATATCTCAAGAAGTATTCAATGGTTTTCCATCATACTTTCAGGGATAATGCGCTATAAAATGCCATTGTTACATTTGAAAGAATTTTGGAAAAATTCGTTTCCGGTTCCAAGTTATGGACATTTTCTGATTTTGAAATGAAATTTTATCCGCGCGAGATATAAAGAACGGCTAAAGATATGAATTGGAGAATTGTTGGAGAGCATAGAACATGACTTCTAGATATGCGGGTTTGCCTTTTCGTGCGTCGTGAGTACTTCCGGTCGCTACCGGAAGCGAATTAAAAAAGTCCATTTTTTCAACTTTTACGTTTTTCAATATTTTTCTTTGATTTTAGTGGGGTTATATTCCTTTATAGATGCAAGTTATCGAACATAATAGGTATCAGATTCCTTGAGCGTCATATGGCGAGACGTGTTTTGTTGCAAAACATTCAAGACTTTTCATTAATGTTTTACTAAATGGAATAGTCCACTTTGGGGGTTAAGAGGAATATAAAATGTGTAAGAAAACTTAGCGCTGCCTTTATGTTACTTGCCCGTATACGATATGTTATATGTACAGTGTGATAAATAAACATTCTTAGGCTCGAAAATCAGGCTATAGCAACATTTTTTTTTTTTAAATTTCATTGAAGCTATCACTACACTTATTCAATTGAAGACACATTTCAAAGAAAAGGTGCGAAGATTTACTCGTGACGTTTGGCGCGAAATAATGTATCTTGACCCGCCTTTCACAAATGGTCTGGTGCAGTAGTGTAGAAGTACAGAAAAAGATTACACGGACATGTCTGTATTTGGAATTGCATAGAATAGAAAGCTGAATGCATAAAGAATAAAGGAAGTAAACACAATAGTTTTTTTTTTTTTAGTTTTTATCAGTAACAGATTATTTTCTCTGCTATCAGTTATTGTTAAAAATCAAGTAACAAATACCATGTAAATCTACTAGCACTTGCACAAAATTTAGCTCGCTAGTTTTCATCCTATAATTCAGCACTATAAGAAAACAAAATTAACCTGCCTGACACTTGTTACTTCAGGGAATGAGTGCAAGGTAAACATCGATGATGGCTGGTACATTGCGCTAGTGTAGTGGTTTCAATATTAAAGAACAAGGTTCTCTTAGGACCTTTTTTGGCCCTGTGAATTTCAGAAAAACTGAAACTGCTTGGTTTTAGTTGACAATGCATTAAATATCATTTAGACCTTTGATGACTGCGTATCTATCAAAAATGATGTAATTTTCTGGCTAGCCTATGCATTAAGACGTCATGAAATGCGTCATTTTCCTCGTATCCTGAAAATTTCTACAAAACAGCCAACTTTTAAAGCTATTTTTCGATATTTAATTTAGGACGTAACCTCTGATCTTAAATATGCAACAATTAAATGATAGAACTATTTTTGAGGATTACAAAACCTGTTTTATTTTTTTTAGATCAGAGGATGTGCTCATATTATTTCTCTTCTTTCTTTTTTAAGCTTAAACTTGCATCACTTTATTGTATCTCTTTCGCTGTTTTAAATTATGTAAGATTCCACCGGAAATAATCGTCAACTTCCGATCTATTGCTCGGAAACAGTAAACGACTGAAGTCTAAAACTTTCAGGACTGATAGTCAGTCATCAGTTTATTTGAATCGTGACAAAATCTTGTATCGCCGTTACTTCCGATCGTGACAGGAAGTGATGCAAAAAAGGGAATGGTTAATGGTTAGCACGTTGGATTTTCAGGCTGACGACCAGGGTTAAATCTCATGAGTGTCTGAATTTCTTTTATCACTTTTCAGCTTGAGTTTTCTTTTTTTTCAGAATCGGACGGAAGACCTCTCATTGCTCGCAATGAGTTTCTAGTTAAGGTCTTCCGTTTTCACGGAAGACCTTATAGTGATTCTACTGTTTCTTATTAAGGTCTTCCGTCTTCACGGAAGACCTTATAGTGATTCTACTGTTTCTTATTATTATTATTCTTCTTCTTCTTATTATTATTTTTTTGACCAAATTTTGTGCAGGCGTTTTCTCGAAAACTATTCATTGGTTCTCCGTGAAACTTTCAGAAAAAATTGGTCATTGTATGAACTTGTTTCATCACAAGAAAAATTTGGAAAATTCCATTTTGGTTCCAAGTTACGGGCAATTTCCTGATTTTAAAATGAGATTTTGTCGCCCCTTTTTTTCAAGAATGGCTAAAGATATGAACTGGAGACTTATTGGAGAGCATAGAACGTGACTTCTAAATTTGCAGAATCGCATTTTCGTTCGTCGTCGGCACTTCCGGTCGTTTACGGAAGTGATCAAAGATATCGTAAAATTTCAACTTTCTTTTTTTAAATCAATACTTACATCACATTATTGCACCTCTTTTGTAGTTTCGAAATATGTTGGTCCCACCGGAAACAAAAACGTCAACTTCCGGTTATAAGAGAAAAACTACATAATTTGAGTATTTTTCTTTCCCATTAATATCCTTTGTAGATAAAGTTTTTGAAATGAATTTTAAATATGTTATTTAGACTGCAAATATCTAGAGTAATGTCAAATATCTTTGAAAAATTCACTTCCGGTCGCGTGATTTCCTGTCCTCAAAATGAAAAGTTGTCTGAGCAAGATCTCAGAAACGGTGAGAGATTAAGACACCAAACTTATATGAGCAACAGAGCTTAAGATATAGGCAAAAACATTTGGGTTCAGAGCGTCAGCCGTCACTTCCGGCCTTCACAGGAAGTGATCAAAGAAATCAAAAATTTTAACTTTTTTTTTAATTAAAAATTGCATCACTTTATTGCATCTTTTTCGCAGATTCGAAAGATGTTGGTCCCACCGGAAACAAAAACGACAACTTCCGGTTATAAGAGAAGAACTACATAATTTGAGTATTTTACTTTTCCATCAATATTTTTTTTTTCTAGATAAAGTATTTGAAATGAATTTTAAATATGTCATTCAGACTGCAGATGTCTAGAGTAACCTCAAATATCTTTCAAAAATTCACTTCCGCTCGCGTGTTTTCCTGTCTTCAAAATGAGTTGTCTGAGCGAGATCTCAAAAACAGGTGAAAGATTAAAACACCAAACTTTTATGAGTGATAAACCTTGAGGAGTAAGCGAAACCATTTTGGTTAAACGCGTCAGTCGTCACTTCCGCTTGTCACGGGAAGTGATCAAAGAAATCAAAATTTTATCTTTTCTTTTTTAAATCAAAACTTGCATCACATTATTTCATCTCTTTCGCTGTTTTGAAATATGTTAGATTCCACCGGAAACAAAAACGTCAACTTCCGGTTTTATGAGATAAACTACGTTATTTTTATATTTAACTTTCTCATAAATATTGATTATCGATAAAGTACTTGAAATGATTTGATATACATTGTAAATACTGCAGATATCCAGAGAAAAGTCAGAGACTTTTTTAAATTCACTTTCGGTCGCGTGTTTTGCTGTCCTCAAAATTAGAATTTGTTCTCACAATATTGCTCGGCAACAGTAAACAACTGAAGTCTAAAACTTTCAGGACTGATAGTCAGTCATCAGTTTATTTGAATCGTGAGAAAATCTTGCATCGCTGTTTCTTCCGGTTGTGACGGGAAGTGGTGCAAAAAAGTGACTGGTTAATGGTTAGCACGTTGGATTTTCACGCTGACGACCAGGGTTAATTCTCTAGAGTGTCTGAATTTCTTTTAACACTTTTTCAGCTTGAATTTTCGTTTTTATTTTCAGAATCTAACGGAAGACCTCTCATTGTTCGCAATGAGTTTCTAGTTATTATTATTATTATTATTATTATTATTTTGACCAAATTTTGTGCAGGCGTTTTCTCGAAAACTATTCAGTGGTTTTTCGTGAAACTTTCAGGAAAAATTAGTCATTGTATGAACTTGTTTCATCACAAGGAAAATTTGGAAAATTCCATTTTGGTTCCAAGTTACGGGCAATTTCCTGATTTTAAAATGAAATTTTGTCCTCGAATGTTCTCAAGAATGACTAAAGATATGAACTGGAGACTTATTGGAGAGCATAGAACGTGACTTCTAAATTTGTGGAATCACATTTTCGTTCGTCGTCGGCACTTCCGGTCGTTTACGGAAGTGATCAAAGAAATCATAAGATTTCAACTTTCTTTTTTTAAATCAATACTTACATCACATTATTGCATCTCTTTTGTAGTTTCGAAATATGTTGGTCCCACCGGAAACAAAAACGACAACTTCCGGTTATAAGAGAAAAACTACATAATTTTAGTATTTTTCTTTCCCATTAACATCCTTTGTAGATAAAGTTTTTGAAATGAATTTTAAATATGTTATTCAAACTGCAGATATCTAGAGTAACTTCAAATATCTTTGTAAAATTCACTTCCGGTCGCGTGTTTTCCTGTCCTCAAAATGAGAAGTTGTCTGAGCAAGATCTCGGAAACGGTGAGAGATTAAGACACCAAACTTATATGAGCAACAGACCTTAAGATGTAGGCAAAACCATTTGGGTTCAGAGCGTCAGCCGTCACTTCCGGTCGTCACAGGAAGTGATCAAAGAAATCGAAAATTTCAACTTTTCTTTTTTTAATTAAAAATTGCATCACTTTATTGCATCTTTTTCGCAGATTCGAAAGATGTTGGTCTCACCGGAAACAAAAGCGACAACTTCCGGTTATAAGAGAAAAACTACATAATTTGAGTATTTTACTTTTCCATCAATATTTTTTTCTAGAAAAAGTATCTAAAATGAATTTTAAATATGTTATTCAGACTGCAAATGTCTAGAGTAATCGTAAATATCTTTCAAAAATTCACTTCCGGTCGCATGTTTTCCTGTCCTCAAAATGTGAAGTTGTCTGAGCGAGATCTCAAAACTAGGTAAAAGATTAAAACACCAAACTTTTATAAGTAATAGACCTTGAGGAGTAGGCAAAACCATTTGGGTTAAACGCGTCAGTCGTCACTTCCGCTTGTCACAGTAAGTGATCAAAGAAATCTAAAAAAAAAAAATTAACTTTTCTTTTTATAATTAATGCTTGCATCACTTTATTGCATCTCTTTCGCTGTTTAGAAATATGTTATGAATGGTTAACGTTAGCAAGTTGGATTTTCACGCTGACGACAAGGGTTAAATTTACAGAGTGTCTGAATTTCTTTTATCTCTTTTTTCTGCTTGAATTTTCGTTTTTATTTTCAGAATCGGACGGAAGACCTCTCATTGCTCGCAATGAGTTTCTAGTTATTAAGGTCTTCCGTTTCAGACGGAAGACCTTATAGTGATTCTACTGTTTATTATTATTATTATTTTTTTCCCGTTTTTTGTCCAAGCAATTTCTCAGAGATGGCTTGGTGGATTTTCTTGAAACTTTTAGAGTTTATGACAAATATAATAAACTTAAAACATTTTGAAGGATTTTGCAAAATTCAGTTCCGGTCGTCAGATATGTCCGATTTCCGTTTTTTTCAAAAGAGATCATGTCCGGACGAGATCTCAGAAACGATAAAAGCTTAAAATACCAAACTTTCACGAGTGATAGATCATGACAAGTAGGTTTGCAGAATTGGTTTAGATCCGTCAGTTGTTACTTCCGGTCGTCACAGGAAGTGATCAAAGAAATCGAAAATTTCAACTTTTCTTATTTTAATTAAATCTTGCATCACACTATTGTATCTGTTTTGCAGTTTCGAAATATGTTGGTCCCACCGGAAACAAAAACGTCACCTTCCGGTTATAAGCGAAAAAGTACATAATTTTAGTATTTTACTTTCCCATAAATGTCGCCTATGGTTGAAGTATTTGAAATGGTTTTTAGATATGTTATTTAGACTGCAAATGTCTAGAGTAACGTCAAATATCTTGGTAAAATTCACTTCCGGTCGCGTGTTTTACTGTCCGCAAAATAAGAACTTTTCAAAGTGAGATCTCAGAAACGGTAAGAGAATAAGACACTATACTTATAAGAGTAATAGAACTTAAGGAGTAAGCTTAACCCTTTGGGTTAATAGCGTCAGCCGTCACTTCCGGTCGTTACAAGAAGTGATCAAAGAAATTAAAAAATTCAACTTTTCTCTTTTGAAATAAAATTTGCATCATTTAATTGAATCTCTTTCACCGTTTCTGTATGTGTTGGTCTCACTGGAAACAAAAGACGACAACTTCCGGTTATAAGAGAGAAACTTTGTAATCAGGATTTTTAACTTTCTCAAAAATATCGCTTATTGATAAAGTTTTTGCAATGATTTTTACATATGTTATTGAGACTGCAATTGTCTAGTGTGAAGTCAACCATCTTAGAAAAATGCACTTCCGGTCGCGTGTTTTTCTGTCCTCAAATTGAAACTTTGTTCACCTGATTACTCAAAAAGTATATGACTGAAGTCTAAAACTTTCAGAACTGATAGTCAGTCACCAGTTTATCTACATCATGTAAAAATCGTACGTTGCCGTCACTTCCGGTCGATGCAAAAAAGTGAATTTTTAAAGTTTTTTACTTTTTACAGAAATGTTTGGCTAATGCAGATGTAAGAAAGACCATGAGCATGCAAATTATTTTCATCGGAAGTGCCAACCGAAAAACCGGAAGTTGTCTCAAACATGAGTAGTTTTTCATGGAAACTTTTATTGATGATCAGTTGTGAATAATTTAGGTGTAGAATGAACATTTTATTCTTTTGGAGCACTTTCGTTCATGACGAAGTACATAAAGAAAACAGAAAAGTAATTCCGTTTGTTTTTATCTGTATTTACATATCTTTGGAAGCCTTGAGATAACTTTTATTAATTATTTAGAGTAATCATTTTGACAAGATTGTTTTTTTTTTCCAAAGAGGTCAAGAAAACGGAAGACCTGTTATTGCCTAGGCAATAAGTATCTAGTTATTATTATTATTATTATTATTATTTTGACCAAATTTTGTGCAGGCGTTTTCTCGAAAACTATTTAGTGGTTTTTCGTGAAACTTTCAGGAAAAATTAGTCATTGTATGAACTTGTTTCATCACAAGGAAAATTTGGAAACTTCCTTTTTGGTTCCAAGTTACGGGCAATTTCCTGATTTTAAAATGAAATTTTGTCCGCGAGTGTTCTCAAGAATGACTAAAGATATGAACTGGAGACTTATTGGAGAGCATAGAACGTGACTTTTAAATTTGTGGAATCACATTTTCGTTTGTCGTCGGCACTTCCGGTCGTTTACGGAAGTGATAAAAGAAATCATAAAATTTCAACTTTCTTTTTTTAAATCAATACTTACATCACATTATTGCATCCCTTTTGTAGTTTCGAAATATGTTGGTCCCACCGGAAACAAAAACGTCAACTTCCGGTTATAAGAGAAAAACTACATAATTTTAGTATTTTTCTTTCCCCTTAATATCCTTTGTAGATAAAGTATTTGAAATGAATTTTAAATATGCTATTCAAACTGCAGATATCTAGAGTAACTTCAAATATCTTTGTAAAATTCACTTCCGGTCGCGTGTTTTTCTGTCCTCAAAATGAGAAGTTCTCTGAGCAAGATCTCGGAAACGGTGAGGGATTAAGACACCAAACTTATATGAGCAATAGACCTTAAGATGTAGGCAAAACCATTTGGGTTCAGAGCGTCAGCCGTCACTTCCGGTCGTCACAGGAAGTGATCAAAGAAATCGAAAATTTCAACTTTTCTTTTTTTAATCAAAAATTGCATCACTTTATTGCATCTTTTTCGCAGATTCGAAAGATGTTGGTCTCACCGGAAACAAAAGCGACAACTTCCGGTTATAAGAGAAAAACTACATAATTTGAGTATTTTACTTTTCCATCAATATTTTTTCTAGAAAAACTATTGAAATGAATTTTAAATATGTTATTCAGACTGCAAATGTCTAGAGTAATCGTAAATATCTTTCAAAAATTCACTTCCGGTCGCATGTTTTCCTGTCCTCAAAATGTGAAGTTGTCTGAGCGAGATCTCAAAACAAGGTAAAAGATTAAAACACCAAACTTTTATGAGTAATAGACCTTGAGGAGTAGGCAAAACCATTCGGGTTAAACGCGTCAGTCGTCACTTCCGCTTGTCACAGTAAGTGATCAAAGAAATCTAAAAAAAATAACTTTTCTTTTTTAAATTAATGCTTGCATCACTTTATTGCATCTCTTTCGCTGTTTTGAAATATGTTAGATTCCACCGGAAACAAAAACGTCAACTTCCGGTTTTAGGAGATAAACTACTTTACTTTGATATTTAACTTTCTCATAAATAATGCTCATCGATAAAGTACTTGAAATGACTTTATGTATGTTGTATATACTAAAAATGTCTAGAGAAAAGTCAAAGATTTTTATAAAATTCACTTCCGGTCTCGTGTTTACCTGTCCTCAAAATTAGAATTTGATCTCAGAATATTGCTCGGCAACAGTAAACGACTGAAGTCTAAAACTTTCAGCACTGATGGTCAGTCATCAGTTATATGAATCGTGAGAAAATCTTGTATCGCCGTTACTTCTGGTACTTCCGGTCGTGACCGGAAGTGATGTAAAAAATGAATGGTTAACGTTAGCAAGTTGGATTTTCACGCTGAAGACCAGGGTTAAATTTCCAGAGTGTCTGACTTTCTTTTATCTTTCAGCTTGAATTTTCGTTTTTATTTTCAGAATCGGACGGAAGACCTCTCATTGCTCGCAATGAGTTTCTAGTTATTATTATTATTCTTTTTTTCTACTTTCTTCTCCGGTACTTTTTTGTCCGGGAGAGTTCTCATAGAACCACTCATCCGATTGACATGAAACCTTTTTAGGGTTAATAGGCATGTTGTGTAGGTGTTCGGAACGAAGGTCATTTTGCGCGCACCTGCATGCACGTGCGCGCGCGTGCGAGGAGTGATATGACTGATATACTTGATGAAGCCGTAACTTTTATATTTCTTGATGAATTGCTTTGAAACTCAAAGTATAAAGATATATTAGTAGTCTTGACAAGATAACATGGTCAAATAAGCGTGAACTCACGCGAATGTACGTGCGCTCTTCTCTGATTGGCTGATACAAAAATCTCAATAATTTCCTTGTTTTTTGACAAAATACTTTGAAATTTAGAATATAAGTATATATTATAAGGTGCTACAACAAGTTATATATGACTTTTCTTGAAAACACGCGCATGCAGGTGTGCTGCAATCTGATTGGTTGAAACTTTAAATGTCTATAACTCCCTTGGTTTTCAACAAAACAGAATGAAATTTACGACATGGATAGGCACATAGAGCTCCCACATTATGATACTATCAAAATTGAATGCAAGGCCATACATACGCGTATGCTGAATTCTGATTGGCTAATACTTAAAGGGTTACATCTCTCTTATTTTTCAATGAGATTCTTTAATATTTAACACAAATGTATGTATTGTGAGACACTATAAGAAAATTAATGTGAAAAATGTAGAAAACATGTGCAAGCACATGCGCCGAAATTTGATTGGCTAATACCCATATGGCTATATCGGAGAAGTTTCCATTGAAATACCCTTAAAAATAAAGTGTCCATCTATATTACTAAAGTATTGTCTAATTTATTGAAGCTTGTAGGGAATGGGGCATCATAAGGGATTGGGGGGCCGTTTGGGGAACATCTGTAACGGTTCCCGTTACAATTAGCACTAGTTTTAATTGAATTTGACTTTCTAATCCATGTCCGATGTCAGTGAAGTAGTATCCATATTTATACAATCATCATAAATACGATTACGGGGAACACTGTTGTCTGTAATTGTATCCGAGGCATCTCCGTTAAGTTCAAAACTGTACATCTTATTTGAACGCTCGTACGTTATGTGAACATTTGATATTCCTGTAAAAACATTTGGAACATCTATTCTTTCGTAAGAGTTTTCAGAAATTTGTCTTCTCTGTATATCCTGATATTCACTCGTAGTTTCTTTCTTCAGATTTTTGGTGTAATGTAATTTTGTTAAGATGAAGGATACGAAACCAGCTAAGATTAACAGACTCACCAAGCACAAAACAATGAGGATAACACCATACGAAGGAAAGGTGAGACCACAGTTAAATGTATTGTTATCCAGAACTTGACCCGGTCCGGTTGAAAAATCGATAGAGCTACTGTATTCATACGATGATATCATATCTGAAGAATAAAAAAATCTTTAGAACAATGATATTATTGACGGTGACATTAAGGCATACTTGTTGTCGCTAGTATGCTGACACACTTTAACAGTTAATTAAAGTTATAACAGTTTCTGTAGACGTTACTACGCTGTAACAATGCTTCTATGCGATTAATATAACTTATTGACTTAATATATTTATATAGCATGAGAAATATAATTACAGTTGCTCAGCATTTCTGAGTCTCCTTTCTTTACAGATTTTCAAAAATACTCTCTAGGACAAATATAACAAAGATATTTTGAGGACAAATGTTTACGAATTCATCTATTTCTTCAAAATTTTGAATTTATTTGTTTTATTTAGTTGTTTGTTTGTTTCACTTCAAAAATTTTCACTTATTTGGAGACGCCATCATTTGCCGGTAAAGGGCTGCAAATTTAGACCTGTACTCGGTACTAAGGACCTCTAAGCGGTAAGGGATCCTTTTCCTGCAAATACCTATACTGCTTCACGGGATTCGGTTAACGATCTCATCCAAGGACAGGTCTCCACGTCCCGCAGTGGGATTCAAACCAGTGGTGAAAGAATTAATTCCTTACTTCTTGCGTGTTGACTCTAAAGCAAACGCTCTAACCACAGCAATACCCCGGCTACCATATATGTTGTGCATTGTTTCAATGAGGTATGAATATTTATCATGTTACTTAATACGATTGAAAAGATATAGTAACAAAAAACAAATAGATTATGTATAGAATATATTGCATACACACGAGAAGGTGAAGCATATATTTCATTATGATACATGATCGAGCTGACATTGATGTAACTGATATATGTCCGATAGTGTCTTAACTCCAGCTTATACATAGTTTACGTATCATTTACCGATGTTGCATCTGTTAAAGCATTTTAAAGTACAAATAGCATGGCGTTGTAAAATTCATCACCAGATATTTGGAAGAAATGCAATTTGAAACTTGTTTTATGACTATGTGGATGTTAAATATTTATTTTTCTAATCAACAAATTGTTTTTTTTCGCGCGGACAAATGTGTTTATTATAAGAACTGAGAAGAAGGATTTTTTTTTAATTAATAAGTACCAAATCAGAGCAATGTAGAAGTTAAATTAAGCGATTGCTCTACAATAAGGTGCGGTTTCGATTCTAATACTAGGCAACACATCATACATACATATACATGCATATTTTCTGTTCTTTCCCTATTTTTTTTTTTCAGTGAGATGTCTTTGGGTTGATGAAAAAAAAAAAATCAGCTGCATATCTAATTGAGCACCTATTTCGAGCCGAATAATGTATAGTTGGCAGGATTAAGTAATATTACGAAGTAGATATGCTATAACCAGCATATCACACCTGTGTGAAATAAATCAATCATGAAAAAACCAAACCATTGGGCAATTAATACTCACAAGAAATGTTTTCACTCGTCATATCTGAACAACCACTGGAAGGACTGCATTCATATTCAGAACAGTCGCAGACATTCAAACATCTTTGACCGTAATAAGGATAGGGGCAGGCAAGTGTACACTGGAATCCAACAAATCCTGGTTGGCATTCTATAATTTTGATAAAAGTGTCTCGAAAATTGTACATTCTAAACTGATTTTGACATACTGATGCATAAAAGATGCTAGAAATCCTGCGCTGGTGTGGAAATCAGAAATTCGATGATTATCAATTTTATGCGAAAAGAAGAGCAACCAGTTAGCTCAAGGCCGTAGGATGTGCGGGAGGGGGCTGCCTCCAATAACTTTGCCGATGTAAGCAATAGTAGGCATAACTTATTTATGCGTGTTTATGCATGTGCCCTTCAATAATAATGATGACCCCCCCCCCCCCCCCCCAAATGTAGCTAAATGTAAATACTATTTTAGGGGCATATTTTTTTTTTCTTTTTCATCAAATGCTGCAGTTGATACAATGTAACACCAATAACATGACAAGGAGCACAGGGCGGGCGTGACCGGCTGGCAGGGGATGCTTACTCCTCCATGACACCTGACCCCACTTCTGGTGTTTTTAGAAGTCTTGTTTTCTCTGGTCCTGTTTGTATTTTTTTCTATGAAATTTGAGCTTGATTACTGTTTGCTATATCCATATTTGATTGTGAAACAATGATGCCTCCGTATGGCAGCTTATTTCTAAGGTAAAGAACGTTCAAATGTGAGTCATACTCCAGAGTCAAGAACAGATTACAAAGGCATAAAAATATATATAAATTGTTTTGTAAATAGGTAAATCTGTGTAACAAGATACAAGAGGGATTTAATTAATGTAAATATATGATGAAAAATAAATAAATAATATTTTGATCCACCTTTCATTAAAAGTACTTATAGATCATTGCCGTATTATTTAAATTTTATTTTATTTCATTAAATAAATTATGTTACGACACAGTATAATATCTTACCAACACATTTCTTCAATGAAGAATTCCAAGCAGTGCCAGCACAACAACCATACTTCCTGACAAAAAAAGGGGAAAAGACAATTACAGTTCAGATGGACAAAGGACCATAGAGATGCTTCACATAATTTATGCTATTTTTAAATAAAATGTTTAGAAATGATACTTGATGTCAGAATTGAAACTTTGCTTTGAGGTAAGATAGAGTCAAGTCTGTTAATCCGGAGGTGTGTTTTCTACCAAAAATTATAGGGACTATTCATTAAAGCGCCCGGATTACTGAAACATACATAGTATATATAAACATATTAACTCAAGTTGTGTTTTTTAGTAAACTGATTTCAAACTGATTTGAATGGCATTTTCGTTTAAACGCACTAAACTCACGCGTACGTAGAAAATCCTGTAGCTAGTAGCCACAATGAGGTTCCAGAAATGTTATTAAAAATGTAACTATATACACTGTAGGGCATCGAGAATTTAAAACCGTTATTAAGTTTTTGCTGTTTTTTTTTTTTTTTTTTTTTGGTTTTTTTTTTTGGTTTTTTTTTTTTTTTTTTTTTTGGTTTTTGGTTTTTTTTAATTGTAAAATATTAAATTAAGATAAGAAATACGCCTAAGTGACAAATCTCTGATTAATCAGGCCAGTAGAACGCAGGGGAGGGGGCCTCACTATTTCTCAGTATAGAATTTTTCTATAGTAAATTTTCCTTTGCCTGCTTGTTGGCTCCCCACTTTTTGCTGCTGTAAGATCGAACACTGGCAAATTCCATGATTTGGACAGTAGATTATTTTTTTTTAAATTTTTGTTTGTTCTTTTTTCTTGTAAGATTACTTTGGGAAGCCCCCCCCTCCCCCCACACACACACACTTTTGAAATCGTTGCTACGGGCCTGTTTACAGAACAATAACTCACATAAAACTTAAAAACATTCCTCTAATAAATTGTTACCTTTAAATTTTATCGGGAAGGTGAACCTGCCTGATCGCAAACAGGCATACGATAAACACGGGGTTTTGTAGGCATTAGGCCTATATCTAAATGAAAAACACAATCACATTTTTTTTTTATTCGTCTTTTCGAGAATTTAAGTGTGCTTTGTGCCACAGCTAAATAATGACAATCAAAGTGCTCAGAAGTACAGGGGAGCAGGGCTCATCTGTTTTACATGAAATAACTGTTATATAGGAAATTCAGAAATATTTTTTGGCAGTATATTATTACATGAATTTTAAAAAGTTTTTAAAACACAGGGAAAGCAGGTTTTTAATCACCCATGTATAACACTGTGTGACCTCAGTTTCAGGATATCGCATTACACATGTCTCATTTAATTGGAACAACATTCTCCAGATTATTTTGTTCAATATTTTTAACTTACAATTCACAATACTATCACTTAATTTATTGTCATATTTGATTATTTTTCCTTTTCCTTTTTTTTTTAATTTAATTTAATATGCTAAACATCTCAAAATTTACCTAACAAGGTCGGCAGCTTGACATACTTACAAGTGCGCATTAGTACGCACACTAGCGAGACAGTGAACTTTTCCATCATCCTATAAATAGAGATTGTCACTATCTTGATTGTGTGTGTACAGGTTACGTTCACTCTCACAAAGGTATTATCTTGCCTTAAAAGCTTGTCTGACGTGAGAAAAACTAGATTTTTATTTGAAAATTGAAAAAAAAGTTTAACCCAGCGTCGTCAACATGAACTTTCTAAGAACGGGATCTGATTTAATTTGAAAAGCGTAATAATTATATTGGCGGTTGTTGGGTTACCGTACGGTGATTAATCCCCGCAGTTCGGCGATCCTGTAAGGCGGGCCATGGATTTAACATCATTTCCCCTTCCTTAATTTATGCTCAATGAATTAGCATCAATATGCGGAAATAAAAAGAGAGAACGGATATGTTCTGCAGGAAATATTTACACATGTAAGCCTTTTTTTCACCAGAACATAAATGCTAACACCACAATCTTGTGTGTTGATTAATTCATGATCCACTTCATATTTATTACCATTCAAAATCGGCTATTCTGTTCGAGTTTTCATTTGATATATCTGTCAGTTTTCATTCTATTATAATAACAGTAAAGGGGTTGAACTTTCTTATCTTTAGATTTGATATCAACTTTAATAATTTATTTGAAAATAAAATCAACCCACTTCCAGTCTGACAGATAATAATTTATCATTCCTAGATCTATTATTCTTTTAACACTGTCGTGTTTAAATACACATTTAAATTATTTATAGGCTTCTCACATATTGCATATCGAAAAATGTTATCAAATGCTCAAAGACATAAGTGGTAAAATGTTTTATCCATGCATGCATCACTCAAATGCTTTGAACCTAAATAAATTAAAGATGCAAATTATGTTTCCGAATTAATGCTTAATTTAACGGTATTTATGTATCATTCTCAAGTGATTAGAGATTAATACACACGAATCATCTATACACGGTCCTTTCTGACTATCGACTCTGAAGATCCAAAACAAGGTCAGCTAAATTAGTATTGCGTAGGTCATTTTGTATGGCATGTCAAACGTTGCAATATTCGATCTTTTCCATTTGTATTGTATAATTTTCCATTTATATTCTATAATTCTCCATTTATATTCTATACTTTTCCATTTGTATTGTATAATGTTTATTTGTATTCTATAATTTTCCATTTGTATTCTATAATTTTTCATTTGTATTGTAAAATTTTTATTTGTATTCTATAATATTTCATTTGTATTGTATATTTTTTCATTTGTATTGTATAATTTTTATTTGCATTGTATAACTTTTCATTTGTATTCAATAATTTTTCATTTATGTTGTATAATTTTTTATTTGTATTGTATAATTTTTATTTGTATTGTATAATTTTCCATTTGTATTGTATAATTTTCCATTTGTATTGTATAAATTTCCATTTGTATTCTATAATTTTACAATACAAATGAGAAATTATACAATACAAATGGAAAATTATACAATACAAATGGAGAATTATACAATACAAATAAAAATTATACAATACAAATGAAAAATTAAAGAATACAAATTGAAAGTTATACAATACAAATAAAAATTATACAATACAAATAAAAAAAAATATACAATACAAATAAAAAATTATACAATACAAATGAAGAATTATTGAATACAAATGAAAAATATAGAATACAAATAAAAATTTTACAATGCAAATGAAAAATTATAGAATACAAATGAAAAATTATAGAATACAAATGAAAAATTATAGAATACAAATGAAAAATTATAGAATACAAATGGAAACTTTTACAATACAAATGGAAAATTATACAATACAAATAGAAAATTATACAATACAAATGGAAAAGATCGAATATTGCAACATTTGACATGCCATAATTTTGTTTTTGTTTTTTTAATGTAAAAATAAAACGTAGCATGAAACATAGAATAGGGAAACATCAAAGTGGATTAAAATCAGTTCAGCAGGAAGTTTTATTACACTAGCTCTGATCCAAGCATTCGAAATAAAACGCTCATTCGAAGCAGAAAAAGGTATGAAAGGAGAAATTAAAATAAAACCTCCTTTAACTATTGTTTTTAGGAACTATTTTAGGGGATGCAAATTTAGCTTTAGCAGTCTCAGAAAGCAGTCCCCGGGACTGCTCTGGGACTGCTTTGTGTCGGATTGGATCTGGTTGGTACTGTACTGTAATAAAAACGTTTATAACTCACTAATTTTGCTTCCAATGATATTTTTGATTACAACGAAATTTAATTTGGAATAAGAATTGTACAGATTTTAAACGCTCTTGAATATTGCCTTTAAAGTATGGGAACGTGAGCATGACTACATGTAATCCCAAAAACAATCTTGAAATCAATGAATTACAAGATTCTTCATGAAATTACCTTTAATTGCCTTTAATATTTCTCTTTATACATACATGTACTCCTATAAAAAAAAATGATCCACAGTTTGGGCAAAGCCTACCCCTAGGGCTCATGCTTTAAACAAACTTAAAAATACACTACCTCAGGGTGCTTCCATATAAAAATGACTTTCCATGGCTTTGCTTTTGCTTGAGAGAATTTTTTAAAACATTTTTTTTTTCTATGTAATCATTTTATCCTCGCCAAAGCTGCCCTTTCTTAGACGCTTTTAGGATTGTTTGAACAAACTTGAATCAACGTTAATGTCAAGCAGTTTTTACCAAGTTTCACCTTTTCTGGCCTACATGTAGTAGTTCTTGAAAGGAATTTTAAAAGACCATATCAAATTTTCGCTATTTTTGCCTCTCTTCGAATAACATTTCCTTGTGTAGTGACCAAAGGGCACATAGCAAGCTTTGTAAAATTACAATCATGCTACATATACAAACAAGATGACAACCACCAACTTTATGAAAAAAAATAGATATGATATTAAATTATTTTTGCAATTATTATGTTTATAATTATTAAAGGTGTCATTGAGGATTAAGCGTCTCTTGACGACTGGTAATTGTCATAATCGGGTAAACGGAAAATCCGTAAACAGTCAGTGTGAAAATTATTGTTTAATAATTTCTGAGTTCAAGTCAGACAACATTCAATTTAAGGACAAATTGTATCTGCAGAAATTACAATAATTTGTATTGACCGTAAAATTTGTATACAAGAAGTTGACTTTAATCGGGATTGAATATAACCTTGCAACTTCAACTTATCTGGCATTAGTCTGCCCTTTTTTATCCCCTCGCAACGGAGTTGGAGGTGATATAATTAAGCAATCGTGTGTGGCTTATGTGGGTTATGTGTGGGCTAATTGGAAGTGACGTTAGCATCGAGATCGAAGTAGAATGTCGCCTTGATTAATAAATATGCTCTTTGCAAGGGGATGCGCCGCTTTGCGGTGCGCTTGTTCAGAAATTGATCGTACGTATATAACATGCTCTTGCGTAACGAATCAATTGGGAGACATGAACTTCAAATTCAGGTGGAAATTCTTTATAACTAGCGTAGATATCACAGGCACTTGGCGTATGGACCCCCCCCCCTTTTCCATTTTTTTTCTTTTTAAATCTGAGGTCGAGGCACCTTTTTCCTATTTTTGTATTCTAATATGCACTGTATGTTATCAATAGTGTAACTCTTTTGTCTCTATAAGCTGTTTTTAAATATATCGTTTTCGACTGATACATAAAAAGGTAGATATCACAGGCACTTGGGGTATGGACCCCCCCCCCTTTTCCATTTTTTTTCTTTTTAAATCTGAGGTCGAGGCACCTTTTTCCTATTTTTGTATTCTAATATGCACTGTATGTTATCAATCGTAACCAAGGTTACCGACCCAATTACATTGGGTGATTTTGGCAACCCAAATGGCAAATGGCAAATACATGTAAATGAAAATCCACAAGAAATAGGCAAATATAGAAATGAATATGAAATAGGCAGATATACAAATGAATCTGTTAAACAACCTACTGGCAAATAATACATTGCAAATGTTTCATTCAGTCTGACACAAATAAGCAAATTGAAATTTCACACATATTGAAAATAATTATGTACAGTTGTAGCGAGCCCTGGGAACAGATGCTCACTAAATATAACCCTATTTAAGTTCAGCTAAAGATTGTGTAGTCTTTTTCCATCTGTTATATACAAATTGGGAATCGTACGAAAATCATTTACATGTAAGGCAATAGTGAGCCCTGGGGTCAGATACTCACTACACATACAAATCACTATTCAAGTCCAGCGACAGATTGTGGAACGCATCTTGGGAACTGTAACTTCATTGGTGCTGGTACAGTAACAGTTGGATACAGCAACAGCCATCGAAGGTTACAGCCATGCAGTGCGCCATGACGAAGTAAGGTATTGAACTAAGAGATGTACAAGGCTGAAAATAGGAAAAAATATCAAGCAGCAGCAAAATGACACCAAACAGACATTTATTTATATATATTCATACATTAATAAAAGGGTGCTGGTGGGTGGGAATTTTTTAAAACAGTATAAAAATAAACAAATTTACAACTTGAGATGCAGGATACTTCTGCTTTCCTTGGATCTCTAACGGAAAAGGAAATCCCAAGGGTTAGACTAAAATACCGAAAGTTGATAGAACGGGGAAATACTAATGACCCAATAACCCCAAATATTGGCCTCTCTAATAACGCGATTTAATTTTCAGCAATTAAATCGAAATAATGTAACTCTTTTGTCTCTATAAGCTGTTTTTAAATATATCGTTTTCGACTGATACACAAAAAGAGAGAAGGCTTGCAACTCTTTTCTCGTCGTCTGCCTCACCTCGCTTAAACTTCGCCTGATTATTTATCGAAAGAATAAGAAAACATTGAATATGCATGCATCAATAAATTCGTTATACATTCTTCTTCCTTTTCGTATTTCCATTTAATTTTTATGTGCCCCCGATTTGTAAATATTTCGATTAAATCACTCGCATCTGGGGTAAATTTTGTTGATGTGCACCAGCTGGGACGGAAGTGCCCGGTATTTTCGGGTATCATCATTACGTGTAATGTCATTCGGAACATTAAATGCGAGAAGGAATAAATCCCGAATTTTCTCTTCATATAACATGTAACGGTAAGTTCTGTGAATAACAAGATAACTGTAACTAGCAAATTCTAATGGATGAAGATTAACTTTTTACAACGACCTAGACAACCAAATTTCACAATATTGTTTTTGCAAAGCCTGGAATTTTTTTTAATGCAGAACATTTATAAAGTTAGAGTTACCGTTATTTCACTTCCGTCCCAGCTGGTGCACATCAACAAAATTTACCCTAGATGCGGGTGATTTAATCGAAATATTTACAAATCGGGGGCACATAAAAATTAAATGGAAATACGAAAAGGAAGAAGAATGTATAACGAATTTATTGATGTATGCATATTCAATGTTTTCTTATTCTTTCGATAAATAATCAGGCGAAGTTTAAGCGAGGTGAGGCAGACGACGAGAAAAGAGTTGCAAGCCTTCTCTCTTTTTGTGTATCAACCGAAAACGATATATTTAAAAACAGCTTATAGAGACAAAAGAGTTACATTATTGATAACATACAGTGCATATTAGAATACAAAAATAGGAAAAAGGTGCCTCGACCTCAGATTTAAAAAGAAAAAAAAATGGAAAAGGGGGGGGGGGGGGGTTCCATACCCCAAGTGCTCTCTTTTTATGTATCAGTCGAAAACGATATATTTAAAAACAGCTTATAGAGACAAAAGAGTTACATTATTGATAACATACAGTGCATATTAGAATACAAAATAGGAAAAAGGTGCCTCGACCTCAGATTTAAAAAGAAAAAAAAATGGAAAGGGGGGGGGGGGGGTCCATACCCCAAGTGCCTGTGGTAGATATAAGAGTCGTACAGAAGACGATATAATCTGTCTAGTTCTTAAATGTAGATGCAAGAAGAGTATATATGTAGTACGTATGATATGTATCAGCTATATGTTTTAAACGAATATATTATGCAGGGGCAATTAAGTAATGCAATTCAGTGGCTGTAATATTGCAAATAGCCTATGCTTTTCAGGGGTACTATGTTCTATTTAATAAAATGACAGGTTTATTTCATAAAAAAGGTTTTTTTTTCTTGTTCTTTTGTTTTGTTATTTACACCTTAAGTTGTTGCAGATTAAAAGAAAAAAAAAATGTTTAGTAACAGGAAACCAAGCTAATTTGTTTCAGGTACAACGGTTTATACAGCAAAATGTAGAGGGATTTTTGGAAACTGCATATAAACTTTCAATTTGCCTTTAAATGGAGTGTATGTTTATTACATAGCAAATTAAGTCAAGTTTTCATTTTTTTTTTAAATAGTGAATCCCCATATTGTTCTGAAAAATCGCCTCCTTGAAAAAGAACAAATTTCATATACGCATTGAGAGGCAGATATTTTCTTCAAAACTGCCATTTCCGAATTTTGTTTCAAAGGGCATATTTTTGAAAATCACGAAAAAAGAATAAGAATTATTATCCATGCAAGATGAGAATTTAGTGTCAGAACTTGTCTAGTGGTAAAGCGGGTGGACTTTATACGAATATTCCTTTACCTAAGAATGGGTTCATATCCTGGAATGGCTGGCATAAATACATATATTTTTTTTTTTTTTTTTTCATGAAATTGAAGTACAAGGTTACATCCCTTTTAAGCGAGAAAGAGAAAGGGAGAGAATGTCAAAAAGTTAATGGGTAATATTTGAAAATGCATGCATTGTAGAATTAAATTAATTTCCTTGATATTGTGATAAAAAAATAATAAGACATAATACTTTTATTTAGTGGCGATGTCTTAGAAAACAGAGAATAATTTTAAGCAATTTAATTTTTTCACACTCGTTTTCTTCCATATTGGTTCTGTTAATTAATGGCTCAGATTTGACTTGAAACAACTAAATTGAACTGATTCAATGTACTTTCTTGAATGTTGCGTCAACAGCGTGGTTATGATACACCTTTTTTTTTACATATTGAAAAATATTACCACATGCTGTCTTCAGAACATCTTTCAAAATACTGTGCGAGCATCGTCTTAAGCCACGTCCCAGAGTCCGCTCATAGTTTTCTAGTATCCGGCCAGAATGGGAGAAGATTATACATTTTGGAGTGGTTTGCGACGATGTTTTGCGAGGTGCACTGATCATTGTGCTTTTTATCATTCTTACTTTTCTCGTGCAATATGGCGACACTGACACATACATGTGAAAATGTAAAAAAAATAAACAAATAAATAAATTAAAAAAAAATAAAATAAAAGTTTATCAAAAGGTCGTCAGTCGGTTTCTATGTAAGGAAAAACTATGCATGAAATAAACGTAAAATGTGAAATGTTTTGTTATAACAAGCTGGACATACCCACCGTATAAATAAAGTAATCTACGTACGTAGCTTTGTCTTTATTTAGAGATAACTTTTCATTCGTCATGGGTATTTAAATGTCCTTCTCGATTTAAGGAATAATTGCGAGTTTCTGCAACACCTTCATTTCCGGCTTATGCTTTACAATAATCGAGATATACTGCATAAAGATTGGGCCAGACTTGGTGATGTCGCAAAATTAATGTGTCAGTTTTACATGGATTATATTATCTTGAGTGGTGATTGGGTTATGTGATAATAGTTCTGGGTTATACTGTATTGTGACTGCGTTATGTTGTGTGGTCTCTGGGATATAGTATGAAATTATTATCTTTATTAAGCATGTATGTTTCAACCACCCATACTTAAGGGGTTGTCCCTTTACTTCAAAAACGTGGCCACTGGCTACTTTGTAATACCTTGTTAGAAACACTTGCTACTTTGTAACCTTACTTCAATTCGCTAGTCACTTAATAAATTGCAAGCTTCTGTTTCACACTTGGCACATAGCATGAAATACAATACCATCCCGATTTGTCTCTTTCAAAGAATCCGATTATAAAAGATTTAAGCTGGTAAAACACCCTGCCATCACTGCAAACAACCTAATCTGTCGTATCCTTCACATGAAGCTATCATTTTATTTAAGAAGTTATAATGAAAATTTAAGCAGGTTTTGCTTAACACAAAGCCAACCTTTTTTTTTTTTTCTTATGTTTTGATATATATAAATCACTCTTTCTTGCATTGTTAAATAATCATAGGACTTGTTCATTATGAATTTATAGAGACGCCACCACTTACCGAAGGAGTGCTGCAAACATATACTTGGCACTCAGGGCCATTGAGCAGTAATGGATCTTTTTCTAGCCAATACCTACTGCGACATGGCGACTTCGGTTAATACGGTCTCATCCGAAGCAAGGTTGTCCATGTCCCGCAGTGGATTTGAACCCGTATCATAGGGATCAGCTCCTTACTCTGCTTTAACCACTGCGCCATGTGAACGACTCATAGTTAAGTGAACGAATCCAAGTCTGCCTTAGCTAATGAAAATACACAACTGTGATAATGTGAATGAGTTGCAACTATTTTGAAGGAATTTTCAAAGAATGCAAAGTTGCTAAGAAATCTTCAGTTGACCAATAAATAGTACAATACGAGGGGTGATCAAAAAGTTCGAGAACTAATTGAATTACTTCCTTTAAAGAAATAAAATGAGGTTTCAGTGTTCATTATTTTTTAAAGCTAAATAAATTAAAAAACTAAATAAACCTTGTACAAATTATCATATTCTACTGCAAAGAAATTTCCGAGATAAACGTTAAACTTTACAGCCGTTCGTTGCTTGAGTACGACTGAGTAAACCATTTTTTGTCACAAGTTACCTACAAGTGACGTCATTTTCACATTGTGACGTCACAAACACGGAACAAAACATTATTTAATATCTGCTATCTATAGAACATATGTTTGTCTATATGTGTGCCACATTTCATTCTGATCTGAATTGTGTTTTTTTTTTTAAATATAGAGATAGTTCGCATACTTTTTGATCACCCCTCGTACCTTGATAATATGTCGTCTAAAATATTAATTTTTGAAATAAAGATTTTTATTTTTGTAAAATATTTACTATGTAACTCTGAAAGTAAAACCAAAGCATTCATTTTATCATTGAATCCAGTGTAAGTGCAAAAAGGTCAACAAAAGTAATATTGATTAAAAAATCTCTGCCATTAGCCTATGGGGAAAGGTATAATTTTTTATCACTTTTCGTAATTATTTGGGTATCTTCATCATATCAAGGATTGAAAACACTATCACAAAGACTTTTGGCAAATATTTTTAAATTAAGAGTTGTACGTTGACTCAAACATTCTTTAAAAATACTTATATTTGCTGAATTGTGGATTTCATCTTTTTGTCGATTAAAGAAAGAAAGTTTAATTTTAAATAATATTTCTAACTATTGTTAAGTTAATAAAGTCTATAAACATAAAAAAAAAATTCAAGTATTTTTAAAATATATTTGATTATATGAGAGTTCCCAATCATTAAATTGGGTTTGAATTTAAATAATATACATGAAACAGCAAACACCGCCTTTTTTTCAGTTTCAACTTTTGGTAGGTCCTTGCCTCAGAGTTGGGCATTAGCATTGCAATTTCTGCTTTCGTTTTGGATCATGAACATTTTTTTTCGTTTTGTTTCCCGGAAGTTACATCTAAAACGAAAGTAGTGATTTTATTCGGACATATATTCGTTTGAGGTATGCAGGGTAATTTGTAATCCTTTGCAACGAAGTAACAAGTAATAATATAATCCTTTTGAATTTAAGGAAAACTTTTTTTTCTTCTTGTAAACTTTTATTTTTTGAGTTGTTAATTTGTTCTGACTGTCGTCAAGAAAGCTAGTTGTTTTTTTGTTTAGGAAAGTTTGTTTGATTTTGTAAGGAATCAGGGATATCAGCATTTAATACTCTAAGTTTTTCGTGCTTGGACCTTGTCTTTAGATTGTTCAAAGTAAAAGAGTTCTGAAACATATGCTGTTTAAGTTTTTTTTTTTTTTTCAAAATCGTGTTTTAACAGTTTTAGGTTAAACCACATTTTAAATAAAATAAAATTATTTCTTTATTTTTATATTGCAATCTGGAAGAGCTTCCCCTGCGCATTATTATATAAAAAATGACCTACAATCTTAAATCAACAGTCTTTTCTCAAATTTGGAGAAAAATAAGTTTTATAATCAATTTCTACAACATTACAGAGCACATGCAAATTTCTTCTTTTGAAATAAAAGAATACCCAATTATATAATGTTCTTAGGCAAATAACAAACCTACACGTCTATGCATGAGGATTGTACATGTTTCCTTAAAATTTTGTTTGCTTAGTTACATGCATCTTTCAACTCGCTGAATAAAGCAAATATCAAATAAAAGATTTACATAGCAGGTTTTATATTGTTGCAAACATAAATACGAATACAGGTTCAAAGGTGTGTGCACTTGCTTATCAAGACATTGTTAACTTGCTGGATTTAAATTTACTCTAAAAGTAACGGTTATGTCTGTCTATTCTTTTCAAATGCTTGCTACGGATACTTGCTAGATTTAAAATCAACTTTGAAAAAATCCACGTGGAATAAATTAACTTTTAAATATGATCAATTTAATGTTATTTTTAAAAATTACTTTTAAAGTGAAATGGTATAGTCCAAGATCTCACATCTGTCGTAGTTAGAGATTTGATGTATACATTTGGCAAAAAATGTTTGCATTTAAAATAAAGTACTACTCAAAAAATGATAAAAATAAATTATCAAAGAACTAAAACAGTTTACCAGATAAATAATGTAGTGAATCTAAATGCAAAACAAATAAAATTCAGAACAATAACATCTTGTAAATGAAAATAATGAAATTTTTTATATGATCAAGATTTAAATTGGTACTGAAGATGAATGACAAGTTTTTAATGCTTATTTATACGTTTGCATTTTAACAGATTTGCAACTAAAATCATGGATTGTTTCACAATATCAAGAGCAAAGATCCTCACACTTTTCTTCCATGTATCTTCCTTGTACATCACTGTATCAGGACAGGTAAACTTCTGCAGAACAAGAGAATCATACGCAAAGAAATGCAACCCTTTAATTTATTTATTTATTTTGAGAAATAAAGATAAATTTACCTTTTCTAAAATCAATATATTCAATTCTGTTTACCAAAGAAACTTTTTTTTCTGCACTACAGAGAAGTTGCCCCACGTCCTTGGACACAACTCGCGTAGCAAACCATTGTCCAACTAATGAGGATGCTTGGCTTCGAAGAGAAAGGATGTTCAATTGTCCCTCACACAAACAGAACTGTACGAGTCATGAGTTATTCGTGTATCATTGCATTCCAAATGCATGGCAAAATGAGTCTATTGAAGTGTGTGCCATCAGGACGACAATTATAGGTAAAAAAAGTAAATTAAAGACGTGTAATCCTTGTGTTAATACCAATCATATTCCCCATTCGAGCTCTTCTTTACAAATGAAACTGTCAATTAAAAAAAAAAAAAAAACTTTTAGTACAAAAAATATGCCCCTGCTTGATATATGATTGATAACTGAGATTATATTATAATAGCATATCTTATCAAATGTCCTTAACTTTTACAAACCATATATAGTCAGCAAAAAAAAGAAAGAATTTATCAAAATATGGAAATCTTTATAACATATCGTATTCAAATTAAATTGTTCTATATCAAGGTCGTGACACATATCTTTGTCAATTGATATCAATGCAAGTAAGAAGAATAAAATTCTTTCATTGGAAGCACCAGCCTGAAATGTTCATTGGAGTCACTGCTCTTATTACAGATGTCATTCTTTGTACCCTCTTTTTCAAGTTGCACTAAAAACAAATGAAAGTAAAAACATAAAATGATCCGAATTTTTATTTTTATTTTACAAATGTAGGATGGAAATGCCCTGAATTCAACTTTGGAGGAAAAATGGTACAGGAGCACAACAAAGGAAATTGTCGGTTATGTCCATTTCAATACAACTCCACTGATGCTTTCAAATGTATGTCTGTTGTAAAGACTACATTGATAAATTGTGCTTTATTTACAAAACTTAATTTTCTTTCTCAAATCTTTCAGTTTTACTTTTGATTGAAATTTTAGCAGGAAAGTATAAATAAAATATTACAAGAGAAACAGTATAATAATTTCTCTTCATCTCCAATAATTTTGAAATTCCACACTGATATATAAGCATAAAAAATTGGCTATGACATTGGCTGTTCTGCTCTAAACTACTTGATCCAACCGGTAAACGGTTATTTGAACTTCTTTCTTAAGTTGAATTGGAGGAAAAAAAAATTATTTGCCAAATTTAAAAAAAAAATGATCTAAAAGAAAAAAATCGTATTTCATTTCATACACAAACTTCGACAGCATTGCTGAAATGGAGAGAACAAAATGAATATCTACTATGGCATTAAATTATAGATAAAATAAATACATAACAAGCAAATGACAACTGGGAAGTTAAAGTAGAGGTTTTGGTTATAAAATTCGCATCGAATAGTAATACATTTTACCGACATACACTCAGATATAAATATATAACTGGGTGTTAAGATTTGAGATTTATATGCATGTTTATGAAAATGTAATGGAGAGGGGAGCTCCTTGTTTGCATATATGAATTGAACATTTTAAATGACCTCCTAATCATAGGTAGAGATGTGCTAGTTATTGTATAGAGGAGTACGTTAATATGGATAATTGTTAAAATATTTGATGTTTCCATATCTCTGTAGAGCTCAATTGATTAATATTCTAATTGTGAACAGTGACATAGGTGAAGTTTTGTCAAAAAAAAAAAAAAAAAAAAAAAAAAAAAAAAAAAAAAAAATCCCCCCCAAGAAAAAAAAAACACCCCTATTAAAAAGGTTAGACTGCATCATTTTGTTTAATAAGACTAAAAGAAAAAAAAAACAAACAAACATGATAAAGCATCTTAAAAGTCAGTCAAGTGATGGCATGGAACTTTTATACTGCTTACGTTCAAAGATATGGAATAACCAATGTAGTTTTATTACACAAATTATTCATTTATTACAGAAATATTTTACCGTTGTGAAAAATGAATACCTATTTAAGTGTACGTTTGTTGTCGTACACTTAGTTTTCGGCATTAAAAGTAAACTAAGTGAAGTTCAAATAAGAAAAAAAAGTCTAATTGAAAGTATGATACACTCTTATTGTTATTGTTATTATTATTATTATTATTATTATTATTATATATATATATATATATATATATATATATATATATATATATATATATATATATATATATATATATATATATATATATATATATATATATATATATATATATATATATATATAACGCATTCCAAAATCAAAACAGAAAATCTTTTTTTCTGTTTTAGGCATTTTGCCCTTAGGTATTGACAAAATCCAACAAAAAACACAGTTTTAGAGGGTATTTATTGATAAGATTGTGAAAAATCAGCATTCTTCTAATGGAAACACGATCTAGAGTCACAAATAAACTGAAATGTAAATATTTGGAGGAAATGATTGAGAATTCAGCAAGACTTTACGGGGTAAATTTCCCCCCAAAGAAAATCACTGATTCACATCTTAAAGATAGCAAAAACCTACAGGGTAAACTGCCTCTCAAAAATGACATTGATACAGTTAACCTACGTAATTCAAAGCAAAAGCAACCATTTTTTAGATAGCAAGACTTTACGGGGTAAATTTCCCCCAAAGAAGGTATCACTGATGCAGTTTTCACTACTCTTATAAAAAAGAGAACATTACACTTTGAAAATCGCGTAACTCTACAGGGTAAATTTCCTCTCAAAAATGACATTGATGCAGTTTATATACAGTGTTTGAAAGCAAAAGCAACCATCTTGATGATAGCAAGACTATACGGGGTAAATTTCCCCCCAAAGAATATCACTGATACAGTATTTATGATTCGCTAACATCGTTAAGATGGCAACGATCTACAGAGTACTTTTTCTCTCAAAAATTATATTGATACATTTTATACACAGTATTTCAAAGCAAAAACACTAATCTTGTAGATAGCAAGATTTTACGGGGTAAATTTCCCCCCAAAGAATATCAATGATACAGTATTCACTTCTCTTATAAAAAGCAAACATTACACTTTGAAAATCGCAGAACTCTACAGGGTAAATTTCCGCTAAAAAATGACATTGATTCAGTTTATATACAGTGTTTGAAAGCAAAGGCAACCATCTTCATGATAGCAAGACTTTACGGGGTAAATTTCCCCTCAAAGAAAATCAGTAATACAGTATTTCTGATTCGCAAACATCGTGAAGATGGCAACAATCTACAGGGTAATTTTTCTCTCAAAAATGACATTGATGCAGTTTATACACGGTATTTCAAAACAAAAATATCCATCTTTTAGATAGCAAGACTTTACGGGGTAAATTTCCCCTAAAAGAATATCACTGATACAGAATTTATGCTTGACAATATCTTGGCGGTAACGAAAATCTACAGGGTAAATTTCCTCTCAAAAATATTCTTGATACAGTTTATCTTATACGTAGAAAACGCGAACATAACAGTTCGAAAATTGCAGAACTCTACAGGGTAAATTTCCTCTCAAAGATGATATTGATACAGTTTATATACAATAATTAAAAGCAAAAACACCCATCGTTTAGATAGCGAGACTTTATAGGGTAAATTTCCCCCAAAGAAAATAACTGATATAGATTTTTTGATGCACAACATCTTAAAAATAGCAAAAATCTACAGGGTAAATTGCCTCTCAAAAATTACATCGATACAGTTTCCATATATTAATTCAAATCAAAAACACCAATCTTTTAGAAAGTAAGACTTTACGGGGTAAATTTCCCCCCAAAGATGGTATCACTAATACAGTATTCAATACTCTTATAAAAGCAAATATAACACTTTGAAAATCGCAGAACTCTACAGGGTAAATTTCCTCTCAAAAATAACATTGATACAGTTTATATACAGTGTTTCAAAGCAAAAACACCCATCTTTTAGATAACAAGACTTTACGGGGTAAATTTCCCCCCAAAGATATGACTGATACAAAATTTATGCTTCGCAATATCTTGGAGGTAGTAAAAATCTACGGGGTAAATTTCCTCTCAAAAATATTACTGATACAGTTTACATCATACTTAGAAAAAGCAAACATTACACTTTGAAAATAGCAAGTTTGTACAGGCTAAATCCTCCCCAAAGAGTATCAATAATACAACATATATTATTCAAAGCATGAACAAACATTGCAACTTGATGATAGCAAGACTTTACGGGGTAACCCCCCCCCCCCCAACAAAGAATATCACTGATACAGTTTACCCGGTATATAATTCACAACATGAAACAAATAAAACTTTTTGAAAAAAGCAGAACTTTTCAAGGTAAATTTCCTCTCATAAAATAAATTAATCCTGTATATATTGTTTACAGAAAAAAGCATACATTACATCTTGTACGATCGGATCTATAGAATCGAGGACAAAAATGAAATCTATAAATGTCTAAAAGGCGTAAAGAGCATACTTATCAAAATAAAATTAATTGATCATTGAATGAATGTCCGATAGAATTAATCTGTAATTAATATTGTAAAGGGCTTAATTTCAGAATAAATGTGTAAATTACTTAATTATCTCGGGTTGTACATAATCCTGAATTTTATATTCATTATCAGGAAATTAGTTAACTACCTAGGAAAATTTTCTATAGAAATATTTGTTTACATTGTATCAAAGATTATAATCTCTTATCAGGCAGATAATTGTAATTCATCACACGTATTGAAATCTGAACAGTATACTGTTACGACTATCTTGCCTTTGTAAGACGACTGGTTCCTCAGTTGGAGCTACTATAAATACACGTTTCATTTGTTAAAATTATACTTTTCTACATTTAAATCAATTATTTATTTCAAACATTGACAAATATCAAATGGAATTTTCTTATTGTACACCTAAAAAGTCTTCATACAATTTTACTTCCAATATAAGTATAGCTACGCTAAATCTATCATAAGAGTAGGATGATGCACATTTAAAATAAAACAGATTTATTTATTTTATCGAATATTCGAATATATTCGAATACTTTCATTGAATATTCGAATATGAATTATTGACAAAATTGACATCCCTAATATATATATATATATATATATATATATATATATATATATATATATATATATATATATATATATATATATATATATAAGCAGTGTCTGCATTTGAATTTGTTCCTGATCTACAATTCCATTGCCTAGCATGAAGATTTCGGAACTTGGTTGCTTTCTTTATTACGTGAAATAACTGAAGCTGAAAATTAAACACTTTAACCAACATTTAGGTTGCAGTAAAACTATATGCTCTCAGTTACCTCTCGCACTTCCTCTTAAATAAAACTTTCATGATGGACGCAGAGGGCATCAGTAATACATATAATTATATGTCCTGTCTGAACTTTTCTTATTACAAATAAAATACTATAGTAAGTGTATTTAACTGTTTTAATAATCTTTTAATATTAGCTCATATCACAAATAAGCATAAATCTCAAAAGAAGCATTTCAATGTATGTGTATATATGTGTTGTGGGGGGGGGGGGTCTTTAGAATACTGAATGAAATTTCCATACCAAATAAACAGATAGATTGTTTTACAAAAATTCGGAGCAGGCACCTGCTACTCTTGTGCGCAATATTAAATCCGTCATGCCTGTCATGAAATCATATAAAATTCCCTAAGGGTTTGGAAAATTGAAGTAAATTGAAAAAACTATATGATGAGGTGACTTACGAGTCTTAAAATTTCATCCCTAGGTGGATTTTGGATTGGTTCAGAATATGGTTGCCAGATTTCCTTTGGAAAATGCAATCTGCAATTTGTCTGTTGCATCAGCCAGTAGAAAAGCATAGAAATGGAACTTCGGTCAGATGCGAGAAGCTTCACTCTTTTTTTATATTTATAAGATATAATATTATGTTAACCTTAATATTAAGTTTTTCCAGCTTGCATGGTATTTAGTTACTAGAAACATCGTTTGTAATATAAAAATTATACATTCATTATCCTAAAATTTTATGTCATTATTTTTTTTTCCTATGTTTCATTTTTAAATCAGGGAGAAGTAAAATTGTATTTCCTTTTCTTGATATTTTATTATATTACAAGAAATTACTGTTGGAACGATTTTGGAGGTTTTAACAAAATTATAAGGATTAGCAAATCATCATTTTGAAAGTTTTTAGTGATACTTGCAAAATAGTAAAATGCAAAGCGTCCGTATAGTACATGTACGTTTTTAAGTTATTTTTTGCTTAAAAGATAAAATATCAGAGACGTAAAATTTTAAGAAGAAAATTATCAAGTGGAGAAATGTTGGTAATAGGGTGTGTATCGGTTTGATAAAAATGCAGGGGGTCATCAAATCTGCAAAATAATTGAAAAGTAACCGTTAAAATTAACTCTAACTGTGAATTATATGCAATTTAAAAAAAAAATGTAGCAAAATTTGTAGACATTTACTTTGTAACATTGATTTCTTCATTGGTTTTAATAAAAAGTACCCAATAAAAAAAATTAACGAGATGAAGATATTGTAAACTAGTTTGATCAAAAAAAAAAAAAAAAAAAAAAAAAAAAAAAAAAAAAAAAAAATTAAACTGTAACTACATAATCTCGATATAACGGAACAGTTTGTCAGATACTGAGGAAATTAACTCCGAAAATTATTCGCTAAGATGGGGAGGGGGTACTTGTAGAGTCTTCCTATCATCAAGATGTAATGTTTGTTGATTTTGCTTTTTATAAAATACACTGCGACATTGATATTCTTTGAGGGTAAATTAATCCCGTAGAGTGTTGCTAGCATCAAAATTTTACGTTTGTATTTCCTTTTTTAAATAGGACTTTTTGTCTAAGGACCTCGTTTACATTTCCTGTGAAAAATGTATACTTTATCATTGAGATATTTTTGGGGGAAGGGGGAATTTACCCCATAGATCGAAACTTGCCATCATCAAGTTGTAATATTGTTCGTGCTTTGAAAAATATATTTTATTATTGATATTCTTTAAGATGAAATTTACCCCAGAGAGTCTTTTTGTCATCAAGATGTACAGATGTAATGTATGCTTTTTCTGTAAAAAGTAAGTTCTGTATCAAATTATTTTAAGAGAGGAAATTTACCTTGTAAGGTTCTGTTGTTTTAAATATGTACGTAATGTTTGTTTTATCTGTGAATAATATAAACTGTATCATTGATATTCTTTAGGGGGGGGGGGGGGTTACCCCCTAAAGTCCTGTTATCATCAAGTTGTAATGGTTGTTCATGCTTTCAATATAATATATAATGTATCCTTGATGCTTTTTGGGGAAAAATTTACTCCGTAGATACTTGCTTTTTTTTAAGTGTTGCTTTTTCTACGTATAATATGAACTGTATCAATAATATTTTTTGAAAGGAAATTTACCCCGTACATTTTTGTTACCGCCAAGATATTGTGAAGCATAAATTCTGTATCAGTGATATTCTTTTGGGGGAAATTTACCCCGTAAAGTCTTGCTATCTAAAAGATGGGTGTTTTGTTTTTAATTACTGTATATAAACTGTATCAATATCGTCTTTGAGAGGAAATTGACCCTGAAGAGTTTTCTGCGATTTTCAAAGTGTAAACTTCGCTTTTCCCACGTATAAGATAAATTGTACCAATAATATTTTTTGAGAGGAAATTTACCCTGTAGATTTTTGTTACCGCCAAGATATTGCGAAGCATAAATTCTGTATCAGTGATATCCTTTGAGGGGAAAATTACACAGTAAAGACTTGCTATCTAAAAGTTGGATGTTTTTGTTTTGCAATACGGTGTATAAACTGCATCAATGTCATTTTTGAGAGAAAAATTACCCTAAGAGTTTTGCCATCTTCAGGATGTTTGCGAATCATGAATACTGTATTAGTGATTTTCTTTGAGGGGAAATTTACCCCGTAAAGTCTTGCTATTATCAACAAGGTTGCTTTTACTTTCAAACACTGTATATAAACTGAATCAATGTCATTTTTTAGCGGAAAGAAGAAGGTATGGTTTTAGCTTTATTGTGCCCTAAAAAATTAATGTTTTCAAAAAGTTTTGAAACTGGCTTAAATATTAGTTGAGTATATGACTGTAATAAATCAGGAAAGAATATAGCATGATGGAGTACCATTCTGGATATATGACGTCATTAATTTGATGCATTTCTCTATTTTAAACAGAAAAAGCCTCAAAATGACCCATTTCAAGGGTTATTTTCCTTAAGAAAATAGTGTCCACAGCCGTCGCCCACGTTAATTTTTAGATATGTTGTGTAAAATTCTTTGAAAAATCAAATATCTCAAAATCTTTGTGGGCGATGCCTGTGGACAATATTATCTGAAAGAAAATTCCATTGAAAATTTATGTCTTCTGCAACTTTTTAAGAAAATACGGGAAAATGCACAAGTTTATGACGTCACAATTAGCATTTGGAAGGTCATGTGAGAAAAAAGATTTGTATGATCTTTCTGCATGGAATTTCAATAATTCAAAAAGCATGGGTTTTAATTTTTTACATCCCTTTTATTTTTAAGAAAAACACAGGGCAAGATTTGTATTGAAACCGTAACTTGTTCTTTACCCTGTAGAGTTCTGCGATTTTCAAAGTGTAATGTTTGCTTTTTATAAGAGAAGTGAATACTGTATCAGTGATATTATTTGGGGGGAAATTTACCCCGTAAAATCTTGCTATCTAAAAGATGGTTGTTTTTGCTTTGAAATACTGTGTATATACTGTATTAATGTCATTTTTGAGAGAAAAATTACCCTGTAGATTGTTGCCATCTTCACGATGTTTGCGAATCATAAATACTGTATAAGTGATTTTCTTTGGGGGGAAATTTACCCCTTAAACTCTTGCTATCATCAAGATGATTGCTTTTGCTTTCAAACACTGTATATAAATTGAATCAATGTCATTTTTGAGAGGAAATTTACCCTGTAGAATTTTGCGATTTTCGAAGTGTAATGTTCGCTTTTATGAGAGAGTCAATACTGTATCATTGATATTCTTTGGGGGGAAATTTACCCCGTAAAATCTTGCTATCTACATGATTGGTGTTTTTGCTTTGAAATACTGTGTATATCCTGTATAAATGTCATTTTTGAGAGAAAAAGTACTCTGTAGATTGTTTCCATCTTAACGATGTTAGCAAATCATAAATACTGTTTAGTGATTTTCTTTGGGGGGAAATTTACCCCATAAAGTCTTGCTATTATCAAGATGGTTGCTTTTGCTTTCAAACACTGTATTTAAATTAATGTCATTTTTGAGAGGAAATTTACCCTGTAGAGTTCTACGATTTTCTAAGTGTAATGTTCGTTTTTTTAAGAGTAGTAAATACTGTATCAGTGGTATTCTTTGGGGGGAAATTTACCCCGAAAAGTCTTGCTATCTAAAAGATGGGTGTTTTTGCTTTGAAATGCTGTGTATAAACTGTATTAATGTCATTTTTGAGAGAAAAATTACCCTGTAGATTGTTGCCATCTTCACGATGTTTGCGAAACATAAATACTGTACTAGTGATTTTCTTCGGGGGGAAATTTACCCCGTAAAATCTTGCTATCATCAAGATGGTTGTTATTGCTTTCAAACACTGTATACAAACTGAATCAATGTCATTTTTGAGAGGAAATTTACCCTGTAGAGTTCTGCGATTTTCAAAGTGTAATGTTCGCTTTTATGAGAGAGTGAATACTTTATCAATGATATTCCTTGGGGGGGGGGGGGGGGGGGAATTTACCCCGTAAAGTCTTGCTACCTAAAAGATGGTTGCTTTTGCTTTGAAATACTGTAGGTAAACTGTATCAATGTCATTTTTGAGAGGAAATTTACCCTGTAGATTTTTTCTATCTTTAAGTTGTGAATCAGTGATTTTCTTTTGGGGGAAATTTACCCCGTAAAATCTTGCTAAATTGTCAATATTTCCTCTATATATTTACATTTCAATTTGTTTGTGACACTAGATCGTAATTCTATTAGAAAAATGCTGATTTTTCACAATCTTATCAATAAATATCTTATAAAACTGTGTTTTTTGTTAGATTTTGTCAATACCTAATGTCAAAAAGCCTAAAACAGAAAAAAAGATTTTCTGTTTTGATTTTGGAATGCGTTATATATATATATATATATGCTGTGCAAATTGCTTCTGAAATTATAAAGCTACTTCCTTATTTATTGTATTATCTCAAACAAACAAACAAAATCATTAGACTGTATACCTTTGGAAAAAAAGGGGTCCGTTTTACAAAACAGCGAACGAGAAAGACCAAAAACTTTAGTTTAAATTTCAATTTCAGATCGAGAATGTTTCGAATTTGAGAAGGACAGTTCCCTTCAAATTAAGTGCACCACAACCTCTTCAAAAGAACCTAGCTCAACAACTCTCGCAAGGTATGATGTTCTTCGAGAGCTTATACTTGCTAATAGCCAATTCACTATTAGATATCAACATTACAATTAAAAAAATATCTTTTGTTCCACTAGGTAAGCGTAGTTTGTATGTATCTATAAAACTCGTTTCAGCTCTTTGGATTGCACAGGATTTAGATGTCTTGAAGTTACTTTAGGTTTTACAGTGGGAGTTACAGCAGCTGCTGTACTACTTATTGCAGCAGTTTCAGGGTTCGTTATTTATAAGAAACGAAGCGGTAAAGATATTAATAGTAACCAGGAAAAACATCTACACAAGGAGGCCGATTCCAAAGGTACGTTGCAAACCAGTGACAAATCGTTTGAAATTCACAAATGTCTACTATACTTGGTAAAGTTTATCTTTCAAAATGATGAAATGCACAAGCAAATCCCTACCTCTTTCATCTTTGGTCTTCATGTTGGAATTAATGTAAAGGGCCTTTTTTTTCGTTTTCACTTCTATTTGAATACAATGTAGATTATATATGTTTTGTAAGTGATGTGATTCATCTTCTAAGTAAATGAAATCACTATTTATATCTGTACTTTTTGTTTTTTCTTGGACCTTCCCTTACAAATTCAAAATTAATCAGATTTGAAGCAGAGGAAAATATCAATGCAATTATATTTTTTTATTAATTATTCTTTTATTATTCTTTTTTTTTATTAACATGCAAAATTCGTCGAAACCGTTGTAAGATTTTCTTCACATATCTAGGAGATTTCAGAATTGATTGTTTGTATGTTGTTTTACGTCCCTCTCGAGGATTTTTCACTCATATGGAGACGCCACCACTTGCCGGTGGAGAGCTACAAATTTTGTCCTATACTCGGCACTTACGGCCATTGAGCAGTGAGGGATCTTTTTCGTGCCAGCACCTACTGCGACACGGGACCTCAGTTTATACGGTCTCATCCGAAGGACCAATCTCCACGTCCCACAGTGGGATTCGAACCCGCGACGTAAGGATCAACTCCTTACTTCGCGACTCTAGAGCAGATTCTCTAACCACTGTGCCACGCGGGCGACTTTCAGAATTGTGAAACGGATTTGGAAGAGACTGGTGTCTCTTTTGATCAATGTGACCAAAGAGTATTGAGCTTAAGAATAACAACAGGATTTTCTTTTATCTTTTTTCCCCATTTTTAAATAACTTTCTCTTTCGTCTAAATTAAAGTGTTTTTGTCCACCAGATCCTGACAAACAGCACATGACAGGTTTGTCCACTTAAGTGATATTCATTCTTCCATGGCACCTGAGTTCACTGGTTTTCAGATTTCCATGTTTGTTCTGCTCACAATTGGACTTTTGAGCATGATTCCCTATTGTTAATTGTCCTCCCATTTTATTATACCAAAAGATTTATTATACCAAAAGATTCATAGATAATTTTGTATAGGTTATTAAGATAAGAATATCTGCCCCCCCCCCCCCTCCAAAAAAAAAATGCTTTTTAGAGATTTCTAAAATGTCCTCTTTTGTGATCATAATTTGCAACATTATTTGCCTTCAAAGAATATTTTCGCTAATATTCCTAAAATTATTTTGCTTTTAGGCTACAAGAGTAATGATTCTGAAGTGGAAGATATCCTACTTGAAAAGGGAGATACATTTAAAAGTACTTTCAGCCATTTTCTAACATTTATCATCTATCTCGTATACTTTAAGCAGTTGATTGATACGGTCATAAACAAATTTGCAGATAATTAGTGCATTATCACATAATCATTGCTGCAGAAAAAAAATATAATATTAATCATGATGACATGAAGATGATATAATTCAAGAATAATTTCCTTGAAAAAAAAAATACACACACACACACACACACACACACACACACAAACATATAACAGTATTAAAAAAAAAAAGAAAGAAAAAAAAATTCTTAAAATAAAAATTCTGAAATGATAATTTCAGGTTTAAGTCAAGAAAAGATTACTTCCCATGACCCACTACACAGAGGCTTTTTCTCAAAAACAGGACAAAAAGGTAAGTCTAATTTCACCATTGAAATTATATTGATCTTGCATAGAAATTGTCCTCGAGTTAAAAACCGTAATAATAATTTAATTACCTAACTGATATTCTTTATTGAAGGTTTGTTCATTAATGTCTTTTTGAATATTTTTAATATACTGCTTTACAGAGGGTATTTTTTTTTTTCCATATTATCGAACGTTTTCTTCTCATTTTAAATTAGATACTCCATACATTCCAAGTACCCACGATAAAATTTTTACTCCTGAAGAAGAAAGACCTTTATTCATTGATTATACAAGCAAAAGTATCAGACAATTCTCCTTTTCTGGGTTCTCACCACAGGAAATAGTTGACAACTTGGCTAGTGCCGGCTTTTTCTATGCAGGTAATGTTTGCTTTGTAAACATTATGACACCAACACATACTATCAAACATATTAAACTGTATTCATAGAGTGTATTTTTTGCATTGGAAATTTAAGATAAGTCATCTATTTTGCTTCTCTGCTTCTCTTCTTAGGTTATGAATCCTCAACGGCGTGTTTTCATTGTGGTTGTAAGAAGGATGACTGGAAGTTGGGAGATGATGCCATTTTTGAACATCTACGCCTAAATAGCAAGTGTTCCTTTGCAAGAGACATAGAAAATTCAAGAAAGCAGGCAAACCTCAATCTAATTAAAGAAACATAATCAGTTAACAAGGAATATTGTCTGCTTAAAGGGCTTATAGTGGGGGAAATTTAAATGGAACCCACTGCTTTCTTAATATGGAGTTCATTTCAAATATTGTAAGAATCTTACTTTTTAATTTAAGCTACTTTCTATTCTCAATCTTGAAATCAATTTTTGATAATGAACACAAACAAACAAGCGACAGTGTAAACTCTTGAAGTTACTTTACATATGTGCAGGACACAACATTGTCACTTAATTTTGTAAACTTATAAATATTCAACATATAAAAATCTCTGAAATATTAAACGCATTAGGTAATTATAATCCTGTTAAAATTCAAATAATTTCCAACCTTGCTTTCACAAAATGAACAAAGAATTCAGGTAAATTTTCTTGATCACTCTCAACTGTCTTCTGTCTTTATCTGCTCCTTTTCAATTTTTTTAATTTTCATTTTAGAACAAATTATACCATAGTTACCAAAGACCTGCTTCATTTAAGGGGATTAATGTTTATTTATTAATGTTTGTAAAGAAATATGCCCTGATGAAAGTTGATATTAAAATAGGATTGTCCCTGAAATTAAACATGATAATCATCCTATGAACCACCTTGCCAAACAAGATGAAAGTTATTTAAAGGGTTTCCATTTAAGATGTATACGTATGTCTATTCAACTGTGGCACCAATTGATAAGACGATTCCAAATCAGAGGATTGACGTTCAACAAAGGAAGATATCGATTGAAACATTGTGTTAAAATATGAAAATAATTACTGCTTTCATTTTAAAATATAAGCCTTCCAAGATGACATAGATTCATTTTTTTTTTAAACAAAAACAAATCTTGTTTCATGTGTTAGGTGAAAATAAGGGATTAAAGTTTAACATGGTAATACAAAATAAAAAAAAAAAAAAAAACATCATAAATCCTTTCAATGAGAACTAAGACATGAAAAGTCTTGAAGATATGCAAATATTTTCAGATAGTGCACATTCAATTTTGTCCAAATCATTTTGCAATTGGTAGTAAGGAGCACAATGAGGTACCAAACTCTATTGATTTTTAACCCCTCTTCTCAAGAACGACTGTGAATTAATTTATCCATAGAGGCAATTTTTTTAAGTCATGGGTAAAGATTAAAGAAGGAGGAGTCGGGTATGGGGCAATGATAGAATATGCATGTTTTATATGTTTTTTTAAACGTTCTTCCCGAGAACATCATGGGAAATGCTTTAGCATAAACTGCAAGTTCCGCCATTAGCGTTAATGGCATAGCAAAATTAGTGGATCCCATTTTTACATTGTCATTTAAAGCGAAGATTCTTAGAATTTCAAAGACCTGCAAGTCAATATTAAGTTATATAAATATGCTTTAGGCCTGAAAAAGTGCAGCTTCAGGTGTGTGCAAGCCATGTCATATAAGGGTAGGACTGAAGTACAGTGAGTAATTAATAGTTACATGTACGCCTCGCCAGGTGCATGTATACAATTTACTAACCAGATATAATCCCGTACCTGGTCACTACGTATACAAAACTATGTAAGAAATTTACCCTATCGTTAACAATATAGTCTGATCTCCATGGTTTGTAAAATTGTTTCTCCCTAGTATTGTTTCATCGCCAGTGTAAGGTGCCTATTATGACATTACGTGCTTTGTAATATTGCTTTGTGAGTGTTCCGTACAGTAATTTAACGTACAGACTTTGAAGAAGTTAAGTAAAGGGAAAAAAAAAAGAGTTTCATAATGTGTGCTCGTTACTGATGTTAGCTAAGCATTTAATTGTAATCAGACATTGTCACTTAACAAGGTCAACTGAAACTGTTTCAAAAGATTGATTACTCCTTATTAACCATGTATTGATTTTTAAGTGACCATGTATAAGTATTACACCCTATTCACGTGAAAGACGTTAACCAGTCGTAAGCTAGGATTTCATCGAAAAATCACTTGTGGTTGAGTATTATTTATCTCGCCTCTGGGTTGGGATATCTTGAGTGTATATTAAACTTTTATACTGTGTACCCTATCTCTTTTAGTCTTGGATTTCAAGAGGCAAGCTGCATGGATATGATATTTAATAAAACGTCCCCAGCAATATTTTTTTTTGTAAAACATTTGTCCTCTTCTTTTAAGGAATACAGTATTTTTATGTCATTTGATCAGATTTGAATGATGTAATAGTGTTTTTTTTTTTTTTTTTTTTTTTTTTTTTTTTTTTTTTTTTTTTTTTATTAAGTATTTGTTTTACATGAAAGCGTGTTGAAATTATGCAATATTTTGAAGTTTCTTTATTTTTTAAATAGAAGTGTGTTGTTCTTTAATCAGTTAAAAATGTGGCATTTCAATGAGCCTCTGTGATAGAAAATCCAACTTGTACACACAGCATATTATACATGTCTAGAAAATCTTGATAATTATTATTTCATTCATTATCTGTTGCATACAACAACATTTTATTTCTTGCTTTATCCACTATTGTAGTTATGAAATAATCCCTTGCCTCAATATTCAAATGGTTATACTTCCTTTTTGTGAAAAAAAAAAAATGAATTAAAATGGGGAAATTGTATGGTCAAAAAGTAATACATGAAGTTCCCTACTGAAATATTACTCGTGATCAATTTCAATTGTTTATATCCTTCCCGTATAAAGTCATGATATGTAGCCATTTTTCGTTGCTAACAAAGTTCCAATCGACCATGTGTATAAGGCAGGGATGAACAAATGCATGCTTTATCTTCAAATGATATCTTAGATATTTAATGTTATAATACACATGCACATGGGTATAATTGCCAAAACATATAACAGAAACTAGGCGAAGTACCGTGAACAAAATGCATGAAAATGCAGGATACAAATAAGGTGTTTTTTTTTTTATTCCGAATGTTTGAATTCAAGATTTTTTTTTTTTGATTGTATGATTTAAATCTCCTAATTATTTGTCACATATATTTTAAAAGACATAGCTCGTGCATTTATTTTTTTTTTTCAAAAAAAAAGTTCTATCTTACGTTTACATTTCAATAAGGCAACGCATTTTTCTTTAAAAAAAAATGCTAAAATAATGTGTTTTTTTTAATTGAATATGTTCTTTCCTAACTTTTGAGATTAGAAAAAACCAAATGAGATTTTAAAAAGCAACCTATAATTTTGTAATCCCATATTTGCTTTATCCAATAGTTAAAATGCTTATTTAATTAAAACAATGAGATTTTTAAAAGCACTTGTAACTAAGTGATCTCAAATTCGCTTTATCCAGTAGCTAAAATATCTATTCATTAAGTCTATATTTACATACCATTTAAACTAGATGGATAAAGCAAACATTCAAAACACAATATAGTGAAGTGCATTTCTGTAAATTATGATAAATTTGTATGTTTTCGAATAAAGTATATTTCTGTTGCTACCTTTATTCATTTATTTGCAATTCTTCGCCGGAAAAAAGCAGGAATCTTGTTTAATAACGGTTTTAATATATTTGGTTTTTACATGATCATTCTATGCGTTTAATGTTAAAAGAACCAGTCTAGTTAATCATGACTTACAACGAAACAAATGAAATAAGACGTAATATAAAGAGAAAAAGTTTTGAAACATTATGTAAACGGCATTTTTTTTCTTCAAAAGTTAGAAAACATCAAAGTCTTCTATTGTGATAAATCAACAATACCTATATCCCATACTTCAAATTTCAATTTTAAAGTATATCTTTCTTTACAGTGTAAAAAAAGAGATACCATATTATTAAAAAACAAAACAAAACAAAACAAAACAAAACAGGGGGAAATCAGATTTAAAAGAGGAAAATCAAATACATACATTTCTGGTGTGTCTTATTGGGCAAGAAGTATGGCCAATTTGATAATTTTCCAATAATATGTGACTGACATTGGAAATCCAATAGGATAATAAACGATAATTACATGTAGATACAGTAGAGGATAAGAAAGCTTCACGTATTTCTAAGCACAGTATAACCTAGCCTTTCATGGACGGAAACAACCCGTAATATTTCTGTAGAAACACTGTAACAAACATAATTTTTTTTTTGGTTTCAATAACGGCTAACAAATTGCCAGAATTTGCCAAGATGAATTGAAATTAAATGTTTTTCTTATCGGTGTAAATCAACGTCACTCTTCATCTGTTTACTGAACACACCTTTGAAAAGGGGGTGTGACGGTACAAATTGTCGTTTTGTACATATTGTCGTTGGCGACAATACACATGTACATATTGTTGCTGGCGACATTATGTACCCCACCCTCACTGTACATATTGTCGCCCCGCAGATATTGTTGCCCAAAGATTTCTTTTGTTGTTTTTTGGTATTTTCGTAAATGTTATTGGTAATTGAATCACAATGACGTGTCTCGTATGCTATTCATGCAGCGTGATTGTGACGGTATATTTTGTCGTCATGTTTATATTGTCGCCTGCAACAATGTTCACCTTCCCTCACTGCGTATATTGCCGTCTATCAGAACATGTCGCATTACAATTCACGGCAATGTTTCATATAAATGTCGTCAGAGAAATCAAAAATTTCAAAAATGGTCATATACACTTAATTTATATTATATATATACATGTATATATAAAGATATATAATTTGTATATATTCCTATGTAAAACTTTGATCACCCATTGTGGCCCCATCCTAATGGGCTCATGTTTGAACAAAATTGCTTTTGTTTTTGTTTGTTTGTTTGTTATTATAATGTCCATCTCGAGAATTTTCCATTCGTATGTAGGCGTCACCACTTGCCGGTTGAGGGCTGCAAATTCAGACCTATACTTGATACTCAGGATCATTGCAGTGAAGGATCTTTTTCGTGCCAACACTTCAGAATTGAACGTGCCCTCTGTTTCGATAATTTTTACATAAGTATATCTCTACTGACCCAGTACTTCTTGGGGGGAAAAAATGAAAGATTTTTTTTTCTAAATATTCTATGAAAAACCTTTTATAGCCACACCTTCCATTGAGTGACATGATCTGAATAAAACTGAACCTACACTGAAACTTTCACATACGTTTTATTTTTCTGACACAATGGTTCTTGAGAAGATTTTTAAAAGATGTCACTAAATTTTCAGTAATTCTTTACTACATGTACTTCCCTTGAAATAGGACACAACCCTTCATTTGAACAAACTTGAATCCACTTTATCCATGTATACTTCGTGGTAAGTTTGGTTGAAATTGACCCAGTAGTTCTTGAGAAGAAGCTGAAAATGTGAAAAAGTTTGCAGACAGAGGGACGGTTAGACAAAATGTGATCAGAAAAGCTTCCACTTCAGGTGTTCTGAAAATGTCAAACCCAACACCAATTATATCAGCACATGATTGCATATAAGAATATCGCAAAAATAATTTCCAAATAATCATTACTAATGAGCAAAAAAAAAAAAAAAAAAACAAAAAACAAAAAAAAAAAAAACAAAAATAAAACAAAAACTAATACATGTATCCAATGTCTCCAAGTATATATTACAAGAAAAAAGGAATACATGTAGGCTGATTTATCAGGTATCTAAAAAATTACGGTATATTGACATATCATTTTGATGTACTTCAATCCTGGACACAATTTTCTGACCAAAAAGTTTTCTAGTATTGCAAGTAATGCTGTCTGTCTCCCTCCGTGCGTGTGTGTGTGTTTGTCAATGTCCCTTTTCTTTTTCAAGTAAATATTCGTCAAAACAATATATCGACGACAATATATGCCGACCTTGACTGTACATATTGTCGCCGACGATACTATTTGCTTGTGTTTGACTGTACATTTTGTCTTCCATTATACAGGAGGAAAATAAGGCTAGTCTCAGTACATATTGACGCCGGCGACAATATGTACCGATGAACGACAATATGTGCAGTGAGGGTAGCTAATATCGTCGTCGACGACAATATGTACAAAACGACAATATGTATCGTCACAGGGTGGCTAATCTTAATTTAATTGCCGGGCCGGTAATCACGTATACAGAATGTATCTGTCGTTTAATAAAACAAACAAAAGAAATGTTGGCCTTAGTTTTGTCTTTAAGAGGGCTGGGTGATTGTGGCCATTTTCAGACTTTATTGATCTCCTTTAGAAGAAGATTTCTATATGAAATCTGAGTACATTTGAACATATTTTATTGCAATAAATATATACAATGGGATTGGGCACAAGTTCTAAAAACTTAATTCGAAAATTCGAGTTCTGAGTACATGATATTGTAGGTTAATGGACACCATAAAGCTACTGTATTTTTAATCATTGTTTTCCTTTGTTTTATTTGATTTGTGTGCATTTTTTATTTCTTTATTTTGTTTAGCTTCGTTTGTTTTTATTTACATAATTTTGTCCTTTTTTATTATTAAATTACATCTATGATTATTTTGATTTTTTAACACAATTTTGGTCTTTTTTCAATTGAATTTTATTTTTTCATTTTTTTTCTCTCCATGCGTTTCATAGTTTAGGTAGTTTAGGTAAACTTTTTAAAAATCAAATCGAAAGTACGCTTAGGGATTTTCCAGCCAAAAAAAAAAATGGCGACCCGTGATCTCGATGATATGGAAGTCGAATTTCATGGACTGGAAGCCGATCCAACGGATTTTGAGAATCAAGAAATTAAAATTTCACCCTATCAAATTTTAAATCCAGATGGTGGTTACGTATATAAGACGACCCTTGAACTACAGCTTTGTAGTTTCATTTGTACTGGCTCATCTAGCAGAAATTATAGGACAAGGAGTCGAGAGATACGGTTAGAGGACATACCCTTCGTTTCTGAGTAAGTAGATGGTTTTTACTGTCTTGTTTGCTTTATCATATAGTTTTTCTCAAATATAATCTAAAGAATAGAAAATAAATCAACCAATTAATTAATTAGAAACTATGAATAAACAGAAATAGAATACAAATCACTGAAATTCAATATAAGAAATCATATATGAACCTTTCCTTATCATATTATATACCATATATTGTCAAAGCTATTTCAACATAAGTCCTGTTCTGTATTATTGTATGAATGTAAAATAATCACTTTTGCAGATTAATTCAAGATGGACTTGGTGAGAGGGTTGTTGAACTTCTTCTTCATTTCCAGTATCGCGCATGCAGACAAGACCCATTGCTTTTTGTATTAGCTATATGCTGTAGATCGAGTGACAGACAAACAAAAAGAGCTGGATATAATGCACTTCCGTCAATTTGTCGAATACCAACACAACTGTTCAAATTTCTAAGTTTTTGTCAAAAAATTAATCAGAAGAATTCTTTGTCTAAAGGTTGGGGCAGAGCACATCGGAAAGCAATCTGTGATTGGTATCATAGTTACGGAACATCAGAAACCAAGTTAAAACTTTTGGCACTTCATATAACAAAATACTCCAAAAGACATGGATGGCGACATAAAACCGTAATGCGCCTAGCCCATATCAATGTCAAGGAAGAAGAAGATCCAGCCTTGAAGTATCTGGTGATTCTTGCAGTGAAAGGAAAACAATATGCAGATTCTACCACCTTTATGGAGAATCAAAGAAAACGAGAATTTTATCAGACGTCAACCCTGAAAAAAATAAGCGACCTCCTCTCTTCGATAGAAACCGCAAAACATACAAAGGATGTCAGTCAAGTGAAGAGGCTTATCTTGGAGCATAGATTAGTGAGGGAACATATACCGACCTGCTTCTTAAACGAAAGAGAGGTTTGGTTAGCTCTTGCAAGACATATGCCAGTGACTGCCCTGATTCGAAATTTAGGGAAAATGTCTAAGCTGGAAATCTTTAAAAGAAGCACATCAGAGGAGAAGCCATCTTTTGAAGAATACTTAGCACTTGAAAAACTGAAGAATAAAGAACTAATCACAAAAGAAAAGGTACATCCTTTTACCTACATGCTAGCAATCAACCAGTACAAAAAAGGTGAAAACAGATCAAAATCGCTGCAATGGCCAATTTACCCACAGATTTGCTCTGCACTTAAAGAAGGGTTGTATTTATTTTTCGAAAATATCAAGCCTACAAAGAAACGTTTTTTGGTGGCATTGGATATAAGTAAATCGGTAGAAGAAAGTGTAACTGTAGTGGGATCTCCTTCTCTACAAGCTCTGGACGTTGCTGCCTTTATGCTGTCTCTGATAATTAGGACAGAACAAAATTGCCATGCAATAATTTTCTCGAACAACAGAGCAACTGTTTTGCCTATCAGACCTGATGATGATATCGAAGTGGTAGCTGAAAAGATAAAGGACTTGAGAAGTTTACCGAGTGAAGTCTCTGCTGACGCATCCCTGCCATTCAAGTATGCAATTGAAAAGAAGAAGATTTACGATGTCGTCATTATTTACACAGATTCTTACGCTACTTCTGGAACCCCACATCCTTCGCAGGCATTACAATTTTATCGACAATCTTCAGGAAAGACTGATGCTAAATTGGTCGTCTGTAACTTGGCCTGTTCCGATGTCTCTATCGGAGACATAGAAGATCCCTTAACGTTGACAGTGTGTGGATTTGATTCCTATGTTCCACAAATCATATCAAATTTTATTAATGGGAATTTTAATTCCTCGTGAGTGTTTCGAAAGTGCTTAGTTCTATATTCATGAATTTTTATGCATTTGAATCTTAAGCAAATGAAGGGATTCAATTGTGATAAGAAATTTTTGAAATATTTCATATATGCAAGAGAAAATAATTCAATAGAAAATAAGCGTATGAAAAGTCATATGTGGGTATATGTGCGTATATATATTGAATTACATGTATTTTCTTGCATTATTATTATTATTATTATTATTTATGCTTGTTTGTTTGCTCGTTTTTATTTTTTTTCGGGGGGGGGGGGGTTCGAAAGGTTATACTTGTATCATTCTTACAATGTGAATTAAATTTTCGAAAAATTATACGAATTAGAAAATATTCAAAAAGGTTAACAAGTTCTATAAGTTATATCTCAAGTCTTGAATGTTGTGGGTTTAACATGCTAAACAATATTTTGATGTTGGTACGTAAAATTGTTGTTGGTTAATACTTGCGCCATTGGTGATTCCTTTTGTAATGACTTAGAAATAATCTAAGACGAATTTAAAACTGTGCTTTTGGTACAAATTATTCAACTGCAGTAGTTATGATTGAATATATACTAGTGCTCAATAAACTTACATTGTTTCATTTGTCTTCATTAACTTAATAACATGTATCTATATGGCAAATGCCATGATTTGTGGCTGTCAATTCAATCATAATCATATTTTTCCAATTCTTTAAATGTGGAATATGCCTTACGTCAAATATACAGTGCAGGTACTTTGTCATTACAGTGCTAGTGTAAATTTGAAAAGAAACTTTACGCCCATATGATATCCTCTCATTACAAAGTAAAATACATAAAATGTGCAATTTAAAGCACTGTTAGATACATATATATTTAAATTTTTTGTCACTGGATTTGCGCTCATGGTCCAATAAAGCTATGACTGGGAAGTAATGTCAGACATTTTTGTTTCCAGAAAACAAATACATGTATCTGATTATGATGATAAATGTATGAATAAAAGCGATTACTGCTTATAAAAATATATCATAAAAGTGTACAAAAAAAAAAAAAATTACTCTTATCTAAATCAGGTTTAATCTGATTAAAACATGTCAGTTTTCAGACATTTGTATGATTTATATAAAATGTGAACTGATTCCTAGATTTTTGAGAACAACAGCAAATTAATGAAGCAATCTTGATAAACAGTAATATTTGGGTCATTTGACTACTAGAAAAAATCAGCTAAATATGTAGGTTTAAAGGTCAAAAATACATTGTACTTCTCAATCCCTGGAGTTCTTATATATATATATATATATATATATATATATATATATATATATATATATATATATATATATATATATATATATATATATATATATATTGTTCACAAATTTAAAGAAGGAATTAATTTACTCTTATTTTTAAACATACTCCCAAGTTGATAAAAAACGATATGGAAATGTTCATGTATCGAAATATCTATATGTATGTAGTTGAAATTATTGAACAATCTAAGAGAAATAATTGATATGTCTGTGGTTTTAAACGTCCAATCATAATATTATAGTTTTAACAATACGTTGTCCAACTAAATTAAAATCTTGAATTCTGATACAGCTTCAATGTATATGAGTGTTTTATTCTGCTAAAAAAATCTGTTTATGAATTTAAACAAAAAAAGTTTTAGTGAATTTTATTTTTTTTTCAATGTAAAACTTTTCTTACAAGTCAAACTGCAACATTATAATCGTTATGTATTATAAACTGAAAGACCATACGATCAGCATTTTTCATTTACATTGTCCAAAATTCTGGATGCTTGATCCTTTTTATTCTAAGACATGTAGTATTAATCAGCTCCATTTCACAAAATATAAATATAGCAGACTTTTGTCGTCAAAATTTTCCGACCATATATGCCTTCAATGTTGCCAGATTTTCCTTTACATAAATATGTATTATATGCATACAAAATTCATTCACATTTATCATTAATCAGATGAACAAAAGGATACAAGAGGAAGGCTTACTACATGTACTTTGGATAAAGAATTTTCTTCACATTTTGTCCCCTCTTTTGCTGTTCGGTCTTGTTTCTATTTAATTTTCCGTTTCGTTCAGTTTGTTTGTTAATTTGCAAAATGTGTTTCTGTTTGCCCATTTATAATCATATTATTATTATTATTATTATTTTTGTTTTGGTTTTGTTCTTTGTTCCTGTTTTTTTTTTTTTTTTTTTTTTTTTTAAATACTGTAGCCAGTAATGCAGGTCATATGTGAACAAGAAGAAAAACATGCATATATATCACAATTTTGTTTCATTCCAGGAATGAATCTTGATGTTTTATGATTTTTTTTTTCCATACATTTGCTGAATGGCACATAAATGTTTCTTAATCTAATGTAGTATGAAAGAATCAAGTAAAAAAAAAGAAAGATATATATTGTATTTTTTTTTAACCAAATTAACTTGACAATCCACATTCATTCTGCTCGATTAAAGGGTTCTAATACTGTCAACCCTGCAGGTAACATATTAAATATGTGCAGTTATCCCCCGATTGAAAAAACAAAGCAAACGTAAAGTAGGTCATCATTTTATCAATCGACAGCATTTAAACATAGTAAATAGCAAGGTCGTAGAGTTCGGAATTTTAAGAATTTCATTCAAGCACATTTCTTATGTTTTGGTATGCAATATTTCATTTTGAAAAATATCGTTAAATACAAGACAGAGATATCAATATCGAGATTTTTAAAAAAATATTTTATCTGACAGAAAAGAACGAAATCTTAAGGTATCAAATCTCTTTTATGAAAACATTCCTTTAAATGCGTGTCGAATAAGATTTGTGAAACAAATACATCTAATATAAAATATTTGTTTATAAAATTCAAAAGTCACAATTCGTGCTGACCGAGAACTTATCAAGCTTGCTGCATTGAGGCTGCTTTCAATTTTGCTTTGAATTTTCTTCTTTTTTATCTGTACATTGATCATGAGTATAAAGCATTTTTTCTAATAATATCGAATACTTTGTATACATGTGCAAAAAATATTTAACAAAATGCAAATAATCATTTACCCTATGAGGTATGAAATAACATGTGTAAAAGTTGTTTTTGACATCATTTTTACAAATCTTATTGTATTATTCATACATGTACAATCATCTGTAGGGCCTAAACAGAAATTTAAAAACGCATTTTATTTATTTATTTATTGAAAATATATTAAAGGGGCCTGGACAAAGTTGCATTGTTTATATTATTTCTATGTTTATTAATGAATAATCTTAGAAATCAATCACAGCGATATTCTTTACGGATATATGCCAATCAAATGCGTCCCGAAATTCGTATTTTTATTAATTTCCATGTAAAAGACGTTTCTCAACACGCTTATATTATATTTCGACGTGAAATGCTCTAACAACATATAAGTCATGATACAATACTGAAAAGTTTAGAAATATGTGTCCAAGCCCCTTTAAAATATTAAATTCAATTCTATTAACCAAAATGAATATTTTTCATAGGAATTTAAAGTCTGCTTTAGAACACCCGTGTGATATCTCCATTGCGCTGAAAAGTATATACACTATCGACACGAATTGAAATGTACACATCATGCATTCCCTACCATAGTCAACTAGTCACAAGGGGAAGGGATTGCATAGAACACTTCCGTTCCGTATACAGTCTTCCAAAGACGTCACAGGAAAATATTATTTTATATTACTGAATATATAAATGTCGAAGAAAATGAAAAAAGAAATTAAAGAAACAGCAGTGAGAGATTATTTCAAAAAGGAATTGTTGATTTTTTTTTTTTATTTTGATCCATGTTTGATTTCAGGGCCCTCGTCAGTTCTAACCATGATCATAGAATTACGGGTAGACATGAACTTTTAATGGTATATCTACTTATTTTGAATCATAACTGTACCCGGAGCAATAGACTCAAAAACATATCCATATTTTAATTATTGAGGTCCTCAGTATGTTGATCATGTGTTTTATTCAACGTATATTTGCATTGTTCTTAAATATTTAAAACAAACTTTGCAGTCTAACACTTAAACAGCACAGAATTTATATCTTAAGAGTGAAATTTGAAAGAAAACAAAACATTCATCTATCCAAATTAGACATTAGGAACTTCAATTGATTTATAATTCAATGGGAAAATACGTAATGGAAAGAGTCTTGTTTTGGAAATATGCAGTCCCCATCGCTATTTTTTATGACCATTGTTTATAAATGATATATTCCGTGTATATTTTTTTTTTGAAAACATTTATTCATTTATTTCTAAAAAAAAATTATAATGCATTTTTTTTCTGTTCATGTCCTCAACTGGCCGCGTACATCCCTGCTTATTATTATCTGGTACATTTGAAGAGCAATACCAATAAGCCTAAGTATATATCATAATTAATTTTGGTTGGACTGATTAGATGTGTGTCATTAACAGACTCTCCCTAAACTCAGTGCTGTTATGAAATAATATAAAAGTCATATACCTAGCTACATACTAGTGTCTAACAAATGACCTTGCTCGAAACATATGAAGAGATTAATAAGGTGTCGGGTTTTGATTAATACAAAAAAATAAGTTGCCAGGTTTTGATTGTTACAAATCACTATTGTGTTATACAATAAATACAGTTTGGATAGCCTTACCATTGGTAACAATTCTACAACCAGTGGAAACATCACACATATTGTTGTAATAGTCACATTTTCCTTGACACCCGTCTCCATACAAAGGATACGGACATGATTGACTACAGTTATATCCACTGTACCCAGGTAGACATTCTGTAATTTATATTGAGTGAATTAATGATGAAAATACACTTTTTTTTATTTATGGACATAAATAACAATTTAAAATTTCTACATCGCTGTGGTCCCTTTACAAGTCTGAATTAAACTTCAATTTATACTACATGTAACTACATGTAGCTGAAAAAAATGTTCATGGGAAGATTGAGGGTACGGAAATTATGACTTTAAAAAAAGAAAAAAAAAACTTTTCTTCCTTTGCTGATGATTTCTTATTACTAACGCTTGGTTAATATACATAGTATGAGATTAAACAATTTAAGGAATAATTTCTTTAAAGGTCAAATTCATAGGAAATAGAAACACTTGTAAATGATATATGTTGTAAATAATAGTTAAAAAGAGGGAATCACAATATTCGTAAATTTTTAAACCTTGTTGTTTTCTTTATTTACCTGATTAAAAATCGCTAAAAATAACGTTTATCAATAGAGTTACTTCCCCTTTTTGTGACGTCATAAGAGACAATCAACATCAGAAACTGATAGTAGTAATAATATACATAAAGTATAAGTAGTGTATAAAATATAATACAGTGCTCTCGATTATCTTAAAAAAAAGGGGAAATTTTAGGGAATGGAGATGTTGATATACCAGATTTAGATCTTTCATTTAAGAATAGGCTCTACATATTTGAGCCAATCAAGGGAAGTACATGAAAATGATTATTCTACTTCGACCAATTCTGTTTCGTCCGAAGGTTGCAGGCGCGTAGCTGCCTAAGATATGCAAATACGCAAGTGCGCACACATCACCCCCCCCCCCCCCAAAAAAAAAGAAACAAACAAATAAGTAAGGAGAGAGGGAGAGAGATCCGAAAAAAAGAATAATTCCCAGCCAACAAATATTCGTGTTTCGAATTATTTTGTGTCATACTGTTTTGATTTGAATTTTAAATCATCATGACTCTATAATAAAATTTGAAACCCTTTATTAAACCATTGCCAAGTCATTCATTGATTTGTAATTGTTCTTTAATACATTGATTTTTTTTTTTAAAGATCTTCGAAAAATCAAAATTCAAGCGCATCGTTGAATAATATGATCTATTAGTATACGATTTAAAAGTTAACATTTAGTATATATACGTGCTTTTGATACTACATGTCCAATAAGTTTCCATGAAAGTATTTAACTTTGCGTTAAGATAATAAATATTACTACGTCTTTTATTTTGTAAACAAAAACTACATGGCATAATTTTTATTTTGCCAGAAAATGAATGAAATAACTGTTAAAAGGCAGAACCTTCTGTGCCTTCACCGGGGGAGGTGGGGGGGGGGCACCCCACCTCCCCCACTCATTTCCAAACCTTGCCTTTTAGTATTGAAAATGTTATTTGAAAGGGTGATTACCCCCCCCCCCCCAACATTAGTTGTAGTGTAGTTAAATCATGGCAATTTGGTAATGTATTATAATTAAATTTAGATTTTTGAAAGCTGGAGCCTAACACCCTCACCTCCCCACCCCCTGCCGCTCTCTGCGTACACTTCACTTCCATTCTGGCTACATGTACGCCATAAGACGCTTTCATTAATAAATATTTCAAAATCAATTACCTCAACCTAAATTAGTTTTTAGATTAAAGAAAAAATTCATATTCAGCTATCTATTCTGATTTCATGTGGTAATTATGTGGTAACTGTGTTACGATGCCGACAGCAAGAGAAAATAAATGCTGCAGAAAAACAAATATTTTGTACAGTAAAATTGAGGAACAATCACTTTGTATAATATCCGAGGAAAATGCTTTACGTATAGACAGGAAGTATCGTTGGAGGTGGTGCTCCCCTGACTTTTTCCTAGAATTAATTTCTTGCTTTAAACCCTTACTTTTTTCTAGAAGTAATTTATTACTTTTAAATTTTCATGAAAGGATGGTAGCAAACCCCTCCCAGTTTTGTTACAGTAAGGTCAATTTCCCACACCTCAGTGTATCCAATTTTTTATTCAGAAAAAGCATATCCCCTCCTCACCCCTTTTAAGGTTTTTTTTTTAGTTTGGATTTTTTTTCTTTTTTTTTCTTTGAAAGAATAACATTTATGTACACAACGAAAAAAAACAACAACATGCAAATGATATTTCCTGAATCATACATCCCGCAGATTTGTCGGATGGGTATATCAGTGCCTCGGGAAAGACAGATGAATTCTTGTGCGCAGGCTTATGACGAATTGTTAGTGTATATACCCCCATCTGATTTTTTTTAGACACATAACTTTGGAAATATACATAAACTCCTTGTCTATCATACCAATACTTCGATATTTGATTTCATTTTCCGTTTTTGTCAAGTTGTAGAGATTGTTCCTTAACGGTATATCAGTCATTCTACGATAAAAGGACCAATTCAAGGTGTAAAACATGAAAAAAAAAAATGTTTCAAATAGCAAATTGAACGTCGTAATTCTCTAAAGGACATATCAATGAAATTGAAGAAAAAAAATTGTGGTTTAGTTAACTTTTTACATCAATTTCATTTTACCATTGATTTTTAGGTAATGTTACGGAAATTAATGCTTGAACAAGTCTTATTATTTTTTTTTTACATAAAGCTGAATTTGACCAATTTTGTTCAAGTATAGAACGCTGAAGCATGATTCTTGTAGTCTGGCATTAATCCGATATCAAGTTAAAATTTCGGTAAAAATCGTTACGAAGGTTAATTTCCAGCGATAAAAGTTGAAATTCTAGGCAATTATAGCTAAAATTAAAGTTTGTGTTATGAGATAAAATAAAAGAATGAAGTATATCGCTCCCAAAATAATAAAAATGTTTTATCTTTAATGCAAAAACATTACTGAATTAATGACAGACAAGGAATTCATGTATAATTGCTAAGTTAAATTCTCAGTAGGGGGGGGGGGGGGGGATGTACACAAACCATACGTCAAGTGCCTGTGATCTTGTCTACTTCTCAGCTGTAACGAAAATCCTAAAAACCAAATCAAATATACAATATAAATTTGAAATAAAACCAAGAAATTCGTGAGTCGTTTTATGTTTAATAAAACTAAGTGTAAACTGGTCATGTAAAATGTCGCTCAGATAGCGTCGCATGTTGATTGGGTTCAACACCATCTCTTTTTAAATTTAATGTCCATATTTTCCTCAATTTCTGGTCCTTAGAAAATAAATATATACTCATGTCTTGTCCCAATTTATTGTTACAGTTAAAAGCGTACACGGCAACATCTCACCAACAATAATGTTCCATAGATCATCAGAGGTCTATTACTTCCAACTTTCAGTATACCGGTACTCATTTTCAGCTGGGTGAACTGAGACAAATAAGACATAAGGAGCTTTAATTAATTAAGGTGTTCAATTCCTAATTGGACAAAATTCTCTATCTTTAAATATCAATCTGATATAAAATACTCTTGCATTCATCTAAAGTAGGGATTGATATGAGGAGAGAATTTTCAAAAATGTTACTACCTCATAAAGATAATCTCATTTTAATCAATATACCCCTGTAATCTTAAATACAGGTACTAAGAATACAAACAAATGTTGTAGTGAAAAAAAAGTAATTTAATTATTAAATTAGGAATAACACTACAGTTAAACTACTGGATAATGACTCCCATCATCAGTTTGATTAAGTGCATCAGATTTAACAATTTATGAGAGAAGAGACTGCATCGAACCATTTAATTATTAACATTTTACATTTTCAGGGAAAATTTATTTATTGTATCTGTATTCTTTTTGTGCCCTTTCTTTTACTTTTTTTCCCTGTTTTTGATTTCTACTTTTAAGACATTGGTTGTAATAAATTATCATCTTAAGCACCATGTTTCTAACAGAAATTTTACAATCAAAATGTCGCTTTGTTAAATTAAGCTGTTTTAAATAAACAATATTGGTCTGGATATCAAATGTTCATCAAATCCATTATTCATAGTATGTAGTCTTGACATATAACTTCAGAATGAAAAGGAGGTCATCCATGAATCACAATAAAATGATGTAATCTATTTTGCTTTAAGTGTAGCATAAAATAGCTACAAAGCGCTCGAGTTGTCTGAGAAGGTGGAAAATTGTCCAAACAGTGGCCAAGTTCTTTGAATCAAAGGTGATTGTCAATGTGAATTGTTCTACAGGAGAGCTGTCTTAGGGGTGACTTGTCCAGCATTGTAGTGCACGTGCAAGCTGATTTTACAACATATTATCTGGTTATATATTTCCTTAGCTTATATATTCAGTGTGGACCCTGAGGTTCATAAACTTCAGACTGAAGTTTAATAATTGACTGTAAAGAAGGTTAAACTCCCCATCCCCACCCTAACAATAATTCACTGACATTGTATCTACTTATTTAGTTTAATGAATGTCTCCAATGCCTATATCATAACTGAACAAAGCCAGATATCTATAGACATGATGACCATACTTAGAAATGTAAAATGAATTCAGTCAAAACACATATTATCAACTTACATACATAACTTTGATGGATAGTTATTATTATTATACTTGTACAAAGTGGTCATCTAATGATTCATCATCAGTTATCATACATGTAGATACTGAGTTGGGATATATTAATGAAAATTAGTCGAAGGGAATCCTTCTATAACCACAAAATATGATGAAAAACTGCTTTAAATTCATAATTAATTGCAGAGAATTTTAATTTAATAAACACTTAAGCACCTATTTAGAAAAAATCACCAGAAGTCCTAAATTATATGGAAAAAAGTCAGTGCTTTTTAGTGTTATAAACACAATAGAGGAAATTCGCGTCACAACTTTGTTTCGAATTAGCATTAGACTTGTGTGATCAAGATTTAAATTTATTCGTGCTTACAATGAACTTATCGCTAATAAAATAAGATAATTATTCTTATTTTATCTTTTAAAACACTGTCTTACTTACAATAAATCGACTTTACAAATCATAATACATGCCAATTCGTATGCGGTTGCCTATTGCCTAATAAAAGTTGGATGCCGATCTCGACGATTCAAAATATAATTCCTCGTACGATTCTGTTGTTGCCTTTTTTCAATAAGAGGTTATAAACTGTCTAAATATTTAATTTAATTAGTCAAATTGTCCAACTTCTCACGTGAGAGATGAAGATAAACGAAGCCCACATGCCGATCGCGATGTCAATTAAGAAATGACCATACACTTATTTTCAGGATTTTTGAAGTAAATATTGAATAAAACAGAATTGTTCAAGAGTGTTATAACTTTTTTTGCTTCAAAATGTTTCATTTTAAACACCAATAACATCTATATTACGTGGTTATAACTATCTTTGGGTATAATTATACGAGTGGCGAATTGCAAGGCTACCGCTTGGGATTTCTATTTTTAGAGCGACTCTGAGCACTAGCGACAGTTTTCACTGGTACACCGGCAATATAAAGTTTGTACTTTCTATTTCTCGTTGTCTCTTATGACGTCACGCGTCAAGGGAGAGAAGCGATTTACAATAAGCGATCCACACACGTAAATTTAAACGACGATTAGTGATGTAATTGGTGGCAAAAAATTAAACAGACTATATAATGTTATTCATATTGTTACAAAGGCTAATAATCATGAATAATTATGAATTTTCAAAAAAAAATATTATACTTGGAGAATGCAAAAAAAAAAAAAAAAACATATGCTCATTATAAGCAGAGAGATGTTCTATCTCTCGTCAAATCATCGAAAATAGTTTAGTATGTGAGATACATTATGCATCATTCTGAAATCCGGATTTCATTGATGCCAACATCATAGCATTGAATAAAAACAACTTGTATCCTGTACACTTATGTACTAGTTTGACATTCTTGTACTATCGTTTTAAAAAATACAATGCTGATTTTATCCACAATATTCTTTGGACTTACTTTCGCATAGCTGTGTTTCTATATTCCACCAGTAATTCGAGCAACATCTTTTGAAGCTCCTGGAAACAGTCTTTTAAATGAAACAGTCTGTTTTAACTTGAGTAATAAGTTGGCATTTAATGATAATGATAATTACCTAACATGGATTCAAATAAATATTTGTAAAGCTCAAATACATGCATGCCACATCTTGGAATTTCCGTCGTACATGAACAAAGAAAATAAGATATACAAAAAGTCAATATATATGTGATAAATACTGACTTATGCTGCATCATGTACACTAACACAATTAATACCAGCACATAAATTTATCAATGATATTTTGTTTCCTTTTACTTTGTATGGGAAATAGATAAATTTCCTATTTCCTTGAAAACATAGGATACAATTCATCAACGGTCGAATTGTTAGGACTTAGTACTTCTGCACATTTAGTGATTCAGCAAGCAGACATTTCTTTCAGTGCTTAGAAATCAAAATCAATATATACAAAAAAGAAAACAAAATGAAAAATCTGCAATTTATCCGAACTGCATGGAAACTCAAGAATGGATTGATTGCAGAAAATAGTTTAAACTTATTCCGGATTGATCGCTATCTTTTTTTCCTGACATTGATACATTTTTTTCTTCTTCATACATATATATTTCATGTAGTAAACCTTCATTGGATACACGATGATTGTCTTTATTCATACATGTACATATACCATAACTATCTTTAAATGAATGATACTTATATATTTTTTCACAAGGGTATCTATTATTTCTCTTTTATTGAACGAAGGAAAGCACAGGACAAATTTCGAAAACAAATTACGGATACTTGTCAACATCGTTACATTGTAAACCAAAATGTACAAAAATGAAATATAAATTAATCCGTTAATCCGTGGATGTGTGATATTTCTTCTGTCTAAGTATTGTCTAAATTGTCGTACTCCGAGCTCGCTGGAGGATTAACACCTTCCGCATCAGACATATCTTGACTCAAGTTGATCTTGTACATCTTTTTGGAACGTTCATAAATTATATGAACATTTGAAATCCCTGTGAACATATTTGGAATGTCTACTCTTTCATATGATCTCTCGGAAGTTTCCATTCTCTGTATTTCTTGATAATCGTTGATTACATTTTCCGATTGTTTTTTCGCATAATAATGTCTTGTTATGGCAAAAGAAATGAATGCTGATAACAAGATTAAACTTACTATGCTGATAACTAGGATAATCATTCCGTGTATTGAAATGCGAATCCATGCATTTTTTGACAGAGAGGAATAGACAGTATAATTGGATGATGAAAATGTAGCATTCATGTACCATAACACTGAAAATGAAATTGATATGGAATGATTTTTTATGCAATAGGTCGTTTTTGTCAGTATAGAATCATGTAATTTAATTGTCAAATTTACTCTACCGGAAAAATCCACACTTGTACCTCCTCTGCTTGTCACATATGTTCTATTAGCTGTATTTATATAAAAATGACCTAATTATTTTTGTATTTTAATGATTAGGAAAAACATTGAGAATTAGTTAGGAATTAAACTGGATTAATATCTCACCATTCTCGATGAAAGAACTGTCACATCCAAATTTAAAATCGCACTTAAAAAAAGAACAGGAGCATTGTTCTATACAAAGTCTTCCATAAAAAGGATATTCACAGGGAATGTCACAGAAAAGCCCAACATATCCCAAATTGCACTCTAAAACATTGAAAGTACAAGTAACTACTTAGATATTACTAGTTCTAAACCTAAGAAAAACAAAACATTCATGTTTGTTTGGAATGAAATACAAACTTTTCCATATCACATCCTGTATCAATCTCAGATATCAATATAAGCCAGAGTGCCGAAGGCCCAAGGGCTTATATTGCTTGAGGACTGGTGCTGGACGTGATATGAAAAATTGGATGTTTTCTTATGTTTATTACATACTTAGTAATAACATAAAACACAGATATTCTTTAGCACAATCATATAAAAAATAATCATTTACTAGTTTATTATATCCAATTCCAGCAAACATTTACATTGCTGTGTTTTTCACTAATCCAGCGCGCTAGCACGCCTACGTGACAAGTCTGTGTGATTTACACACCAATAACTCCATCAAAACTTTGAAACATTCCTTAATTTAAAAAAAAATCATTTTTTAACAAAAGAATTTATGAACCGAAATATATAGATTTATTATCTCAAGCACTGCTTCTTAAAGATTTAATCAAACAAGGAGTGTGATGTGATATTAATCTCCATCAGCGACGAAGGATCTGTTTCAGCCTGGAAGCTGTTACGGCTATTGTGACGTCAGACAAATCGTATATGTTAAAAAAAAAAATATAAAAAAATCCTTTAAATTATTTGATACTAAGTATATAATAAACTTACGTAGTTTACTTTGTCTTTACTTGGATTACATCAGTTAAAAAATGTTATGAAGAAATTCACTAGCTTGTATACATGTATATTTGCGGAGGGTATGGTGTGGAATTACGGTTTAATATTGATCATAGTTTATAGCGTTAGATTAATTAGTAACCTTTTCCTTATTAAACATGCACTATTATCCAATGTTATATTTGGTTTGGTTTTAAATAGGAAAATTAAATATTCTGGTAATTCCATTTACACTCATTACCAGTACATCTTCCTAGGGATGCGTTCCAAATTGTACCGGCGCAACATCCATATTCGCTGAAAAAATATACGTAGAATAGTAGAAAATTTAGAGAGAAAAAAGGCTTATATTTTCAAGAAGCATATTAGTGAATCTTAAAAACAAGTTCAATTTACAGTGTATCTTGCAACCGAGTATTTCATTATGCCATTTAAGGAAAGTGAATGACATAGTTGTAATCAAATGTATACATAAAATTAATACAAATTTAATTCATATATATATATATATATATATATATATATATATATATATATATATATATATATATATATATATATATATATATATATATATATATATATATATATATATATATATATAGGGATGTATAATTTCCGGGGTTTTTTTTAGTGTGCAGACATGTTATGCTGTTGAAAAAATAGTGATGGAATCTTTTCATTTGGAATTTAATGCAAGATTGATTGATTGATTGTATGTTGTTTACATCCCATTCGAGAATTTTTCACTCATATAGAGACGTCACCGTATGCCAGTGAAGGGCTTCAAATTTAGACCTATACTCGGCACTCAAGGCCATTGAGCAGTGAGGGTTCTTTATCGTACCAACTTGATAAAAACCTGAGACGTTAGCTTGTAAATGTTCAATTACCATGCTCTCTCCATTAGAAGTGAAAGTCATGTCTTTCAGATATGACCCTAAAAACAGAGGCCCAGTATCACGCTTGACGTTGCCACGATAAAGATCTCTCACTGCTCAAGTGTCCTGGGTGTCAGGTAAAGGTCTGAATTCAAAGCCCTTCACCGTTTTACGGTAAGGTCTCTATATGAGTGAAAAATTCTCGAATGGAACGGTAAACAACATACAGTCAATCAAACAACGTATCAGTGGGTTACTGAATCTTGACGTAAAAAAGAATCCTTAATCATTTCCATCCAAACATTTCATGCCATGAAAAAATGGTTACAATTTATTCAGTGTACATAGCATTCTGAAAGATGCAACCAATTACATGTAGCTCGGATTTTTTCCTAGAGTTTTGATATATTAAAATGAAAATTTAAAAAGAAAAACACACATACGATTTATCTGTGCATGGCCCCTTTTGACAGCTTACTCCAAAACTTGCTAAAATGAATATAAAAGCATTAACCATTGTTTGACAAAGACTATGATTTTGGCGAGCAAACTGCTTTTTTAGCTCAAAGAATGATGTGGAATTGCGTTGATTTGAAATATTAAATTTGTTTCCGTAATTGAAAACACGTGTATTCAAAACGAGTGTATCCTTAACTTCCTGCAATCTGATCAATATATTTCACAATTCACATTATAATTTTTTATTGTACTTTCAAATACATAAAATGCCTGAAATAATTTTTAAAATCGTTCTATTAACAGGAAACATTTAAGTGAACATTGTAAACATAAGAATTGTTCCACAAAACAGAATCGTGCTAAAATATTTTGACGTTAAATTTATAAGACATACATGTAGGTATATTGAAAAAAAGGAAAGGGATCGGGGTGTATCTGGAAGTCCTTCTATGCTTTCATTTTTAAAAAGATATATATTCTACATTCTCATTCGTAATTTTTGTACAACTCTGTAGAAAAAAAAGAGCAACAAATAAAATTTCAGAGGGAAACGAATATGTAGAATATATACAGAACTATGTAAAAATATTTCAGTCCAATTCAAACCTCTATGTAGATATTTCTGAGCAGAGCAACAGTTCTCACCAAAGTAGTACATTCTTATATGCAAAAGTAAGGTGCCTGATTTGAATTTTGTTTTAATCTAAATCTGCCTGCTTGTTTGTATTGCATAAAACAGTTATATACAATTATTGAAAGGCACAAAAAACATTTTATAAATAGAAATGATGTATTTAAAAATAATGAATAAATAATGTAAGATCAATTCAATATAATTTGCCTCAATTGACATGCATTTTTCATACGGCATAATGATTTTAACACATGTTCAATTGCACGCAGAATTAGGTTTCTGTATCACATTATAAAAGATTTTGAAAGCTTGAAAATTAGGGAAATGTATATAGATGCATAGAAATACAACAAAGATATGAAACTGTTTTTAAGCAAGGCATACACTTGTAATGTATGCAAGGTCACGACTTCGTCAAAACGAAAGTACAAAGGATAAAAGAAAAATGGCGACTGCGAAAGAAGATTGTGATATCGAAGCTTTTGAGACTGAATTTTTAGGACTACAAGTAAATCCAAGCGAATGTCAGAGTCAGGGTATCCGTATATCACAACATCAAGTAAAGAACAAAGCTGGAGGTTATGTTTACGAAACGGATCTAGAGACGCAGTTGATTAGGTTTCTATTACTAGGATCTTCAAAGTTGTTTTATCGAACCGAAAGCTGGGAATTCACTTCACAGGATGCCTCATGTATTTCAGTGTGAGTGTTCCTGTAAAAGAATAATCCAAGCTACACATAATATCGAAAAAAAGTAAAGATATTCAAAAATGACAACGTTTAAACTAGACTTATCTCTTACAAAGATGCTTTAAGATGTAATTTACTTGCTTTTCAAATACACAGTCATTTAAAAAAAATGATTTACACTGTTTAGTAATAAACGGCCGAGAAATGATTAAATAATATTTCAACAACATTCCAGATTTTTGTTTTGACATATTTTTCTATTTTGCACATGTTTGTTAATGATTTAAAGACGTACAACACATTGGGGGAGATAACTCTTGCGATTTCAATAAAACGTTTAATATAACGTTAAATTTGACGTAAATTACGAAGCGTCAAAATGACGAGCGATGCGATCCCGATGTAATTAATGTAAAAAAAAATATAGAATTGAGGTTTTTATTGTGGTTTCTTTAGGAATACCAAATCCTATCCTTGATCATTTGCGCAATTGCAATAAATCTCCCCCTCCATAAAAAAGAAAAAAAAAACGACAGGTTCCTTGAACTTCTTTAATTTAAATTTAGTTAATTAATTCTTTAATATTGTATTTATGATATACAAAAAGGCTTTTTTTTTTTAATCTAAAAAATGTTAATGCTACTCTACATTGCTTTTTCCTGTTACAATCGGCCGCATAACATTGAGAATAAATATTACCCGTATATATTTCAGAAATTGCTTATTCATCTTCATTTAAATGCAGATGTAAAGTTTTATATTTTGTGATAAATATAATGTTCATTACATTTATTACCGGTATGTCTAAATATTATCATATTACGAAAATAAACATTTTCTTGCTTTTCGTTTCTTTGAAAAAAAAAAAAAATAAAAAAAAGTAACCGTTTTCATCAGGTCACTGATCAAAGAAAAACAACTCTGGATCTAAAAATGTAGAGGTGCATGTCTTTCCTCCCCTTAGCTGATTTATTTCTCCTGTTTTCCGAAGAATTGTGTTTTTTCCCCTCACAAATACACAGATACATTTACAGTGTGTCGCAAGGAACACAAGACGCAGCACTGTTAAGGCGTACTTTGAAGAAATCAACAGAATATAAACGTGCATAAATACATACCTTTTTAAAATGAATTTTAATTTTGTAAAGGTACTATATTATCTTATGACTTTAACATTCTTTGAAATAACATTGTATACCCCGCTCTGTACTGAATTTGGTTTGGTCACGTTATTTGATAGTCACGTGATAAATGCATGTAATGTGTACTGTATGTAGGTCACACACAAATTTCAATATCGCAAGGGCATACCCTAGTTAAAATTAAAGATTAAAGTAATAGATTGTTTCTACATAACTTGTAGTTTATAGAAAGTGCTGCTGCTTTAAATAGAATTCGCATTTTATTAGTTTAAATTTCAAGTTATCTTGCTAATGTCGAAATATGTGTGACTTTTACCAAGTATTTTATGTATTTATTAAGTTATGCTATCGATTTCAGGAAAGCAGCAGCACTTTTCAAGTTAAGGAATATGTCCATTATGTGTATTCAAAAAATGGTCAAGATCTATTAAGTGTATTCCCTTGCGAAAAGGCGATTTAATAAGGCACCTCGGCGTGAAACTTGCACACCCAGTAGACAAAAACACGGTAGAATTAATTCAATACATTCTCTCGATATTTTTTAAATAATGGCACTAAACAAACATTTCAGATTTGTATTAATGGTCTAACTAAGATTTTCAAATAATATTCTGTTTAATAATAAAATGCATTTTTCACTGTGAAAAAATTACTTGATCCGCCTCTCACTGCACATAAAATGCGTCAAACTTTACCATGATGACGTCATGTCGACAAGTGCACTGCGATCAGTGACTTGTTTATATCTTGCTGTGTGGGATTTAACTAGCGACAAAAATGAATGCAGTGGTAAGTTTTGATGTAGTTCATTACTCTTATGCAGTTTAGATTCGCAAATTATTTCATTTTCCGTTATTGTGAGGAATTGGTATATTTGTGTGATGTCACAGTAAACTTTTCCCGTATAAATTAGGCCCCGCCCCCTTTATGCAGCCTTAACAGAGCTGCGGAACTGAAAGCCAAAGTTTATACAAATTAAAGTAAGTATCAACAGTGAAAAATTATTTACTGAAATTAATACAACGGTTGCACCCCATTGAGAAAATCGTTTCAGTTCGCATTTCCTCGAATAAAAAACAAAACGATTGATACCAATGTAGATGATACCATTGTAGATGATTCAGGCACATGAATAATTTTAATATTGATAGATAATTTACAATTTGGTACAATTGAAGTTAATATGGACAAATACATCATTTATATTTATTGAAACAACAGAAGGATACAATATTCGGTGGGGGTGGGGGTGGGGTGGGGGCACCCCTCTCGTTTGAAAACAGAAATGATTTAAAACCTATATGTACATATATTCCATTTTCATCACAAGAGAGTTGTACATACGCCACTGTTGGTTCACTTAAAAAATAATATTCAGTTCAAGTAGAAGTCATATAAAGGTTTGAACTGCACGTGTGCATGAACTCCAAACCGGATACGTGGTCATAAATTCTTTAGAAAAATATAGTTTTATTAAATATAAAAATAAAAAAAAAAAATTAGAATAGCAAAAAAATATTAGTAGTCAATATTTAATCTGTATAAATGAATGAAGAACATTACTTTATAGGAGTTTAATATGCCAAATATATATATATTATGCAGACGTAACCGAAGTTTTTTTTTTTTTTTTTTTTTTTTTTTTTTTTTTAATCAAGTTCGAATGTCCTGCATGGCAGAGAAGAATGGAGGGGGGGGGGGGGGTCTTAAAATTTCAGAAATTGCACGGGTACGTTAAGGCAGTACACAGATCATATTTCGGCGAATTTAGACTTTTTTCGTAAAATTTAACATTGATAAATCGGAAAAGCCATAGATAAAACATTAACTATTATTATCCATTGTATAGACATCATTCAGTCTTGGGCTAAAAGAGGCACTCCACTACGACGTCATCACGTGACGTCTATAAATAGAAAAATTGCCTTAATGAAAAAGTGAAAAGTTCAACACTACCCCGGGGATAATTCATTTCTTTTTGTGAAAATAATTATGTAAAAACATCACTGGACCATGAAAAGTGCTGCTGGATTCCTTCTCTCCAAACACAGAAAAAAATATTCCAAAGTTTCGCATGAAACCGTACCAAAATTTTTACATTTTATACATACGATCAAGGAATTGTCATCAATTTATGTTAACCACACGATTCTAGCAGCACTTTCCAGGTACTATGGAATACAAGCTTTCGATACAAACAAAAATTATGTTTCACAGTATGCGGCATAGTGTTGAACTTTTGCATCTTTGTTGTTATAGAGCGACAGAGGAAAGGCTGATCGATATTTCAAAGCACTGCCTGTGTTCATTACAAGAAAACATGCTAAGAATATATCAGCGTACCTGATTCATAATCTTTAATTCCTTATGAATTACACATAACATCCACGGTATATGCTTTAAACTCCCATTTCATATATTTGTTTACATGAATTCTCGTCACGTTTCATTTTCACTCGGCAAATATTTGATCAATAGTTATGACGTCATGGGTTTGGTATTTAACCCCCGTGATAAATACTTAGCTATTCATACCACCCCAAAACGACAAGATTTAGTTAATATTATGTTTTTGAATGATTCCATTCATTTCTTGGACCTGAAATTAAACTTAAGATATAGATATTAAGAAATCACTATTTGTAAAGATCACGTCATACAGCTTACTATGACGTCATATTGTAAAGGCAAGTAGGATATCTCAGATTTAAAGTTTTATATTTGTGAAAAATATAATGTTCATTACATTTTTTTAAGTAAAAGATATTTTCTAGCTAGGAATTTTTATTTTTATTTGTAGAATCATAGCATTGCTTTCGTCCCAAGTCTGAAAGACGCTGTGAGAAACGTAACTTACGGAGATAGGGGGAGGGGAGATTTTCAAAAAATTATCAAGAACATTTTGATCATCAGTTACAAGAACTAATTATTTTTTTTCAAAATCAAACGACAGATTTTTTCATAAAAAATATATCATATGAAAATCACGCATTTTTCAATGCAAAAATGAACCATAGTTTTTCAGTTTAAATTCTTCAAAATCGTTTTTCTCGAAGTGTACCTCTACAAAATCACTTTGTTTCTGTGTTTAATAGTTAAACGATCGATTCAGCAAATTTTGACAGCTAGGCTAACCTTAAATATTCTTAAATAAGGGATTTTATAGTTAGTTGGTTGAAATTTTTTTGTACTCATGATCAGCCAAAGGGTGGTAACTTTAAGAACTTCCTGTCCAAATTCGGCTCGAACGATTTTGACCAAAATGTACATACACATAGTAGATATTGTCGTGTATAAGGTATACAAAAATAGCGAAAATTAAACGACAGGAAATTTTTGGGGTAGGTGTGTTGTATATCCTTAAACCACAAATATTCTGTAGATCAATGTTGCGCGGAGGTAACGTGCTTCCAACCTTATCCTGCTTAAAATAGGGCTTTGAATGTTGGGAAAGAAACTACATGTACTTCGATGTTTCTGAACTGCGCGAATAGCACATTCTATAAAATTAATAGCGGTCGCCATCATCTCATAACTTAAAAAACTTTTCCCGCACAGAAACCTTACTGAGTACACAATGAAATTTTTATCAACTTTTTATTAAATAAATACTATTTGCGAGAAAATATTTCTTTTTGCCAAAAAAAAAAAAAAAAAAAAGTTTTTATCAGTTTAAATCTGTTCAAGTTTGAAAGGTTTGTGAATCCTTGATCCGCCTCTGAATCCATAGAATCATAATATATGTTTGTGTATTGACGTCAAGCGACTAAAATCATACATGTAATGAAAAGTCTACAAAATAATTGAAATAAAGACAAACAGTGCTAAATACACTCTTTAAAATAACTGAAAGTAAGTCTATCTTTGTAAGGTTTCACGACATTAACTGAAATTTACACTGTGGTGGAAAAAAAACCCAAAATTTTGAATGTTATCTGTCCCTAAGGATAGAGTTAGCTTCTCTATGTATAGAATGTCTGTAGATAGGAATGATTTTTTTTTTACGTAAATAAATAAGGCAACACTTCATATCTCTCTGTTCATATATTTATTTTAGAATTAAATAATTTCAAGAAGATTTAGGATTTATCCTCATAACAGAATACTTACCATGAATTTCAGTCTTTTGACGTAAATTACAAAAAGAAGCCGGTAGTTTTTTTAGATGTCAGTCAATAATCATACAAGACGCCAATTATTGACCACCAGGTTCAAACTGAATGGTTTTATTAAGTAAACTATTCCTTTATTTCAGTACATGTATTTTTTTCAAGTTTATAGAAGTTTATATGTTTTATAAGTTTTTATTCTAAAAATTTAAAAAAAAAGAGAAATTTATTACAATTCATTTTATAAAATTCTTTTTGTTTTCAAAGTGTGAAATAATAGGAATTTGTGTATGGAGTATCCATTGCATTGCTGACCTTACGAACAAGAAATGCATGTATATTCGTCAATAATTCATAAGAACTATAACATGTGCTTAATTCTCAGTTATTTGGTCACCGCTCTAAATCGGCCGTTTCATTCGGTCTGGCAGCCGGCCGATTGAGAGAGATTTTATTGTATATTGTATATTGTTCTATTCCTTGGTCTTACATTTGTTGTGTCATCTATATATCCTTTTGATGCATTTGTTTAAGTAAAATTTATTTTTACAGAGGAGAGTGGTGTTGAAAACAAAATATAAAAAGGCATTAACGTTAACAATAAATTATTTAAAGTAAGCCGTTAAATAACATACTGTATACACAATTTACTAAAACAAATGTCATGAACAATATTGATTTATGATTATACTGATTTACGATCTTGTACTGAAATAGCAAACTTAAAAACTAAAAATCATTGAAAAACTTCACAGTTGTCGAACAGCAGCTCTACGTAAAAGACCATTTATCATACAAAAAAAAAAAAAAAAAAAAAAAAAAAAAACGCATAATAGTAATATTTCATTTTTTGTGTTTCATTTTTTTTATAGATTGATCCAAGATGGCTTTGGAAAAAAGGTAGTTGAATTCATCAGAGATTTCTCGGAAGAAGGTCGTGCATATAGACAGGACACCTTGTTATTCGCATTAGCATGCTGTTGCAAATCTAATGACCCTGAAACAAAACGTGCTGGGTACCGTGCATTGCCATATGTGTGTAGGATACCAACTCATCTATTTCTTTTTATTGATTATTGCAAGGAAATCAGTAAAGAAAAGTACTGCTCAAAAGGATGGGGGAGACAGCATCGTAAGGCAGTCAGCAACTGGTATATTAATTTTGGAATGGAGGAACAAAAATTGATGCTTTTAGCTCAATATTTGACAAAATACAACAAAAGATGTGGTTGGACTCACAGAGACATTATTCGGCTAGCACATCCCAAAGTCAGCGAGACAAACCCTGCTTTAAAATACCTTATTGCGGTTGCAGTGAAAGGTAAATGTTTTGCCGACTCGAGCGATTTTATCAACAATGAAAGAAAGAAAACGCATTTTGGCACTTCTTTTCTGGCCGGAATTATTGATTACTTTGACAAAGTCGAAGATGCAAAAAAATCAAAAAACATAAACACTATTGTGGACCTCATCCTAAAGTATAGGTTAGTTCGGGAACATATTCCAACTTGCTTTCTGGATGAGAAAGACGTGTGGAAAGCTCTTATTAAGCATATGCCAATGACGGCAATGATGAGAAATCTGGGGAAGATGTCCAGCTTAAACCTATTTCGAACGAAACGGGAGGCTTTAAATGAAATATCATTTGAAGAACAATTAATAACTGACAAATTGAAAAATAAGGAACTTATTTGCAAAGCAAAAATTCATCCATATGCTTATTTTGTGGCACTTATTAAGTACAAACAAGGAATGGCAATGAATGTAAATTTGAGTTGGCCAGTTTGTCCTCATATTGCTGACGCTCTTGAAGAAGGATTCTACCTTTCTTTTTCAAACATTATGCCGACCAAAAAACGTTTTCTTTTGGCTGTCGATGTGACATGTGACATGCTTTTGACTGAGAATATGTGTAAGGATGACATACAGCGTCTTTCCTCACTTGATGCTGCTATCTTTATGATGATTTTAACCACAAGAACTGAGTCTTTTTGTGAGACTATCCTCTTTTCAAATGATGAATATTTGCCTATTTATGTCAATCCAAATGACACATTTGATGATCTGAAATGCAAGATTCGTGAAAAAATAAGCGAGTATAGATCCTCAGTATCTGATGCTTCTCTTCCATTCAAATATGCCATAGAAAGACGAAAGCTTGCTGATGTTTTTGTGATTTTCACAAGCTCTGATAAATCTCTAGGTTATGTGCATCCTGCACAAGCAGTCGAGTTTTATAGACAATCTTCAGGAAAGAAAGATGCACGGCTTATTGTTTGCGAAATGGCATCATCTAGACACTCTGTTGGAGATATCGAAGATCAATATACTTTGACAGTCTCAGGATTTGATTCCCATGTACCGAAAATAATAAATGAATTTGCCAAAAGAATTATTTGATGAAATATAGATACAGAGACATCTACACGGTTAAATAAGATATAAAAGTGAATGAATATTTTAGATAAAATTAAGTTTATGTTTGCATGGGTACACTCTGTTGTACCAGTATCTGATTTTTTTTTAAACAAATAAGACTTTGTTTTCGAAATTGTTAAGTAAATAAATGATTTTTTTTTTAAAAAATAGTAATGTTTATATGTAGTAGAAAACACAATACATATAGTTGCATATAGCGTGCACCCCCGTTCAGTATCTGTAATCATAAAAAATCTGGAATGTACAAACCTCAATGGTGATCTGTAAGCATCCATCTTTTTTTTTTACCCCATTCATTGTTAATTAATTTCTATACACGTACGCGTACTCGAATGTCTTTTCATCTAATATGAATAGAACGGAATGTAGAAACCAATAATGCCTAGTATCTACGTTTAAAAACCCACGCTATAATGTTTAAACCAATGGAAGTTATAGCCATTTATAGTTCAGTCTAATCAGATTTACAGCACACGTGCATACGCGTGTTTTCAAGAAATCCGTATATCACGTATTTTAGAACATTATATAATATCCAAATATATGGAATTTATCTCTTTTTTTTTTGGTCAAAATCATGTCAGTTATTGTGATTTTTGAGTCAGCCAACCAAAGTGAAGCACAAGTGCATGCACGTGATTCGCTTATTTTACTATGTCGTATTGTCTAGAATACAAATGTATCTTTTTTTCTTAGTTTCAAAGCATCAATAATATTTATAGTAATATTAAAAGCTGCAACTTTATTACATATATCAATAATTTCACTAACGCATACACACGCACGTGAGAGCATGCGCACAAAAAGTTTTTTATTCAGAAAATCTCCATGAAAAGTTCATGAACCTTAAGATCTCACCTAAATCGAATGAGTAGTTTTCGAGATCACTCGCAGACAAAGATGTACACCGGAAGGATAATTATAATAGTACGAAACAAAGTAAAAACAATACGTTACCAAACTGCGTTTTGGGGACCAACGAATTGGTATCAAAAAATTCCTGAACTAGCTCCACAAAATTCAAACAGCTTAAGGCAAATCAATGAAATTTAAAGATTTGAATTTTTAAGCTAACATATTGTCGTTCATATTGTCTTTCTGTACATATTGTCGTCGGCGAGAATATGTTCCTACTCTCACTGCACATATTGTCGTCCATCGGTACATACTGTCGCCGGCTGAAAAGTTACAAATATACATATTATCGCCGGCGACATTATGTGCCTACCGTGACTGCACATATTGTCGCCCCACAGTTAGAGTTACATGAGGTATTTTTTATAATAGTTTTATGAATGTACATTAAATGGAGCGTAAATCACACAGACTTGTGTTTAATAGGCTATTTCATGAAGAGCGATTTTGCGGGTACATATTGTTGTCCTATACATACGTATTGTCGCGGGCGACATTGTGCATTTCCCATAGCATATTATCGTCCGTCGGTATATATTGTTGCAGTTCGTCCATATCATGCCCGTAGGAAGCAATTTCACTTTGAGGGGGCACAACCAAACATTTTCAGTTGGTGTGGCACTGTCAACTACCAAAATTTCTTGACATGCAAAAAAAAAAAAAGAAAAAAAAAAAAAGAAAAGAAAAAAGAAAAAGAAAAAGAAAAAAAAAGGTCATCAGACGTTATTAATGAGGGTGCACAAGCATAATTTTAGTAGCATTATTTTAAAAGAAATTTCAATACATCCAATGTTTAATTTTCATTCCCTATTGTGGTTAAACCCTAACCCCTTGTTGTAATGATTTTGACAATTTACAATCTACACTTCCTCAGGAAGCCTTCTTCTTAATTTCAACCTTTCTGGTCTCATATGACCGAGGCTTATACTCGATATCAATGGTGTTTAGTGGATGTGAGTCATTGATTCCCCTTGAATTGGACACCAGATTAACCCCAGCATACACCGGTACGCATTTCAGCTAAGGGCAGGGAACCAATGCAGTTAAATTAAATTCTCTTTGAACATAACACAGAACAGCAAGTAACTACAGCGGGGCTCAAACCAACAACCTTGGGGAACTTGCCTAATACACACAACCACTGAGCCACTTGCTCCAACTTGCATTGTACGAAAGCGAAATTGTGCTTATGTCCCCTTAATACTATTGCCTGTGACGCCCTATCCTTTCCTCGAGATATAGAAGAGGTTAAAACGTCGTGAAAGAACAAAACAAATTAAAAAAAAAAAAAAAAAAAAACAAACAAAAAAAAAAACAAAAACAAAAACAAAAAACAAAAACAAACATCTAGCACTACAACTACGCTACTAACCCCTATTTATTTACACTTTTACATTTTGAATTTTAATGTTGAAAACTATTAAAAATGAAATGAATCCGGGCCACCGCTGGAGACGTCCGGTCAGTCTGGTATACTGTGGCGATGCGATATTTAAATAAGCGACCGAATTAATTATCACTAATTAATCACTGCAAGGTGTTAAAACTTATAACGTTGTATTCTCTCTCTCTCTATCTCTCTCATACTATTATTACATAAAGATATAGATGCTGAAATGAAACAAATAATAATGAAGGAAACTGAAAACGAGTAGAACAGAATTAGAAGAAAACTAATAACTTAAGAATCCTATAAAATTTAGAAATATTAAAACTTTTGACTAAGAATCAAAGCATTTTAAAAAAGTAGAAGGGGCCACATCGCTCACCTGAGCACTACGGCTAGGAAAAAGCAGAAATCAGTTCAGTTTTGAAAGGTTGAAAAGTTTAAATATAAAAGTGGTTGGGGGGGGGGGGCATGAATTCAACAAATTTGAATCTACATTACCTGAGGATGCTTCCATGTAAATATGACCAATCATGGCTTTCCTGTTCTTAAGAATTTTTTTTTTTTTTAAAGATTTTCACTATGTATTCCTATGCAAAATTTTGATCGTCCATTGTGGCCCCACCCGACCACCGGGGGTCATGATTTGAATAAACTTGAATCTACATTACCTGAGGATGCTACCATGTAAATATGACCAATCATGGCTTTTCTGTTCTTGAGAAGAAGATTTTTAAAGATTTTTCCTAAATACTCCTATGTAAAACTTTGATCACCCATTGTGGCCCCACCCGCCTCCCGGGGATCATGATCTGAACAAACTTGAATCTACACTACCTGTGGATGCTACCATATAAATATGAACAATCATGGCTTTGCTGTTCTTGAGAAGATTTTTAAAGATGCTTCCTATATATTCCTATGTAAAACTTTGATCGTCCATTGTTTCCCACCCTACCCTCCGGGGATCATGATCTGAACAAACTTGAATCTACACTACCTGAGGATGCTACCATATAAATATGAGCAATCATGGCTTTGCTGTTCTTGAGAAGATTTTTAAAGATGTTTCTTATATATTCCTATGTAAAACTTTGATCGTCCATTGTTTCCCACCCTACCCCCAGGGGTCATGATTTGAACAAACTTTAATCTACACTACCTGAGGATGCTTCCATGTAAATATGACCAATCATAGAATTGCTGTTCTTGAGAAGAAGATTTTTAAAGATTTTCCTATATGTACCTATATAAAACTTTGATCGCCCATTGTGGCCCAACCCGATTCCCTGGGGTCATGATTTGAAAAACTTGAATCTACATTACCTGAGGATGCTTCCATGTAAATATGACCAATCATGGCTTTGCTGTTTTTGAGAAGAAGATTTTTGAAGATTTTTCCTAAATATTCCTATGTAAAAATTTGATCACCCATTGTGGCCCCACCCGCCTCCCGGGGATCATGATCTGAACAAACTTGAATCCACACTATCTGAGGATGCTGCGATATAAATATGACCAATCATGGCTTTGCTGTTCTTGAGAAGAAGATTTTTAAAGATTTTCCTATATGTTCCTATGTAAAACTTTGATCGCCCATTGTGGCCCAACCCGATCCCCGGGGGTCATGACTTGAAAAACTTGAATCTACATTACCTGAGGATGCTTCCACATAAGTTTCTTATTTTCAAGCACAGTGGTTTTTGAGAAGAAGATTTTTTTAATGATGCCATTAATTTTTCACGAATTCATAATTATCTCCCCTTGGAAGAAGGCGTGGCCCATCATTTGAACAAACTTGAATCCCCTTAACCCAAGAATACTTTGTGGCAAGTTTGGTTGAAATTGGCCCAGTGGTTCTTGAGAAGAAGTCGAAAATGTGAAAAGTTTACAGACGGACAGGCGGACTACAAACAAATGTGGTCAGAAAAGCTCACTTGAGCCTTCGGCTCAGGTGAGCTAAAAAAAGAATTTATTGGGTAGTAATAACTATGCGGAGAGAAGAGTGTTGATTGTCACAACCAGACATTTTGGCCTAACTCATGTTCATCCTGGTTACAGTGCTGCTATCATATAAGTTGACAATCCTATCCTATCCTATCGTGAATCCTGCATCCACAATCCTATCCTGTGATTTCAGTCCAATCCTATCCTATCCTATCCTGCTACTTTCAGTTTTTTTAATATTTAGGAGTTAATTTGACAAAACGAAAAAAAATAATAAAATGATCATCATATAAAAATCAGTTATAATTATGGATTTTATTTAATATGTTTTAATGATAAAAATTAATCGAGATCGACATCCATTAATTCCCGACACCCCGCACAAATTAATTTTCGAGTACCCAGTTAAAATGTAAACAAAGGAACTGTAATAAAACATAAGCAAGTACTGATCTAGCGAACGTATCAAGAAAGTAAGCTTTCAAAATAGTTATAGAAGAAAATTATAATCCGACTATATTTTGATTTAATTTCACATACTAACGATGATCGAGAGACGTCACGGTATTTGCGATTTCTTTTCGAATTTATACACTTTGATAAATAAATGGGGTTAAAGTTAGAGAGGGGAAATCGTGGAAAAAGGGGGGGGGGGGGGCAACAACTAAGACTTTTTCTAATGTTATGATTATTAATAAGTAGACTAAACGAACACAATTTAAGCTCTTTAATAATGAGAATCAGACTATTAATGTCTATTCCTTCATGCGGTGAAGGTAAAACACTGTATAACAACCGTACCCGTTGAAAATACAATTTCTCTACACATACTGAATAATAAAAGAGGAGGATATGTTGGATGTTTTAACAGTTATATGTTTCATGTAAAATTCATGCAAAACTCTACTTTTCCCTAAAATGTAAACTGAGCACCATGAAAAATAGTACATGTATATATACCTAACTTAGATTTTATTCATACTCATGTAAATCCAGAAAGAAGATACATGTATGACAAGACCATAAACCGAGAACAGATATTTAGAATATCTTGACTTTTATTTATTAAACATGTAAAAAATTATTTAAATGTATTCTTGCTTGAGATGTTCAGTTCCTCATTGTTTGAATTTGGATATTTTACAAACATGCAAAAACTTTATCATGTTTGCTAAATAAAAATCAAGATATTCAAAATGTTAAATTTTATTATTTCACTTCACTTTGTTTTTAGTTTATGGTCAGTTCAGTGTCATACAAATGTATTTCAATAACCATATTTTTATGAGTGAGAATTTAATTTATGTTTCACAGAAAACATTTTCATATATCTTCATAATCAGATAGATTGACAGCAATAATTATTGCAGTGAACACACACATATTCCTTCGAATTCTTTCTTATAAAACATGTATATGAATTCACAGTAGTGTCAGTATTTATAAGCCATATTTAAGTAAATTTTGTTTTTGACCTTTACATTTGATATTGAATGTTATTCATGGTCTAAATGAGGAACAAAAATGCTTGACCAAGTTGACAATATTTATTCGGGGCCATTGCCTCTTCAGTGTTAAATATATATATTTTCGGCCAAATAAATCTTATCTACAATCTACAATTTTATTTTTTTTTATCTATAATGTATAACAATTGAATGTTTCATTATGAGACAAATTCATCAGAAGTATACATGCATTTCAATTAATGCCAAGCTCACAGATATATGTACATGAAATCTGTTTAAATTTAAGTTTATCAATGTCTTTTTCCAATTGTATGATGTTTTACGTGCATATGATTTCGACTGCTTGTCCGTTGCTCAAATTGAATTTCAAATGTCAAAGTTTGTGTCAAGGAGCTAGTCATAAGTAACTGAACAGTTTCAAAATTGTCAACAATGCACAGAAAACAAATACTTCACACACCGATCTCCTTAATGAAAAACATCATGATTTCAGACTCTAGGGGGCTCTTGTACAGTGGTTTGAACATCTTTCATATTTATTCCAGCAGCAGATGAGATGAAGTGCGATATGTACAGCAGCAAATATGCAGGATAGTCCTTAAAAAAATTATTATCATGATTATAACAATATATGCATGTAGATTGTGCAATTTTGTCATATACATTATACATTAAACTGTATTTTATTGTGATTATCTTTCTCATTTCATGTACGACTGGCTGAATTTTACCTTTTTTTCTCTCACAGAGTAATGCATTTAAAGAAATCAAGCAAACTCAAATCTTATACTGCAACTTCATAGTCATATCTTAATTAAGCAATCATAATTTACTTGTAAATTGTAATTCATTTCATCTCGTCAACTTATTAACTAGTATGAATATATTTGTTTTGTTTTTTTTTTTTCTCTCTATTTTGAATTTTTCTGCTTGTATTAATCTATTTATGTTTTTTGTTTGTTTTCTTCTTTGCTTAAAATTTGAATATTAAGAAAAAATTATGAAAATACATATAAGGTGATGATGACATGATGACCAGAACAATAACACATTGTTTTCAGTTTTACTCTTTTTTTAAAAAAGAAGAAAGATCACTTATTCAGAGAATCTACAGAGACTTCATCTCAACTCAGATAATGATATGTATGTATTATACCGATACCCATGCATAAGCACATGTTAATAATTATACCTACTTTTTAAATGTAAAATCCTTTTTTCCTCACAAAATATTTTGATGAGGGCAGGCAAAACCAAGTATCATTCTATGCAATGAAGAATAATGAATGACTAATTTATAATTCATAACCCAGAATAGGTCATACATACAATGTACATGTAAGTGCTGAGTTGGCTTATAATACAATTTAAACAGTAGCATAAGAAATGATTGTCTTTATTTTATTATAATTGCACTCAAATAAAAAAAAAAAACATTTTTTTTTAAACCACAGTAGGGAAATAATACAGTAAAAACAAACTGAAAAAGGCATAACACACCTTACTGTTTAGAACACATTGAATCATGACAGAGTATTTGTAAAATTTTAACCCCCTCCCCTTCCTAGACTACCTTTTTTTCCACACCCGATTTTTGTCTATATTATAATAGAATAAAATGTTAATAGCTCAAGTCATTATAACATTGTTCAAACGGGAAAATGTATAAAAATGCACACATGTACAGTGTGTAGTATACTTACATGTTCTTGCTCCAAACAACTGCGATATCGATCTGTTCAAGTCCGCCGTTGGCAGTTTGTGTAGAATTATCCAGACAAACAGAGCACATATAACACAGTTACATGTTATTGAACTTTAAAACAACTAGGAATTGGCTTAATCATCCAAACATGCTGAAGAAAATAAGATATCTTGATGTCCGAACTCTTCGTTGTTTACATGCGAAGATTCTTCCGGTGATCGTTCACGGTTAAATCGTACGCAATGTCACTCGAAGTTAATTATTACTTTGTGTTAAAATAAACAAAATATGTTTATTTTCTATCGTAATTTTATAAATATTTCTTTTGTAAACATTTTAAAACATATTCCGTTTTTGTAATTAATTCTGAAATATGAATCAACCTTTACTCGAATCTGATTGGCTGTAGGATACAGGATAGGATAGGATAGGATAGGATTGGATTAACTACTATATGTTTCTATCGTGAATCCTCAATCCTGAATCCTATCCAAACCCATCCCATGTCAACTTGTGGGATAGCAGCACTGTAAGTCATTCAGTTTGTTAATACCATCAGGGCTGAATGACTTCAGCCTGTGCATCCAAATTTTTCTTTCCTTTTTCTCTGAGCATCGGTCCTTTTGGATTATGGTCAATAACTGTCATGTCCTCCCATTTGTGACGTTCAAGGTGAAAATGTTCCCCAACGGGTTCGTTGAGTTTGTTGGTCTTAATGGTCGAGAGGTGATTATTGATTCTCCTTCGGAGATCTCCCGTTTTCCCAACGTTCTATTTGGAACAAACTTCACAACCGATGAGATATATGCTGTTGTCTGTTTGACAGGAAAAATTCCCTAGAATTCTGTACCTTCGGCCCGTGACGGGGCTGTTAAAGCTGTCATGTGTCAGAGCTGTGATTATAGAGAAGACATCTGTCAAAGCAAGCGTTAAAGTCTCCGTTAGGTAATGGATTGTCCAATCTGGTTCTTACTATCATGTCCTTTAAGTTCCTCGGGCGCCTGTATGCAGCAAATGGAGGTTCCTTGAAGACCTCTGCCATTCTTTTGTTTGAGTGGAGAATTGGCAGGTTCTTTTTAAGAATACCGCTGAGGTTCTTAAGGACGGGATGGTATGTGGTTACCAGATGGACCATGCTGATTTTATCTTTCTCCTTGTAGTTTAACAGGTTTTGTCTGTCGTGTCCTGCCATCTCATCAATAGCATTTTGTACGCTGTGGGCTTTGTAGCCTCTATTGCGTAAAAGGGACATTAGGAGATTGCTCCGTTCCTGATATAAGGTAGGGGATGAACAGATGCGGCAATTACTGGTAACCAGACTCTTAGGTACACCCTTGAATGTGTGTTGGGGATGACAGCTAGTCGGCATGAGATATAGGTGGGAATCCCTGGGTTTCGTGTGGAGACTCGATTTCGCCATCAATCAAGGTAGATGTAGTATCTAAAAATATGTTTTCGAAATTAGATATGTCTACAGTAAATTTGATAGACTAATGAAGGTGTTGGCAGACGAAATGAATGTTTCGAGGGCTCTCGCGGCATTCCACCAACTTTATCTTTATATCGTCAATGAAACGCAACCAGCTAAGGGGCCTAAATGGTGATTGAAGTAACAAGTTGAATGAATGTGTTCTGTTTTTGTTAAATATCCGTTTCTCATTACTTTTTTCAAAAGGCAATGTATTCAGAGTGAAGAAATGGAATAATTATAAATTAAATAAATAATGATTTTATATAGGGTTAAACGTTCTTTTTTTCAGAATTTATCGATGTGTAAACTCATGCCTTTATACTCAGAAACTGAATAAAAGTGCGAAGCACTTTCAGGTCAAGTTTGTGAGTACAAAGGCATGAGTTTACACATCGATAAATTCTGAAAAAAAGAACGTTTGATTCTTATAATTCCAATTACGCAGTTTTAAAATTATTTCTCTTTGAAGCCTCTATACACTCTGTTATTTCTGTACAGCGTAGGAATACTTTATGCCGCGATATGGAAATGAATCGCAATCGAGATGAACGTCGATAAAAGTCAACTTTAATTGTCAAAACATTTAATAAAATAAGCTTAAAAAAACTCTTCGAATATTGTTTAAGTCAACAAATATCGTAAATACAAGAAGACTTCAGACGAATTCGTCCTTGACCATGTTGACAATATAACGATAGACTCTCTAAAACAAAAGTAGCAGACCGACGCCAACCTCGATTTGCTCTGGTTTGTTCAAAGACAGGACAGAATATAGGATGTAGAAAAATGAATTTGATGCTAATAAGGCAAGAGTCTAAGCTACGTTTCTCTTTCCTATCACAGCGCTACCGAGAGCTAAGTTGATTTGTTTTGTAGGCCTATTAGGAACGTCGACACTCGTGATCTGACAGTGACATAATCATAATATTCCCGTTAGTCAGTCTTTTATGTCGTCAGTTTAGTTTTATTTAATTTCAAGTTTCTGTAATTGTTTAGCTAAAACACAGAATAGAAGTAACAATTCGTTTCATTTTTTTCAATTTGTACATAAGGACGACAATATGTGCAATGATGTACTTGTAGGAACATATTGTCTTCAGGCGATCTGTACCCTCATACACCTGATAACTTTATTTTTTGTTCTACTTTCAACCCCTTTATCAAAAAACCAAAAATAAAAATATACTGTTTAATATCTCTGAAAACTATTCATTAATCTGTACAAAACAATTACTAAACAAACCCAAAACCTTCTTTAAGGACCTACATATCTTCTCGTGCATCATTGTAATCTATGTTTTTTTTCTTTTTAATTTTGGATATTTTAAATTCAAAATTATAGTACTATCAGATACCTGTATTCTTTGACAAACATATTGTAATATAAAACCACGCATATTTTAGAAAAAATCATTTTTAAAGATAAAAAAAATGATGAAAACCCTTCTGTTCTCTTGGTAAAAATACTTAAACATACTTACACATTACCAATTACATAGTCTTCCCTGAAATTTCTTCAAAATTTGTATTAAATTGGGTGGGAAACATCGTAAGAGTCGCAGACTTATTGGAATTGAATTATAAAATAAACCAAAAATGAGTTGTGCACGTCCTTTGATCATATACATACAAATGATACTTACACTGCCTCTTTGTAACTTACTGTAAGCTTTTACTCGTATTTAAAATATATTCACAAAAAATACAATAGTTCCAATGAACATTATTATGCATGTATATTTATGGTTCAATTAATTGCTAATTCAATATGGCATGAACAGTTAACTACATGTAATGAAAAAGGTGAAGATAACAAACAATGATCGATCTAAAACAAATCTATCAACATACAAATATGCTTAAAACAAAGATCCCTTGGAATTCCAGAGGTGGGATTAGGTTCCTAGGAGGAGTAAGCATTCCCCGTTGATCGGTAACACCCGCCCTGAGCACTTTGCATAGATCAGGTAGACGGAACATTCCGTAGTCAAATTCAGTATGAAAACAAAAGCCTACATGTAACTGATGATCACCCTTGGTAATTGTATGTGGATTTCTACAATAATAATATAATCTGAATACTTGGCTTTTCTATCCAAGGCTGCTCTTCCTTTATCTACACGATTTATCATCATTAGTTCATTGATTGTTTAATCATATTTCATTGCCTTAATTCTTTAAATTGTTTATAACACTGGCCGAACTATGAAAAGGGTGCAAAACTAATGAATATGTATAAATAATCTCTTTAAGAAAGGAAATAGAATCTCAAGAAAAACTGTCATATCAAAATGTAATTAACTATGTATAAAAAAATAACAACAGAAATAAAAGAAGAATAACAATAGCAATGAATATTGAACATTAAATTTCAAAAGGGTGATTCACACGACTAGCTCTCAGAAATCTAATATTACAATATATCAAATAAAATGTATATCAAAGCCTAAACACGCAATCAATCCCTTATGTTGTTCATGAAATGATAGAAATATGTCTTTTCGTTGGAAAAAAGATGTTCTATGATGAATTCTTGTCAATGTCCGCCTTCTTCGCCTCCTTTGAAAAAATAAAAAAATTAATGTTACAATGACATTCTTTTTACAAAAATTTTGTATTTGTCTTTAGAAAATATTATACAATATAAATAACTAGTTTGCAAATTCTTATTTACAAGAAAATTGCATATGCATTTTCACAGTTAGTCAGAGGTAAATTTCCCATATAATGTGAAAATCAGTTTTTTTTTTTTAAATGTTATTGTAAAAAATAATGTACGTTTAATATTCTCATCGCCAAAAGATGCTAACTGATATATTGTTTAGATATAGCATTAAAGCAGTAATACGGAAATAAATTCTAATACCTTTTGTCTTTGCAAACTTCCCTTTATAGTAAATAGATGGGTGTGTTGCAATTTTTTCCCCTGCAAAAAATAGTATCGATATAGTTCGACGTATACCTACAATTAGAATTATATGAAAGGAATATATATATATATATATATATATATATATATATATATATATATATATATATATATATATATATATATATATATATATATATATATATATATATATATATATATATATATATTAATATTATTTTGCATAAGATGTCATTTTACAAAGGTATTTGTACAATTCACATTGATATCACGGAGGACACTTCAATAACAGCAAAATGATTCAATTTTTTTTTTTTTTTTTTTTTTTTTTTTTTTTTTTTTATGTGAATACTTCTTTGTTGTTGGTATTTGTGTATTTAATTTGAAATAATCATTCATTTCTGTGTCAAAAATAACTCTTAAAAGACATCCTTCAGCATTTTATATGCAAGTTCTTGACGACTACCTATATTATTTATTAAAAAGGAAAAAAAAATCAAACTGCTTTTCAAAATTCAAGGAATCTATTATCTATTGTTCTAAAAGCTTAATTATGTAATCCATTTGAATAAATTTAGGTTGTAATGATCTTTTAGTACTACAAAGATCTTTTATATATTTTACCCTCTACGCCTTGCTTAATAAGTTGGTGTTTCTCTTCCTTTGCTTTGAATACTTCCTTTGATTTGATGATCAAATTTTCAATCTCATCATCTTCAATAAAAACTGTAGTGGGAACACTATTCTCTTTTAGCAGTTACGATTTAAAATGTATTTTGCATGTAAAAATAAAAATCAATGAACTATTGCAATACATACATACATACATACATACATACATACACACACACACACACACACACACACACACACACACACACACACACACACACACACATATATATATATATATATATATATATATATATATATATATATATATATATATATATATATATATATATATATATATATATATATATATATATATAATGAAAACAATACCTTTTTCCTGTTCCTTTACTTGCAGTTCAAGATGTCCTATAGTAACCCCTTTTTCTTCTACATTGATAAGAAAAACATAACTGAATTAAATTCGTTCAAAGCAAAATCTCATGGCACTGTAAAACGCAAAAAAAAAACAAAAAACAATACAATAAAGAATTGCTTTGCTCGAAAAAAAAAATCATTTTATTTCTCTGCAAAAAAGATATGAAATTAAGTCATGAAAATTAAAATTATAAGTTAACACGTAGAGAGTATAAAAACTCAATGTATTAATGCAATTTAATTTATTAATTGATTTTTACTGACCATTCCATATTTTTATCAACATTTACTTATATAACCTATGGGAACATTTTCTACAAGTTTACAAAGTCTGGAATTGTTCATTCATGCAACTAATATGATTATTGTAAAAATATAACATGAATTAGATAAGCAATACTATTATGTGATTTTTTTTTAGAAAATCAAAGAGTGGGTATATAATTCATTATTAAATCATAATGCATATTCATCCATGTAAGTTCTTACCAATTTTTTCCTTGCCATTAAGCATATCCTTCTTGTGTTCATGACTCCACATATACTTTATAATTACTAGTCCCAGTATCACAATTATGACGACCACAGATGTAGTACAGACAACAATGATCCATGTCCTGGAAATTATTTTCAAAAATGTTTGCAACTCAATTATGATTTAACAGATAAAATAATACATGTTTATATTTTAGAGTGTTCTCCTCATATGTTAAAATTTCAGTGTGAATTTCAAATCAATCAAACCTAAATTAAAGATAAATTAAAATCACTAAATGCTTGTTATCATCATGACAAAAACAACTGCTTAAATATCTTCATTAACATTACTCGGACATTGATCATTCTAAGTTTACATTTTGAAATTATTACTTTCTCATTTAGCTTAGCAGTTAAAGAATCAGTTGAACAAATACTTGAATAAGAGTTATGTTTTATTCTGAGTAAGTGTCTTTCTGTGTATAAAATATTTAGAATTATGAGGAGAAAAGAAAGTGAGCCGCTGATAAAAAGAAGAAAAGGATAAGATTTCTGAGTGATTTCTGCAAAAAATAAAAGTTTGAATTAATATGAAAAAGACATTTATAAAGAAAACCATTTCTGTCAAAGCCAATGGTTTGTAAACTATATCAAGGCTTGTTGTCGCTATGTTATTATTATTATTATTTTTTTTTAAAGTTTGTTCCTTTGCTCCCTAATAATGATTCATGCATTCTATCATTTTAGCTGTCTTGATGCAATCTTTGAATTTTCATAAGATATACATGTACACAAAAATTATCTTAAAGATTCATATAAAATTTAAGCTTGAAACAGAGTAAAGCAGTTTAAGCAGTAATCTAGTCTATTTCATCTTTACATTTCAAATGTATTGATAATAAGTAATACATGTATTTTCTTGATTGTCTTTCTGTGTCAGTTCCAACAATTGTTTTTAAAATATTCAAGTTCATTTCATAATTACATTGAAAAATATTAACTAATTTTACATACTTCTAAAGGATCAATACTGAGGGGAAAAAAAAAAAACAAGTACATGAAACTTTTTTTTTTTAATTAAATATTTTCATCAGTGCAATTTTCATAAAAGAAATCATATAAATGTGACATTTTCCAGAATAGAAGATGTCTGAACACAAAGCCACAATGCAAGCATTTCCAATTTTGATTACAATTTTCAAAACAAATACAAAATATATCTGTAATTTTGAATCCTATATAATCTTATTGTCTTTATTTTAATATTACTGTAGTATGTACACACCTGTTTGCTTCATCATGTTCAGTCTGAGTGTTGAATTCAAAGTTGTACTCGTGCCAAAAGAAGATTGAATATTTGAATTCGAAGTTGTACCATCAGAGGATTTAAGGCATTCTTTATCTATAATGTGATAACAAATTCTCAAATTTTCAGTAGGAAATACAAACAATTTATAAAAACAAATTTTACTTCCAATCATTTAACTTCAATGAATTGGAAGAGAAAAGCGTTTGAGGATTATGTGTATAATTCATTCGATTGGTTGATGATGAGTAAAATCGTTTATCACTTACAGTAGAATACCACATTTGAGGAATAAGAAAAAGGACATCTTCTGCAAGAACCAGTATATGTGTAATCTTCTTGAATCCTTTCACCTCCATAGTTAAATTCTGGACATTTCTTTCCTTTAAAAAGGTTAGTAATTCTTAAAAATCGTTATTTAAAGGATATGTCCACTGATATTCTATCCCAAATCCACCAGAAAGTTTTTTTTTTAATCTTAATTTTCGTTTACTTTGTTCTAAGACAGTTTCTGCTATTAGTAAATCAGAAGTCTTTAAATTAAGTAAAATTTTTTTTTTTTTTTTTTTTTTTTTTTTTTTTTTTTTGTTTATGTAATTTTTTTTTAATAAATCAAACTAAACAACATAATTTCCTTCTAATTTGGTTTGTATATGCAGAGTACTTGTAATACAACATCAAAAGCCTGTGAATTATTGCTTTGAAACATCATACCAAGATATTTTATTTGATAATGTGTATACATGTATATGAGAAATGTATTAAGACAAAAAAACTTCAAAAAGAAAACAGATACTATACGTTTTGACTTAATATGAAACGCGCCTTCTTCAGACTGCATGTATGGTTAAAGATAAGATACAAAATAAATCCAAGTATAATAAAAGTAACTTTGATATGTTATTATGCGGAATGCCTAAATTATGCAATAGTGAAAAACATATAAAAATATAATGATGATTTTACAAGATAAAAATTATATTTATTACTTTAGCTATTTAAAATGGGCATAAATAAAATTTACCTTTAAGGAATGTGGATGGCGCACATACTTCAATCAACTTGCCAGATGAATCCCTGACACAGTGATATCTAAATTCAGATGGACTGGAGCAGTTCTGGATTATCTCATTGCATTTCCAAACGGATTCTCTTTCTTCCCAATCTACTCTTTTAAGCGGACATCGACGTGCTAGTTCCACCGTGTCTAGTGATACAGAGCACTGCAAATAAAGGGGGGGGGGGGGAATGTAAAGAACATATCTTTTAGTCAACATTTTGTACCTCTGGTTTTCAATAAGTTTATTGATGATGTGTTCAATTATTAAAATAACACACACAAAACAAATCATCCCCTTTTTTTTAAATTATGATATCATATTTTTCTGTTCATCTAAATACATTTCAGGGTATAACACTTTCTTAAAAAGATCTGGGTAATGTCCCTTTTTCAAAAAAGTGATGAATAAAGATTTAAAATTTCTCTAAAACTCACAAAGAAGAATGTATCAGCTTTTCTGATTAATAAGATAACCAATTTATTAATAACAATATGCATGACTTATTTATCTTTAAATAGTGTCCCCCCCCCCCGAAAAGTTTTTTTTTTTTTTCATTCCATACTAAGGGGATATCTATACACTGTATACGGTAACAATATTAAGTTTTAAAGCAGTCACTGGGACCATCGAAAGGGGCATTCCTAAAATGTAAAAAAAAAAATGGAATTTGAATATTTTCCTAAGATCAGAGATTCACGTAAGTGAATAAGCGAGATCTTTATACATTTATACATTGACCAGAGTTTCAATCCTTTAGAACTTTTAACAAGTTTATCTCTTACATGTCACTACATGTGTATGTACACATTTTTTCTTTAATGAAGTTTTATACAAAATGTACTGGACTTTATCTGTCAATTTTACTTATTCTCGTGCGTGTTGAAGATTTTTTTTCCGACTATGAGTCTTTTTACTGATGATAAATAAACATATTTGCTGCAGTCTTTTAATCATTGCATATCCACTTGCGAGTTTATTTAATTTAGCTCGGATTTTGATGTCTATTTCTGAACAATCTACAGCTCTCTTATATGAAATTATATACTTAATAACAAAGATTTGATTAAGGGCTTGCCATTTAACGCTAGTAAAATCAATAAACCTAGTCGTTTTTAAAACAAATTGTAATTCATCAAAATAGGAAAATAAGATAAATAGATCAGAAATTTATTTCATCAATATTTTCATCATTAATTTATCTTGAAATTAACAATTACCATCCGTGTCCTCAATCCAGCAACAAGTACCCCTTTGACAAGTATAATGATTATCAAAAGTACACTTCCGAATTTTAGGTCAGGCATGATTTAAGCAGTATGATCTTTGCTATTAAAGGTCACTTCTGTATGCAGATCTGCTATTACTGCATATTACTGAAATATGTCGTGCACATCCCTCCTTTCCAAAAAGTACAATAGTTCCTTAAAATATAAACGACAAATAAGTATTTTTAATATATTTAAGTTTTTGTTCTATATCGAAAGTAGAAAAAAAAGTATTGTTCTAGATAACAATGTTTGTTAACTGAAGGGATAAATGTGATGAACGTTTACCTACTGAAGAACAAAAAAATATATATAAGAAAAGGAATATACTTAACACTTTCTACACCAATTTTACAAGTTGATCATATCAGTTTCCGAATAGGCATTATCGAGATGTCCTTGTCATTTCTTAAAGATAATTCAAGCTTGATATTATTCTAGACAATCCATTGGAATAGCTCAAGTTTACCTTTTAAGATATATGAATAAAATGGAAAAATTGATAGATTATTAAAGTTGTTTGATTAAATTAATCTGTTAGCTTCTTTGACAAACAATTTTTGATTGAAAATTAACTGACTTTGAAATATCTTTGTCAATGATGTGTGAAGTTCTTCAAGCGTGTAGATAAGGTATAAAGCAAGAAAAAAAATGCACAAATATGAAACTGTTTACCTTACAATACAAGATTTGTTTCTAGATAGTGAAGTATGAACTACCTACGACAATTATGCTATGTGATTCAGAATAATTAACATGATGTTTATTACGAATTAATGGCCTACAAAAAATATATGACGAATCGAAAGTTGATTTGATTTAGACCAAACATCATTGATCAAGTCTATAAGGCTTTTCTTATTGATATATAGTTGAAAATGTTGTACAAAAATGTTTTAGTTTAATGTATCAAAGCAGACCTAGAGAGATTTTACTTACATTAACTTCTATGACAGACTTGAGGGAAAGGTGAGCATTCCTGAAGAACGATAATCAGGGTGGACGATTGCATTTACAATGATTTAACAGGTCCGGTCTTGTTGAAATTTACGAAAACAGACTTGCAATTATTTTCGAATTTTAGAAATATACTTGTAGGTACCATGCTAAGAAAAATCAGATTAAAATTTTATTACCTTGCCTTAATTTTAGTGGAATGGTGGCAATTTCAAAAATATGAATCATTTTTCGTGGTTTACACATAATTATGTGCTAGAAGTACCAAGTAAAGAATGAGATTAAAAAATTAAAGAAACAAATAAATGGTGAAATATTTTGTTTTTCACACATGCCATGCAATAAAATAAAAAAAAATGAAAAGAAAATAAGTTATAGCATTTATTGTACGGAAAGGGGGGCATATCAAAACACAAAAAATAGGACTTTAATTATATGTACAATGTAAGATACTTAATAAGTGGCCAAAGGTTTACAGAATGGCAACAATGATTGTTATATTGTAAATGTTTCTCAAAATTAATTCCTCATTACATTGTGAAGAATTTTCTCTCAATTCTTAATTTTATTTTCACACAAGACGTTCTTTTACGTGGAAAAAGAAGGGAAGGGGTTTAAAAAGGCAAAAATTTACTCAGTTAATTAATAAGTGAGAAACTAAGATATTTTTTTCCTGATTGCATTTAAATGACTTGCATTTTTTTTAAACAAGTCAATTTCCTCCATGAATTTTTAAGTCATCAATAAAATATGTAAATAAACATTTCGAAGGAGAAAGTGTTTATTTATTGGCTGCAGTGTTTCTTTCCGAACTAAAAAATAAAACTAGAATAAGATAAAATCGTATAAATATTTTCTTAGAAATTGACTTTCAAAATAAATTGTTACAATGGGTCTTATTAAATAAACTATTTATTTATTTATAAGCAAGAATTAATGGAGATGCCAGAATTAGTTAGCTTTTAATACGCACACTCGAGATTTAATTTAATTTAATCAGTACTTTATTTTGTAAAGCCAGTTTACATAATTGGATCGGACATCAGGTATAGCCTACATAAATCCTCTACAATCAAGATCTATTAGGTACATGTTTGCAAAAATTGTGAAGTATTTTAGTCTAATATGACAAAATTCTAACTGTGAAGTTATTGTATTCAATTTTGACGGCAATCAAGTGAAGTGGGACACAGCGTGAAAAGTATGCACAGATTAGGTAGATTGGGCCTCGTTAAAATGAGGTGAACATGTGCAAGAGTTAGACCTGAATCAAACTAGCAAAGTGTTACGTGTACTTTTTTCATATCTGAATGTATTTGACAGGTAAAGCTTTTTAAAAATCAAAATATGAAATGTTGATTTTCTTAATGAAGCAAATAAATGCTATAAACTTTTTTTTAAACTAAAAAAATGTAACTCGTGATAAATGATATAATTATTGAATATTTTTTATGATATTCTTAAATATATGTTTACCAATTCAATATGAAGTAAATAACATGTAATTGTGTTTCATTCTTTCTTACTTGTTTTGATAAGTGATATTGAGGTTTGTTTGGTTACCGATATTACCGATATTAAAATTTATTGAATTGTTAGTTTGAAATAGTACTTTTTCCGCCCAAAAATATGTGAATTAAAACAAAAAAATTTACTCCAGTAGATACTTCAGATTAATTAGTAACGTTTCCAAATTAAACGTACAAAATAAGTTTTCCCTATCTCTTTATTACAAAATAATTGTCGGAGTATTGATCAAAATGGTGAAGATGCTACACAACTTAATCTACCGAATACATGGACAATAGTTCGTATACATATGTAATGATTCCTTCAATGCCAAGTCAGTATAGCTTTAACACGAGGTCTAGGTAACAACATTTTATCTCTCAACATCATATTTATGTAAAAATGGTGTCAACTTTTCAGAGTTCTTTTCCTTTGATTTTCAACTTGTAATTTTGTGGGTCTAACTTCGTTTGGTATGTAACTGGCTAAGAAATAATTTATTTCCAAAGACTGATTGTCAGTGAGGAAAAATAATACAGGAATATCTGAAACAGTCTTGTTTTAAATTAAAATTATCTTTATCAGTAGTTATGTATCTTTTTTGTCATTTCTTATTTTTATGTTGTTAATTTTTCTTTCATTCAGACTTAATCACATATTATTGTACTTACATCTAAAATGATTTATTGTACTTGCATTTTAAATGTGATATAACACAATCAATAAAAGGATGACAAATATATTTACAATATTTTTCTGCATGAATTGAACGAACAACATTCCGTTTGCTCGACACAGAGGCTCCAATGCTGTTAACCTTAACAAAATAATAGACGTATACAGTGTTATCCCCCGATTTGTAAAATACCAAACCAAGCCTCAAGTAGGTCAACATTTCTACTTATGTATCAACCGAGGGCTTTTAAAAATGTAGAGAAGGTAAGATTGTACAGAATTTTGAGTATTTTGGAGGTACACGAATCAAGCTTAGCTATATACGAATGTCTGATAGGATCAATCTATGGAAGAAAAAATAAAGATGTAATGACGCGGAAAAGGCGCTATTGTTTAAAATTAAGACATCTCATATCTAAAACTCATCTTTATGAAAAAGTAGAAAATGTGTTTATAGATAATTAGTGCCCCCTCCCCCCCCCCCCCCAAAAAAAAAAAAAAAAAAGAAAAAGAAAACAAAACAAAACCGTAACACTGACGTTTATTTATTTTATGACTCGGAGATTGCGACGGGTGGTAGAATATGGTATAATTAAAATTCTAATTGCTCTAGCTTTTTTCAAGCAAACATTGTAAAACCTTCGTAATTTATCAGCTAAAACCACACTTTATACACCCACAAAATAATATAAAGATATGTTGATTTCTGCAATGAATATGAGCTCAGTCTACGGAATTAATTATAACGGACAATCCTCATAAAATTGAGGGATTATGTTTTTTTACCTGATTTTTTATCAAATGATGTGCAAAATATATTATATATATATTATGTATATTAGAGGCAGTTGAGGAGACATCAGAAGTAGAAGCATGCAACATTGTAATATGTGCTTATACAAACTAAAAAAAAAAAAACATGATCTTAAAATGCATAAACGCATCAGGTATGATGTAAAATCACAGACTACTGCTCTGGAAAAGTTCTATAAATACATATTCGATCAATGTGGGAAAATATCCACGTCATAACAAGGTTTAACGCTGCATGAACTTGGTCCGTTGATTACATCATAAAATTGTAAACTTTGAATTGAATGTTTTTTGAGACTTGATTTTGAATAAAAATTTGTCTTGGTGTTTCATTTTATTTGGAATAATTTTGTCTTTTTATTTCTTTTCTTGCACTTCCTTGTGCAGTCATTTCTAAAATTGATACCCCATTTCAATGACAGTAATGGTAGAAAAAAAAATCTTAATTTTTTTCCCCGCTTTCACTGAAAGTAGGGAAAATTAATTTGGGTCTGTCTGTCTGTCCGTTTGTCCGCCTTTCTGTCTGCTTGTAATACTTTCGTTTCCGCGCGATATCTCGAGAAGCCTTTGAGCTTTTGTGATGAAATTTCTCCCTGTGGCCTTTGGAAGATCAATATTGATTTTGTTATGTATGTATATCTTTTTTTTCGTATTCATATGATGCAGAATTTGTACAAAACCTTATACGTGAAAAGAAGAAAACACTTGCTGTGGCCTTGAACTCGACATTTAGATATATTGACAACGTATTGTCAATTAACAATGGTTATTTCCATTCGACCGACACGATTGTCGATACGATATATCCCGGTGAGCTTGAGATAAAAGACACTAAAGAGTCTGATACATCTCTTTCATATTTGGATATTTTACTTAAATAAGACGTTAATGGTAATCTAACAACCAAACATAATGATAAACGTGATGACTTTAACTTTTCAATCGTCAACTTCCCTTACTTATGCAGCAATATACCTTCATCAACTGCATACGGGGTATGTATCTCTCAGTTGATTTGATACGCAAGAGCATGCTTTACGTATGTACAATTTCTAAAACGAGGTAAAGTATTGACAAACAAGTTGATGAAACAGGAATATCAGCTGTCTCGTTGAAAGTCATCATTTCGTAAGTTCTATGGTCGATACAATGACCTTCTCAGCAAATATAATTTATTATTGAGTCTAATGCTGACTGACGTTTTTCATACTAATTGTTAGGCCACTATTTACACACTGAATTGTCGACGGATTTTTCCGTTATTTCCCGATGATGACAAGGAGCACACGGCGGATGTGACCGGTCGGCAGGGGATACTCACTCCTCAATGGCACCTGCTCCCCACCTCTGATGTTTTGGAGGTCCGTGTTTGTTCTACTCATATTTTGTATTGTTTAATGGACTTTTGAGCTTGAATACTGTTCGTGATCTCCATATATTTCATTATGTAAAATTTCATTGCTAAAGCTCAAAGGCTTCTCGAGATATTGCGCGGAAACGAAAGTATTACAGACAGAGAGAAAGACGGACGGACTGACGGACGGAAAGGCAGACCTAAATTAATGCTCCCCACTTTCAGTGAAAGCGGGGGACAATAATAGGTACTGGGATTCACTTGTACCTCGATACATGATAGAAATTCATTTGCCGATGAAGTCATTTTAACTTTATAATTGTAAGATAAACCCTGTACAAAGTTCATTAGTTATCAATTTATTACAGACGTTTTAAAGTGTTCAAATTATGACATTTTTTTTTTATTTATAACGTTCAACGCATTATACTAGTATGTAAGTAAAATATTATATTGAAGAAAATATTGTATATACGCAAGGGATGTTGAATAGTAACTTTTGTTAAAGGTAATGCTTGTTAACAAAATATCAGATTGTTGCCTATTTTTCCCTACATTTTGGATTTATTCAGTTTGAAAAATGAGTTACACACAGAGCCATATAGCTATCAAGCTTAAATTTTGTTTGCATATAAAAAAAGGTAACGCTTGTTAATTATAAATCTTATGACACTGAAAGGAATCAGATTGATAACCGCCTTTTTGACAATAAAACAACCGTACAGTAAAAGAATGAATAACACCTATAATATAGTAATGTTAAATTGAAAACTATAATTAATGAATTATCGTTTCTACCTAAATTCTTATCGGAGGATAAGTTATTGTAAACGCTTAATTGTTAACGCTTTCTAAGCGACAAGATTTTATAAATCTTTTATAAGAAAGAAATTGAAAAATGATATTTACTTTTGCCTCTGTAAATAGGGAGTTGAGTTATGTTAATGAGTTTTTATTCACTTTTCTTTTACGAGCTTCTATATCGAAAGAAATGGTCTAATCGCAGAACATGTCTAATTTTAATCAGAGAAAACAGTCTAAACACAAGCGACAATGATATTTCAATTTTGAGTTGTGTAAATGAGAATGATTTTCTGACAATGATTTTGTTGAAATTTCTTGTTTCGAAGTGGTAGTAGTAACACATAAAAAGAAGATATGGAAGCATTATATCATTTATCGAGTACTGAAAGAAAGATAGAACTTATCTTAGAACTTTTCAATTAAGAACGCACCTAATTTACATGTACCAACGACTCGTACAATGAAAATACTGTCCCGCATAACGACACATACAGTAAATATTGAACGACGGATGCAGTTGCATTTTGATTATATATTAGTAAAATTAAGGATAATCTAATCACAATTAGGAATGAATTACGTTTCAATACCCCAATACTTATATTTATCATTATTTGATACAATTATTACCGAATATGGGATGAACGTCAATGCCATAATATATCTTTTTAAGTCGTTGTCAACTACACTGCACTGCGTTTTGCATTGTGTTAAAATCAAAGCTGCATTTTGACAAAATTGTTTTTCCTTGGGAACGTTTCATCATATATCTATGCGTTTTAATGCACAATACATTTAAATCCGTAACATGTCTTGGAATAACTGCCGTCTTATTTTCATAACCCCATGACTGCATCATGTTGTCAACCAAGAAGCGCAACAACTTCCGGGTTTTTTTTTAGTATGTGGGTTAGACGCTGTGTAATATGCTTCAAGTTTTTCATACCCTGTCCCAAAACTTTTATAAAAATCTATACATGAATTTAGAACTTAAATGTTCGCCTGTCCTTTACTGTACATAACCGTTTAAAGTTCAGCATTCCAAAATTAATATCAAAGAACAATCAATCATTATTTAAAACTCTTGTTTCTTAATTTTTGTTCTAGATTTTCGCCATTCCTCAGCTGTTATAAATTGTGGTTATCAATTCGAAAATCAAAACATTCAGATCATTACACCCCATTTAGTGACGGATCAAGGATTCTTGCAAAAGGACTAACCGACCGGTTGGGAGAGGGGAGGTGGGCTCCAAGGGACGAAAACCATGGTTTTAGGAGATTTAAGGAATAGTTTTGTAACTTATTTTACCTTATATTGTTTTTCTAATAAATAAAAAAAATATTAAATAAAAAAAATAAACCTATGATTTTTTTTTTTTTTTTTTTTTTTTTTGTCACTTCAACGTCTCCCCTCTAAATCCTCCAGTGCCAATGGAATGAAGAAACAAAAAAAAAAAAAAAAAAAAAAAGGCCTCTAAAATGTTAAACGAAGCAAACACTCATTGTGATTCCTTTACATATCAATTTAATAAATATTATGTTAAACATTTTTTAAGCAAAACTGTCAACTTAGCATACCTTTCGGTGCATTTCATGCATATTAATTTTCTGTGCATCAGTTCAATCACAATAAATTTAACCATGGGCATAAAAATCTGAGGAATGAAAGTAACGTTTTAAAATCAAATATTTGTTACAAGAAGAAGAACACAAATGTCGCATGTACCCAAATGTAATAAGCATGGATGTCTAAAGGATCTCTGATACATTGATCGTAATCTTTCCGCATGTTAATACCCTTGATCTTTGTCATGAGATATGATGCCGATATTTTCTGAAGATTTTGTGCTGTGATGTCGAGAAAAAAAATTCATTGTGTCATTCGCACTTTCACAAAATGTAGCGCATTCGAAGCGAAAGTTACTCGCTTCCTACCTTTCAATATTTATTAATCATGCTTGGTGCTGTTTATATTTAATATCCGGAAACTCTATACGATTGGTGGTTGGATCTTACGCACTACCATTTTGTAGAATATTTTTTTTTGTAATACTTTATTAAAAATCCTAAATTAATAAATATCTGATGTGAAATGAAAAACATTTTGAAATGTAATGAATTGATTTAATTAATTTCCCGTCATTTTGCTATTTTTTGTAAAAAAAAAAAAAAAAAAAAAAAAAAAAAATGTCTATCACATTAACTATTTTTTTTTCTTTCCCATTGTACTACAGTGTCATTGCATGTAAAATTAACAATGTTTTGTTTCATTTATTTCTTCAAGATGCTAAGTTTCTTCAAATAAAAACTTGTCTCCTCTTAAATAGCTGTTTCATACCAAAGAGAACTGAGCAGAGAACCATAAAAATAGCTTGCTGTAAAATGCGAAGGATGGAGGCTCCAAAATGTAGTTTCTCAGGGTACAAGGGATGGAGCCCCTTTTGTCTATTTTAACACTTTTGACTATTTTATCTTTCACTCAGTTTTAAGGTACTGAAACCTAATTAAATCCGTCAAGTCTTCATGAGTTTCTTTAAGATAGCAGTGCGGGTCACAAATCTTACTTTTGTTTCTGTTGCACTCGTTATCTAACAAAAAGATAAATCAAAGCACAGGTTGCAGCATGCCTTTTTTTTCTTTTAGAAATCATTTTTGGACTGAATTTCTTTTATTTTGTTGTTTCTTGATATTTTCTCCTCCTCTGAGAAAAAAAAAAGAAAATGACAGCAATGCACTAAAGGATAATTTTGTTGCCGTTTCTGTTTCATTCAGTCTCTGTTATCTTAAAAAAAATTTAATGAAAAGCAAAGCTGTTTCCTTTGTCGACATGTGAAGGTCATAAATTGATTAACTGTTTCCAGGCTGTTTCTCATTACACACCCAAAAAGATATTGTCAAATGGTCTACACAAATTGAGTTTCGGGATAAAATAGATTCATCGAGTCAAATTCAAAGGAATTATCATTTAATTGTTTGGATAATGTGATACACTAAGAACTTCTCATGGAAAATTAGAAATTGAGTTCACAGGCCTAAAAATAAAAGAAGATAAAATGCAACAAGATGCTCCACCACTTGCACCGTCTGACAATCCATTTAGGAGCCTCCGTCCTCCACATTTTACAGCAAGCCCATAAAAATATGTCATTATATCAAACCGAAAGTACACATTTTATGGGTTTTCCAAACTAAATATGGCTTCCGATAATGTAACGGAGATGGATATAACTGAGCCTGTCCAATGTTTTGGATTACAAGCAGATCCGGATGACTGCTATAGTCAAAATAAACGAATTTCCAGAAACCAGCTTCAAAACCAAGTTGGGGGATATGTTTTTCAAAATAACCCTGAAGGACAACTTCGTAGTTTCATTTGTACTGGCTCATCTAGTCGTAACTACAGGGTACGAAGTCATGAGCCGAGACTTGAAGATGTACCCTGTGTTTTTCAGTAAGTTATTTCTATCTAGCATCTCAGATAGTACAGATTCTATCATATATTAGGTAAAATTGGTCAAACTCTTATGAAATCCATTCTAAATCTTCCTTTCTTTATACATGTATGCATATTTATTTTTTCTTCATTTTTATTTTTATTTCATTTAAATTTTTTGACACCTTTGATTTAATATGTCAGTATTATATATATTTCTTAATTGCTCGGTTTTTAAAGGGTTTGGTGATACTAGAGGATAATGAATATATGCTGAAAGATATATCACCTTCTTTGTGAAGGAGGTCACATTAACAAGTTTTGTTTTTTTTTTCAGATTAATACAGCAGGGTAAAGGAAAGAATATTGTCCAGCTTCTCATTCATTTTTCAGAGGGGTATCGGACACGTAAAGATGACCCGTTGCTGTTTGTGTTAGCTATTTGTTGCAGATCGAATGACATTGAAACGAAAAAATCCGGATATAGTGCCCTAAATTCAATATGTAGAATTCCTACTCAACTTTTCCGATTTCTTGATTTCTACAAAAAGATAGGTATTGCACAATTATTATCTAAAGGGTGGGGTAGTGCACATCGGAAGGCAATCTGTGATTGGTATCTTAGTTATGGTACTGACGAAGGAAAATTAAAATTACTCGCACTTCACATTACTAAGTACTGCAAAAGATACGGATGGCGTCATAAAAACGTGATTCGCCTAGCTCACCTTAAGGTCAAGGAGGAAAATCCAGTCTTAAAGTATCTGGTTATCGTTGCAGTGAAAGGTAAGAAATACGCAGACTCCACCAAATTTCTGCAGAAGCAAATGGAGCAAGAACATTTCCAAAACTCACTTTTGAAAGAAATTGTTGACATTCTTTCTGTAATAGAAATTGCCAAGATTACAAAAGATGTCGCTCAAACAAAGAGACTTATTTTAAAGCACAGGCTAGTAAGAGAACAATTGCCAACCTCATGTTTAAACGACATTGGTATTTGGCTGGCTCTTGCGAGACATATGCCATTAACAGCCCTGGTTCGAAATTTAGGGAAAATGTCTAAGTTGGAACTTTTCAAAAGACGAACTTCTGCGGAAGAGGAGATTTGTTTTGAAGAGCATTTGATCATTGATAAATTAAAAAACAAAGAACTCCTTGCTAAGGAGATGGTTCATCCATTCACATATATGTTGGCTCTAAGTCAATATAAGAAAGGAGAAAACCATTCGGGAAAGTTGAAATGGCCAGTATATCCGCAAATTTGCTCTGCACTTGAAGAAGGATTGTACTTATCCTTCATTAATATCAAACCTACAAAAAAGCGGTTTCTACTAGCATTGGATATTAGTAAAGCAATGGAAGAAAGTGTCAATGTAGTAGGCGCCCCAACATTACAAGCATTGGAAGTTGCTGCTTTTATGTCGACTCTTGCAATAAAAACGGAAAATAATTGCGAAGCTATAGTTTTCAAAGGCGAAAATGTGGATGTTTTGCCCGTCAGTTCTTCTAATACTATAGAAGAGGTAACAGAAAATATAAGGAATCTTGCTCATCCAATGACGGACATCCCAGCTGATCCTTCTTGGCCATTCAAATACGCAATTGAGAAAAATAAAGAATACGACATTTTCGTTATTTACACAGATTCAAATGCTTCTTTAGGAAATCCCCATCCTTCTCAGGCATTGCAGTTTTATCGCCAAGCGACCGGAAACAAAGAAGTCAGACTTGTTGTTTGTAATTTGGCCTGTTCCGATGTCTCTATCGGAGACACTGAGGATCCCCTGACGTTGACAGTGTGTGGATTTGATTCCTATGTTCCACAAATCATATCAGATTTTCTTAATAGAGAATTTTGATTTTCTTGAAATGCACTTTGCTTGTAAATGTATTATGTGTTTATTTCTTGATTGTGCATAAGGATTGAATTGAGTGGTGTAATGGAACCGATAAATAAAATGTATCAAGGTTTCTTATATCAACAAAGCAACTATTGAAATGAATGTGAAATGGAATGACAATCGTACGAGAGTTCATGCATGACTAAATAGATAATATAGTTCAAACTCTCAAATGAAAAACCTAAGAGGAAGATAAAAAAAAAAGAAGAAGCATTATATTTTTTTTATATAAAAGTACACCTTACATACAGAATACCTCCTGTCTCTTAAAGGAATGATGTGTCGGACCTCGTGGCTCTGATCATTCAGCTAGTGTGCACATGTGTCAAAGGTGATTTAAAAATGGAGGAATATCGGCAGTAAACGTAAACAAACCTGGTTGTCGTAGCAATGCATGTCAAATACACGATAGCGATACTTGTGTCGTTTGCTTATTCAAACTGGTTTTAGGGAATGTCCTCTTCACTTTATCATTATTATCGCCTGATTTGGATTATGTATATTGAATAATGTAACCTGTGGCTGTTAACACAATTAAATGATCCAAGATAATTTTCATTATAAAAGGTAGAGAAATGAGGTTTGGGAATATTAAGGTCGAAACGGTGGCCAAGGTTTTTATATTTCGTTTAACAACTTTCGAAATCGAGGAGTTTATCCTGCATCAGAATATTATTTCTATTAAACATGAATTAGGTCACCATGTCGCGATATGTTTATCAACTTGTATGTTTACTATAATTATCGATTGCAATGGAATGCAGATGATTTGACCTTTCGTTGGATCAAAAATGTCCCTTAATCATTCATAATTTTTGTGATACATACTGTGATTGTTTTACTTGTTATATTTATTATAAAATAGCAAAAACAGTTGTTGGTTTTATTGCTTTTTGGGTAAAATCGCGGCGTGTAAATGTTTTGTGGAGGTCTGTGGAATACCCCCTTTAGCTTTAAAAATAGACATTTATCTGCTGTTCTAGGTTATACACAACGAAGATGAAACACATCGATATGGTCTAAATAAGTATTACGTGATAAAGTCATGTATCCATTTCACATGTACAAGTTTCATATGTATTTTTGTTCTGACAATCTTTTGATGAGGTTCATAATTTATTTGAGAGTCATGTCAGCGGTATTTCTTTAATCTCGGAAATAGTTGTAGCAGAATATACATTAAACAACAGCAGTGGTACTGCACTTGTAAATATTTCCTAATATAAATTTGATTCAACTTCTCTATTTTGATCTGATATTTAAATATTAGAAAACCTTGTATATTTTATTTGTGCATAAAATTTAGTTTAGAAAATAAAAGGAAAATAGGCACGTATGAAAAAAAGAGCAGTGTACTTTAATTGTTTATTTATTCTTTGTGGGGGTGGGGATAAATGTGCGAGGGTTGACCCAAAATTCCGTAGACAAGCGTTGCTTTGTAAGAGCCCGGTGTCTTATATTAATGAAATCTTTTACATTGATTAAACTAACAAAAACTATATTTAATTTATGGACACACATTGAGTAATTACAGAGATTACCCTATTTAAATAAAATAGTTCATTGTCTAGTGTAGGAATGCGACGCAATACCCCACAAATTGCAATTACATATGGATATATAATATTTAAAATCGGACGAAAAAGCATTTACTTCTCAGAATTTCGAGAACAAAATTTATAAATTCTTAATATTGTATTGTTAACTACCTTTCCTCAAATGGTGGTGTATATGCTTTAATTAATATGAATTTTATAACGTTTAATATCCACCGGTTTGATATTTGACGTGTTGAAAAATGGCTGCTGCTTTGACACTGTAGGCGGCGCACGGGACTGTGATCAAATGTTTTGAACTTGAATTCACTCCTACAGAAATGCACAAGTCATACATGTTTGGTAAACATAGGAATGTTTCCTGATCATTAGAGTATGAAAATGACTGAAAAGGTTTTTTTTTTTAATTATGTGAAGAAGAAGGGAAACTAACAAAACAAGAGAGAGAGAGAGAGAGAGAGAGACCGGCAGAGGAATCGGGTAAGAGTGACTTTGTGCAACATCATTAGAGAAGGCAGACGAAAATCCGTTGATACATGTACATTATACATATGTATAGAAACGTTGCTTGAATACTTTTAGGAAACCTAAGGAATGAAAACAATATCCCAGACTATGCCCAAATAGTTTTGGTTAAAACAGGGATATAAGTACTAATATCATTAACACCTGTAATCTATACAAAAATAACTTTGTTTTTTTTTTTTTTTTTTTTTTTTTTTTTGTTTTGTTTTTTTTTTTTTTTTGTTTTGTTTTGTTTTGTTTTGTTTTGTTTGTTTTTTTTTTTTTGAAACTCTTTCGTAAAATAATTTTTTCTCAGTATTCGGATCGATACATATTTAAGATAAATAGCGCTGAGCCGCTTTTTTTCCCGGAAATCAGCAATACATGTATATCTAATAGACTGATGTTCAAATAGATACCTAGTTACATGTAATTTTTGCCACGATAAGTGTGAAAATTTTGTTAGATTTTGTAAAAATATTAAAAAACGTATGCAGATATAAACAAAGGACACAAAGTTGCATACTTCAGCACCAAATAAATCCTACGATTTTTTTTTTTTAAATTATGGGATTTATAATTAAATGTAATTTCCATTCAAATTCAGTCGAAAATAATGTATCAATGTATGCATCTTTTTTTATTGTTTTATTTATCCGTATATATTTGTTTTGTTACTTTACAAAATGTTCAGGTGGATCTCATTGGTAGCTTATAAGGAGAAAAAAAGACCATCTCCTAATAATCCAAAATAGTTGACCATTCAATTTCTTCCTTGTCTAGCTGTTGTTGTATATTATTGGATGGTTTTGCTTCAATTGATTTTCAATCAGTTTTTGTAGCATGCAAATTAAAGTAGAAAACTGACATTCAAATTGACAGTCAAATTCATACAATATTTTATTGTGCTTCCGTTGAATAACTCAATTGACATTTTTTTTAAAAGAGGCAGATTTATGGGAGGGGGTGTAAAGGACTCACCCATCCACCCCTGCCCCCACCCCTTTATTCATTTTTTGTGACCCAACTATTATTTTTTGGAAATATGAAGGAATCACTTTTTCTTGCTACTAACTATAAAGAAATATGTTCCTAAAAAGACCTATAACTTATCAATTTTATAATTTTATGGATCTCGTCTAACCAGGCTCGCTTTAGCCCACTAGAAGTCTTAAGGCGGCTCCAGACCCCCAGCCTGCTTAACTTTCCCTCTTCTAGAGGTTCTTGGATCCGCCAGTATTGTTCTCAAAATTTGATCATATCCAAGCAAATCAATTTCGAATTTTAGAAATAAATTAGCACCCTTCAAAAACTACCTTCAGTTTGCCTTTAAGTATTTGTACATCATTAACGTTGAACTTCAATTTTCTACTTGATTCAAATAAACAAAATGTGGCATTCAAGTGCAGTTCAGTTCAGTTTTTTTTTTTTTCTCTCAAAACCATGTAAATGGTACTTGAGCTAAAATATGTATAGTTAAGTATTATACAGATATAAAGTGGGTCAAGCAGGAAGTGTGATTCAAGAAACCAATCGTACCGACTTGGCCATTTCCGTATCTCTCTATGAAAATAGCCGAGTAGCTACAAATAGAGGGTAGACTGGCATTGTCTGTCTGATGTGCACGATAGTCTATAAATTTTAGTACATTTACAATGTAGAAATTATATATATATATATATATATATATATATATATATATATATATATATATATATATATATATATATATATATATATATATATATATATATATATATATATATATATCAATTTCAGCATCTTTTAAGCACATAATAACACGAAGTTTTAATACGGTTTCACCATAAATTATATATAACAGTGTGTTCTAAATTTAGATATATATATATATATATATATATATATATATATATATATATATATATATATTTTTTTTTTTTTTTTTTTTTTTTTTTTTTTTTTTTTTTTTAGCCAATGAAAAGTAGTCAGCATGTCAACATTTCAGTAAAGGCACAACATTTAAATTTTAAATTCTGTTAATCTATACGTGCATGAAGAAGGTGAACAGAAGTGTGTAAGAAATAACTCGGTAAGCATATCAAACTTTAAATGTCTTATGTATCAAGATAATTGCAAATTTTGTCCAACATTTCATCATCATAATCCCAAACAAAGTTATCCATTATTACTTACATTTTTTTTTATTTGCCTGCTTTTTGCTAAAGTTTTGAGAAATTATCAATGATTTACACTGCTTTTTGGGGATGAAGTAGGATTGATTTAGGAAAGAAAATAATGTGGTGGTTTTTTTTTTAATTTTTTTTTATTTTTTTATTTTTTTATTTTTTTTTTTTTTTTTTTTTTTTTTTTGTTTTTAATTGAATCTAGGGAATAATGAATAATGAATCGGAAATGACTATACAAACAATAATAAAATAGCCAGTATTGTTATAATAATAACGAAACGGAACCAAAACAAAATTAAGTGTTGGGTATTCTGAAAGGAGGGGGGGGGGGGTACATTTGTACACACTTTTAATGTATTTTATAAAATGCAGTCGCTAAATATCGTAAAATCATGCTTTACTTTAATCACATAGAAAATCGTAAAATAAAATGCCTGAACGTTCTTATATGCATTAGTCTGTACAATATGAGCTCTCTATCTGATATAACATCTGTAGTCACTATTTAAACTGTATGATTTTTATGGTAATACATTTATTATTGATTAAATAAAAAAAAAAAACATTGCTCTCCAAATGGAAAAAAATATATATCAATAATTTTGTTTACATTATAGTATACATTAAGATAAGAGAGTTATCGCGCTTTGTCAGCATGCTTGGAAATATCTCTTTTATTTACACATTATGTTATGCAAACTACTATTTAGGAAGCGCATGACATATTTTTTTTTTCAAATTCATTCATTATTTTTTTTTTAATTGATAATGGGAAAAATCATTTCAAAAGGTTCATTGATATAAAACCATTATACACCAGGATACATATTTCTAAAATAATTTTAAGGTTTCTTAAAAACATCACAAGTCAATTTATATTATTCATAATCATCGAGTGTTCTATGTGAAGAAATAATAAAGTACATTTCTACCTTTGTTGAATTCCTATATTATGCTGGATTTCGTATACTTTATGTTTTAAGATAGGATAAAAAAAATATACAAGGACACACAAGCACACACACCCTCACACACACATAATGGAAAAATAGAAAAGAAACATGCACACAAGAGGGTTGGTTGCAATATATTGTAAAATATTACGTGTACACATGCGTTTGGTCATTAGTACACTATTTTTTTTATTATATGAATGGATAATTCGTTATTCTTTCATTGGTTGAGATCCACAATTGTAGAAGAAAAACTACTTTAAGTTCACCTGTACATGACTTTCAAAATGACATAAGGTATTTTTTTTTTCCTATAGTGGATTAAATATAGATACAGAACTTCCAAATCAATACAGTAATTTCTGAAGACTTATTTCAACTATACCCGAATTCAACTCAGGCGAAAATAACATTCAGGCACATGGATTCGGAATCGCGGTATCTTGGTTATTGCAGGGGTACCTTTTTCTGAATGTGAATTTCTGCTAAAATTAATTTAGCATGAAAATGTTTATTGAAAAGCTGCCCCCACCCCAACCACCACCAGACACCTTTTGATACAGTGTAATCAAATATCACCTACGTTAATTGACCCTATCACCCCCTAGAAAGAAATAACATTGGTAATAAGAAGAATTTTCTTTTTTGTGGTCTTGTCAAAGATTTCAGGTGAATATCTTTTCCCCCAAATAACCCCCTCCTCTTTTCAAAATGGATGCTACCTGTCTTTTTTTTTTCTCAAGTCGGGCCAAAATGGAATATAAAATATAATTCCAAAATGATACCACTGTTTTTGTTTAACCCGCTTCTTTTACTGCGTAGCTAAAACTTCAACTAATGCAAATAAGAAAGATTGCTGAACTGTTCAATTTGTATCATTTAATCCTTAAAACATAAAATAAACAATAATTGCTAGGTTTCTTTTCAGATAGTAGAATGATTTAGCCCCCCCCCCCCCAGTTACTATATTCGCCTCGCCCTTCAGACTAGGTACTTTTCGGGTGGCTAAATCATCGTATTGACCTAAAGAATGACAGCGATGCATAATTAAATGAAGAGTTATGTATTAATTAAAAATTATTTTCAATCAAATTAATAACCGTTTTTTTCATGCAATGCACTCTAAATGAAAATCAAATACTGTTGATGTTCTTTTATATTAAAAGCAAAGAAAATAAAGAGATGACTGGGAAACGGGAGGTGACGTGTTTATGGATAATTTTACCTTTATTCCATTCATCAGAAATGGTTAGTATTTGAATGTGCAATTAAATTCATAATTAAGGTCTTCCGTCTCCAACGGAAGACCTTATTGTTTTCGTTCGGTTTCTTTTTCCCTATTATTATCCTTTTTTTTCTTACTGATTTTGTGCACGCGAGTTCTCGGAAAAGGCTCGGTCGATTTTCACCAAACTTTCAGATCTGATAGATATTCATCTGAACCTTGTCGGAAATTTTCATCGTCGATGTCGTCACTACCGGTCGTGAGATATGGACGATTTTCTGATTTTCAGAGTGTCGACTTGTCCTGGAAACTCCTCCGAAACGACTTAAGATATTGAGTCAAGATTTTCAGTGAAGGTAGGGGAAGGTTTGTAGATTTGCAGGCAGGTGTCCAAATCTCTCTAGCGCAAAAGGCGCCGAAGCTCGGTAGGGCTCAAAAAATGTCTCAGAAACATCTCACAAAATTTTACACCTTTTCTTTCATATCTTGATACATGTTAAGAATTTGTTAAAACATATAGAAGAAAAGTTGTGCAAAATGATACAACCTTTCATTTGTTATCAAGAAAAAGGGGCTGACCCCTCAAATTAGGGGCTCAGAGGGGCCAAAAGTCTTTCATCTTTAACTCTTTAACGATCAATAATTTGTAATACATTACTGAAGCAAAGATGTTTATCTTAATGATTTACAACAATATATGATAAGATTCTGATCATATGTTACGTAATAAGGGTCACAAGGGGCCAGAATGCTAAATCTTTGACGCTTTATATCTCGAAAAGGGAAAATATTTTGATAAGCAATACTGCACAAAAGATGGTCAGAATAATGTTCTAAACAATATGCACCCTTTCAATTTTTGTCAAACGGCCCCATTAAGGACTTGGAGGGGTGGCCCCTAAATATTTCCATTCAATATATCTCCACAACGAAAAGAAATCTCTGAATAGTTGTTGAACAAAAAGTCTTCAAAATCACAAGACCTTTCATTTGATATCAAGAAAAAGGGGCTGACCCCTCAAATAAGGGGCTCAGAGGGGCCAAAAGTCTTTAATCTTTAACTCTTTAACGATCAATAATTTGTAATACATTACTGAAGCAAAGATGTTTACCTTAACGATTTACAGCAATATATGATAAGATTTTGATCATATGTTACGTAATAAGGGGTCACAAGGGGCCAGAATGCTAAATCTTTGACAGTTTATATCTCGAAAAGGGAGAATATTTTGATAAGCAATACTGAGCAAAAGATGGTCAGAATAATGTTCTTAACAATATGCACTCTTTCAATTTTTGTCAAACGGCCCCATTAAGGACCTGGGGAGGTGGCCCCTAGATATTTTCATTCAGCATTTCTCCACAACGAAAAGAAATCTCTGAATAATTGTTGAACAAAAAGTCTTCAAAATCACAAGACCTTTCAATTGATATGAAGAAAAAAGGGCTGACCCCTCAAACTAGCTGCTCAGAGGGGCCAAAAGCATGTCATTTATAGCTTTTTGATCATGTTATATAAATCAAAAGAAGGAAATCTAGATAGGGAAGTCTATATATTATATCTTTTAACAAAGATCATAGTCAAAATCATATCTCATCTTATCGAAAAATCGGACGGAAGACCTACTCGTTGCTCGCAACGAGATCTCATCTAGTTTTATTTTTATTATTCTTAAATGATTTTGTATTCCTACAAAATAATTACCCTCTTTTGAAATGAAATGAATTCAATGGGGAAAAAAAATACTGAAGAAATGGTCACTTGATCAAATACACAACGTTTCCTGTTCATTGCAGAGTAGGGAGACATGTTTTGAGTCCCTTTCAACGACGAAATACACTTCATCATGTCCTAAAAATGAAGCAGAATGGAGATCTCGATTTACAGAATTTAGCTGCCAAAAAGTTCGTCAAAATTGTACATCTAAGGAGAAATTCACGTACCATTGCGTATTAAATGTTTGGGGCAATGCTACGATTGAGCTGTGCGCCGAGGAAACAGTTATTGTCGGTAATGTAAAACATTTTTTTTTCTAGTAATAATGTTGAGAAAGAAAAACAGATGAAACTATATTGATATTTAATTTTTAGGTCGAAAATGTGCAGAATTTTCGCATGGCGGTGCTTTTCTACAAGAACATTATGAACATGTCTGTAATAAATGCCCATATCATTATAGCTCCAGTGAAGGTTTTCTTTGTAAGTTATATCATTTTAAAATTTCATTTTTATAGTAAGTTCTTGATTTCATTTATTTATGAATTTCCTACCTAGTAAATAATGAGAACTATAAAGGATCACAAAATGTAAATAATCATACAAACAGTAAACACACAAATAAATATACGAGAAAGAGAGATCATATATGATATCTTAATTGCCATCAATATTTTTTTCAGATCAAGAATGTTTCAAATTCAGCAACCTGAATGAAGACACAAATAAGACTGCAATGAGCAAGAAATTGAGTGTTGCAACCTCACCAAAATTATCTTTTTCTCCGTAAGCACAACTATTTTTACTGTGCACATGTATTGCTAACATTTTAATATATAGCATAAAAATCCCTGTAAATGTTACCTTATTGAGTCTGCTTCCGGGATCTCTTTATTTGACATCACGATAAGCAATATGGTTTTCATAAAATGTGAGCGGAAAGCTCAAGTGAGCATTTTTGATCACCTGTTGGTTGTCGTCTGTCTGCCCTTCCATCTTTCCGTCCGCCAGTTCTTACCAGAGATACACTATGAGGATAATTGTGTGAATTTTCAAGTATTCTGGGTTATTTTTTTCATTGTTGGGTTGATCCCTCAACGACAGGGCTTATCTATGTTTGATACATGTATGACTGTGCAAGGTTATAAAAATAAACATCCTCATAAGGATTTTCAGTCATGTTATGGACCTGCCTTATTAGGCATGGACATGATGACCCTCAAACTGAAATTCACCCCACTTGGTAATACAAATATGAACATAAAACTACAATATGAAAGAAAATTATTTGGACGTAAGAACACCACAATAGACTTAAATACCGAAAGTTATGCATCAATATTTTCAGAGGTGCTGTATGTGTGATTGCTATCATAGTACATGTACTAGTGTGTGTAGGAATTTTGTCAGTGATAATTCGGCGGAAAAAGAAATTTTATTGCCCAAGCAGTAAGTTTTACTGAAACTGGAATGGAATTATTTTAATTGAATCATCTTAACTCCTCCTTTGAAAATTTATACATATAATTTATATGATTATGGAATTTCATTTTACATAACTTTATTCTTCAGAATTTTTCACTTGTGTGAGTAGAAACACTAAAAAGCAGATTGAAAAAATTAAAGAGTCACCTAAAAAGTTAATGACCCAGACAAGAGAACTCATAAATGAAGTCATTCCATCACACAAGCGAGGTAAATAAGTGGTGAAAAATAAAATACTAGATGTTTTATTTATAAGTGCATGCATTGTGTTTGTATATGTATTTTGATTCATCATTTTATGTGTTACATAAAGCTTTGGTGAAAGAATTCAAAAATTTGCCAGTGACCTAGACTTCAGCCGGAAATTCAATTGGAGGAGATTTCAATGTGTGTATTCCGATTTATAAACAGTTACAATGCTGAATACGTTCATATAATGAGGATGACACCAAAGAATCAGAAAGATGAAGATTTTAAGAAAGATTTGGGAAGTCGGGGTATGCTAAATAGGAGAGAATATTTCATATACATGATTCATAATTTACCAAACCCTCAACAAAATTTTATTCATAAACTTGTAAATTTGAATGGAGGTGATTTATTGACCCCCCCCCCCCCCAACCCCCCGGAAAAAGTTTCTCCTCATTTTTGGCTCGTTAAAACACTTCTTAGACAGATATCTATTACAATATATATATATATATATATATATATATATATATATATATATATATATATATATATATATATATATATATATATATATATATATATATATATATATATAATTTATTTATTTGTGCTATGAGTACGTTTGGAACCAAGATATTCATGGATCTGCATATGTTCTTAATGATTCACAAATATATAACGCAATGTAGCAAGGATACAACGTTCTTATTTGCCTCACTGCATTTAGAATAATTTTAAAAATATATAAATATCATTTACCTGTCGTTCTTTACATTTGTATTGCTAGAACATATACTTTAGAATAAAGAGTTCTCTAAATAAGTATCATGGAAAAGTGATTCTCAATATTTGATTGATAATGCATACCTTTTTGAACGGATTTAAGTCAGGTTGCACTAAGGATAACGACATTTAAGCACACAGAGGCCTTGTCTTCCTTATGAATAATATTCACGTAAACAATATGTATCAAATAAAACATGCTGCATAAAAGTTGACCATTGAAACGTCCTAGATGTCACAGCCCTCAAATAATTTATGAAAAAAAAAACTATTAGCTATATAAGTGAAATCAATTTTTTATTGAATAAAACAATATTTTAAAACGTTTTATTGTTTAGTTCTCTTGTTATGATCATAATAATTATCATTATCATCATCAACATTATTATTATTAAGGTCTTCCGTCTTCACGGAAGACCTTATAGTGATTCTACTGTTTCTTCTTCTTCTTCTTCTTATTATTATTTTTTTCCCCAAAATTTTGTGCAGGCGATTTCTCAAAAACTATTCAGTGGTTTTAAATGAAACTTTCAGGAATTATGCGTCGTCAAATGAACTTTGTTCATCAGAAGGAAAATTTGGAAAACTCGCTTCTGGTGCCAAGTTATTGACAGTTTTCTGATTTTAAAATGAAATTTTGTCCCCCCTTTTTTTCAAAAATGGTTTAAGATATGAACTGGAGACTTGTTAGAGATGATAGGTTATGTCTTCTAGATGAGGGGAATCACCTTTTTGTGCGTCGTCAATACTTCCGGTCGTTACCGGATGCTAATTTAAAAAAGTCGTATTTTAAAACTTTTTTTGTTTTTCTATATTTTTCTTTTATTTTAATAAGGTTAATAGAGATTCTTCTGAAAATGCTTTATATATAATTTATTTTAGAATTGATCAATCCAAACTCTAGATATTCGCATTTCTAAATTTGAAGCGGGTCCAAAATGGCGGCTGTCTCTGTAAACTCCGATAAGTAGGTCAGAATTTACGGAGTCAGCCGAGCGTTTGTTTGAATGAAAGTACCATAAGGATCAAAGAAATGTGAAGGAAATGTTGGATTGTCACATCACAATTACGTTGCAATTCTGTTTCGCAATATAGTTTTAATCCGGGGTTTCCTCAAACGTCTACAATAATTTTTCTTGTCTGTATCTCAAAGTAGAAAAACGACATGACTACAAGTGGAAATACGATAACTACAACCTTTTGTTTTACACCACGGAAAAAAACTGATCCTAAACCATGGTTATAAGTAAAAGCTTTTCAAGAAACTTGCCTGACTAAAGCAATCAATATATAGTAATTATTACGTGGCCATTGTTTTTCCCCATGCAGGCTTGTGTCATATTAAATGAACAGAAAAGACAGAAATAAGAAAACCATTTTTTTAAAGATTGTTTAATGAAAATGATTTAAATATTTTTTTTTTTTTTCTAAAAGATGTTGTTATTGAACATAAATGGTATCAGATTCCTTGACCGTCGCAGGACGAGACATGTTTTTGGGCGAAACATTCTAGTCTTCCCATGAATGTGTAACTAATCGGGATAGTCCACTTTGGGGGTAAACAGGAAAATAAAACTTGTAGAAAATCTTACCTAAATCACTGCTTCAGTGTTACTTATCCATACGATATATAATAAGTACAATATGATAAAAATACTTTCTCAAGCTCGATATTCAGGTTATAAGAACATACATTTTGAAATTTCATTGAAACCATCACCATTCAATAGAAAATACATTCCGAAGGATATGCACGAATATTTACCCGTGACATTTCGCGCGAAATAATGTATCGTGATCAACCTTTCGTAGTAGACAAATGGTCTGATGCAGAAGTATATAGAAGTGCAGAAAAAGATTACATGGACATGCCTGTATATGGAATTACATGAAATAAAAAGTTGAATACATAAAGAATAAAAGAAAGTAAACAGTATCAACAGAGAATGGCTAAAGATATGAATATGAAACTTGCTGAGGTGATAGAGCATCAAATGTAGATATATTGATCGACAATTAATTTTCGTCGTTCTTACTTCCGGTCGCAAACGAAAGTGAATTCAAAAATGTTAAATTTGCAACATTTTTGTTTTTCAATATTTTTCTTTGGGATTTACAGGGTTAATAGAGAGTCTTCTAGGAGTTTTATGTATGTTTTCATCTTTTTGATTGAAAAAGTTTGCAGAGATTTTTTATAAAATTTACTTCCGGTCGAGTGATTACCTGTCCTCAAAATTAGAATTTATTCTCACAATATTGCTCAGCAACAGTAAACGACTGAAGTCTAAAACTTTCATGTCTGATAGTCAGTCATCAGTTTATTTAAATCGTGAGAAAATCTTGTATCGCCGTTACTTCCGGTCGTGACAGGAAGTGATGCAAAAAAGTGAATGGTTAATGGTTAGCTTTCTTGGATTTTCACGCTGAATTTCTTTTATCACTTTTTCAGAGTGAATTTTTGCTTTTATTTTCAGAATCGGACGGAAGACCTCTCATTGCTCGCAATGAGTTTCTAGTTATTATTATTATTATTATTATTATTATTGGATTTCTAATGAATGGTATTGATCGAACGGTATGGATTATTTACTTTTACACCCGTGACTTCGAATTAAATACAAGTATGTCACTGCTTCTACGTCCGAAAAAATACTGTATTGTAACAACATTGTCTTCATCTTTAATTCTTTATTTATGTATATATGATACATGTATACTTGTGCATATTACTCATTCTATGAATTGTAATAAATGTAACAAGCTTTATTGTCTCATTGAAGTACTTGCTATACAATTCCTTACAATCATTAACCCCCCATGAAAATAAGTAATATCACAGTGTGTTTTACCATAAGAAGGAATACAATGTGAAGACAATGAAAAGTAATCAGACTTAAGAGGGCTGGGTGGTTGTGGCCATTTTCAGACTATATTGATCTCCTTTAGAAGAAGAGCTCCATATCAAGATATACAAAAAATGATCAAATTTTAAAACTAATATGTATGAAATTTTTGTTTGCCAAATGATAGTTGACAGCTTAAGATATCATATCTAAGAAATTAAGTTATATCTTATGGTTAATTTGTTGACCCTCCAGCCTCCTTAAAAGTCCATTGAAGCAATAAAAATTCAAAGCAGAGCAATCATGACCTCTAAAAACGTCAAAGGTGGGATCAGGTGCAATGAAGGAGTAAGCATCCCTTGTTGACCGGTCACATCAACTGTTTGCTACAGTATGTCATGATCGGGCAAACGGAAAATCCGTAAAAAATTCAGTATAATGGCCAAAAAATTTGTATGAAAAACGTCAGTCAACATTTGACTTAACGATAATTTGTATTAATTTTGCTGACAAGGTCATGGTATCGACCATAGAATTAGCAATATGTCGACTTTAAACGAGACTGTTAGTATTCTTGTTATATCAACTTGTATGTAAATTTCTTGCCTCGTTTTAGAAATTGTTTGTACGTAGAGCATGCTCTTGCGTTTTGAATCAACTGGCAGACAAAAACTTCATATGCAGCTGATAATAGTATATTGCTACATAAACAGGGGAAATTAACGATAGAAAAGCTGAAGTCATCAGGTTTATCAAAAAGTTTTGTTGTTAGGTTTCCATTAACGTCTTTTTCTAGTGAAATATCCAAATATAAGGTAGATGTGTTTGACTCTCTGGTATCTGGTATTTCGAGCTAAAAGGGATATTCTGAATCAACGTAGAAATAAAAATAAAGATTGTTAACTGATAACTCGTAGATGAAAATACAGTCACTGTATGCAGAAACATTTTTATTTATCTATTTATTTTGTCCTTCGAATATTGAAGATAGAACTATCATAAAAAGTTTGTTAATGGTACTTGTAGTCTTTTTTCTCACAACGAAGATGAATTCCTTTGTTACATGTATCTAGATATATTCGCCGCCATGAAAAAAAATCGGCATCGAAAGCAGGATTTCATTAACTTGCCAAGGTGTTCTATCCGTCTAACACACTGTTACTGCTAAGAGACAGGTGGAGATTTCAATCCAAGTTGGAGGCGGGAGTGGGTCCCTGTGCATTCTATGTAATTAGTTCATTACTTAGGGCAGGTATGTTAGTTAAGAAATTAATTGTAAATTTTGTAAGATTTTACATTTAACATTTAACAAATAGTTTGGGTGCACTGTGCATTGGTAACGATCTTCGTACATGTATGAAACAAATGTCCTAAAACCAGTTATTCACTACCACTCTCCAGAGTACAAGAGAATAGAACGAGATCGACACATGGGGTGGTTTTTGGACTCTCTGATTGGAGAATATTATTTAAAATGTATGCCGTACATGCGCTACATATATACTGTGTCATTGTTTATTTAATGAACGTATTGAATTTCTTACACTACTCTGTAACATTGATAACTTTTTTTGGTTAAATACAACTTGATGAAAAAATACGATCATTTTAAACGGAAATAATAATATATGTTGTAACAAGTCAGTATGACATACATGCACATTCCTCAATGGAAACTTGACATACAAGTATATTCATTAATGAAACGCTCAAGTTCATTACAGCTATCATTTGCCAACTTCAACACCATCTTGTTTTGAAAACAATACCGTTAGAAAAAAAAAGTATATGTTGTTCAACTTGCCTTTAGTTTACAATACATTTAACTGTACCAGCAAATTTTCAATTTTTTTTTTTTTAGTATTTTTTCATTTGTTACCTCCACACGTTACAAGTCTGTGGCTGTTATACTTTCAATTTCTTTTATTTCGCCGTAAACTGTATTTTCTTTGCATTTTGGTTGATGTCTTGAAAATTTTTTACGAAGTACAAAGGACCCAAATGCGATGAAAGCAACGCCAAGTAGCACTCCAAAAGCTACTAAGCAGTTTTGCAGAACATTCAATCTTCTGCCCTGAAATTGTATCACACTGGGGAGAAAGGTTGATGAAAGATGTTTCATATTCAACAAAGAGTCTGTTTCTATTATCTGTCGAAGTGGAATCTTACTTTTTGTTGAAAAATATGTTATCATGGTCTTATTGTTTTCCTCGATTGAAACTGGAACAGACCAGAGAAATAAAAATTATATACCTTTAAGTAACTTTTGGATTGCAATTTTTGGGAAGAAAAAAAAAAAATGTTCTTTACATTTAGAAAAAATATCGGAATAAATAAGTGTAAGTGTAGAATTCAAAGACCGCAACCAAACAGCAAAATATTTAAAGGTAGGGAGAATCATACAGCAACTGTTATGTAGTCCATCTCAATAATTTCACACAAGTACAAAACTTATTATATAATCACAAAAGTAGCTTAAATCAAGAACAATTTATTATAAATAATACCTCAGAATAAGGAAAACAATTTATGCAATAAAATTTTGCATTACAAAAATATTAAAGTTTAAAGAAAATTGAAAGTTATACAGTTTTATTATGAGTAAAATTTGTTAGTTTGCCATATTTCCAATATAGATTTGAATTATAAAATTAAAGTTGATAAAATTTGTTACAAATAGTCTGTTTCAAGGGAAAAAAAAGATATCCTTGGGAATTTTATAAAATCTTACCATCATTCTCTCTTCCTGTATGCAAACATCCTGTTGAAATATTACAGAACTCTATTGTACAATTGCATTTGTTTAAACATTCCCCTCCATAGTATGGATATTCACAAGGTACTTCGCAAAACTGGCCAATGTATCCGATTTTGCATGCTGTTAAAAAGCAGAGGAAAACTGTCCGGATTAAAGAGTTCTTTTTTTCTAGATCTATATAAGGGATAGCAAAGATTGATCAACATACCGATGCATTTTTTCAGGTTTTCATTCCAAACAGTGCCAACGCAGCATTTGTTAGGGCTGAAAAAAAAATGTATGTATCATTTTAATGGCTGAACAAGTATAGTGCCTATTTATATAAAAGTTCATGAATCCAAGAAGGAAATCTTTCGATTTTGATAAATATATGCCTCTTATTTATACAGAGAAAATGACACAAAACTCAGTATAGAATTTATACTTATTTATTGTGGCGAGTTTTGGCCGTGGCACAAGAAAATACAAACATTGTGGGATGCCATTTCAACTGGGCAATCCCACCAAATTCAAACACCATGTGTGTTTCAAATTCTAACCGTCCCGGGTTTACCGCGGAGGGTCAGCACACATACAAACTGTTCAAAATCAAAGTCATATCTCAAACTTCAAATATCAATCATATCAACTTCACACATGAAATCTTGTACATAATATATATCAAACATCTCAAACTTCATAGATCAAACATCTCAAACTTCAAATATCAAACTTTTTCATATTTCAAACTTGTACTATATATTACAGCTCTAAAGTACATATCACTGTCACCAAGAGTAAGCTTATTACTTAGTTTACACTAGCATTAGCATATCAACAAGGTGACAGTTCAGTACAAGTTTCACACAAATATTCAGTTATCAGTTGACTTGGTGTGCGCAGACGCTTCACTCTAACGACTTCTCCTTCAGGAAGTGCCACGACAATTTCCTTTAAAGTTCAAACTATCAATCCCATAATCGAATGTATGCTACCGATTCAGTTTATAAACGATAGTAAATTTGGTCCAAGTTTGCAACACTATTATGTTAGCATACTGCACAGAGACAGTTGAATTCATGTTCCGCGCAAACGTTTTAGCTGGCAACAGACTTGATGCGGCAAATTCTTCACTTTAACTTTTCCGTTAGAAAGCACCAGGATGATTTTCTGTATAGGTATAAGGTATTCATCTCGGATGTCAAGATCACAGCTGCTTCACTGCAAAATAAAGCAAAAACCAAACAGCAGAAAATCCTACCTTACTAGAAAACAGAAAATTCTAATAAAGGTGATGGGAGGGAGGGTTTTTAAAATTACAAATCAAAAATTAGATGTATTCTTTGCAAGCAATTGATATGCGTCTTTACCTTTGAAAGGTTCAGCAGAAAGGAATGTGAAGAACAAACCCGACCCTTTATATAGACAACACTTGCTGTGTCATCCAAGCCCGACTCTTAAAAGCCAACGTACAAGGGACCTATATACTAGTATATAGCTCCCTGCAAATATACTTTTCTCGTAAAATAAAGGCATCTATTTTGTATACACAAATAGATGCTATTATTTTGATGATACATGTAGTTTTGCACATTTCAATTAATATCACAAACGTTGCCAAAATTCCATTACTGTTATTAACAGTTCTTTTTATCTCCAAGATTAATTGATTGATTGATTGATGTTGTTTTACGTCCTGATCGGGAATTCCTCGCTCATATAGAGATGTCACCATATAACGGTAAAGGGCTTCAAATTTCAACCTTTGCTCGGCACACAAGACCATTGAGCAGTGAGGGATCTTTATTGTACCAACGCCTGCCTTGACACGAGGCCTCGGTATTTTAGGTCTCATCCAAAAGACTCCCAACATTCACTTCATTGTGCGGAGCGCTTGGCGAAAGAACAGCTGAATCTTATTTTTATCGATTTGGGTCAACTGTGGCCGGGGTTTGAACACACGACTTTCCGAAGACGGAGAAAATAACCTAAATAATTATGGTGATTCATAACGAAAATCCTGAAAAGTATTTAGACATTCCCGGTATGATGATGTTTTGTTTTGATATCTCATGTACTAAACATTAAAACAAAATATCATGCCTAAAATCATATTAATATTACTGTATTCATAAAGTTTGGGACAATATTGCACAAACATATTTTACATCAAAAGACTTTTACATACATTTTTTTTTTTCAGAGGAGCATACCTCAAGCTGATCAAAAGAGGTGTTCTAATCCTTCATACATATTTTATCTTCGAAGTACAGAAGATTTGATACCCTTTATGCAATGGATTTCAAGGGTTGTCAGTTTATAAGACAGCGCACTGCTGGTTAACGAATAGTAAATTAATCTTATAGTATTAATCTTACTTATATCTATGCATGTTAGCGAATACTTACTTATCATTACACATCCCATGTACAACTTGGTATTTGACAATAAAAAACGTAATAAACCAGCAGAAAATCGCAATTGTTTTAGACATTCTTTTCAATGTAACAAATTAAATTACAAAAATCCAATTTAAAAATCAATTTGGGATTAATTTGTATTTCCCTATTTAAGTATGTTTTTGTGTTAATACAAGGAAATAAAGTTAATGACAGTATCTATTAGACTATTATGTTATTCCTAGTACAAGTTTAGTAAGTTGTACAAATAAGTTGAAACGTACAAATGAGAAAGAGAGAGAGAGAGAGCTTGAAACCATTCTGCAACACCTATTTTGACTTTTTTAAAATGTAATATTTTATGAAAATCTGTGAAAATATAATAATGGTTTATGTCGGAAATTAAGACTTTCCTGATAATATTCAATATATTGAGCTTTAAATGTACACTGTAGTAACTTTTATTCAAACAAGTCATGGTCATGGCTGATGCTGAAAAAAAAAAAAAAAAAAAAAAACAAGCGAATTGAAAGAATTGGCCCCCCGCTTTCGGTGTCTTAATGGGTAAGATCCCATTATTTATGGCATATTGTGTCAAAAATGAACGCCCTATCATATGTCATTCAAAAGTAATCACCAAAGTTATTTTTTAATTAGGTCAAACATATAGGTCAAGGCCAAGGGGTTGAAAATCATAGCATGCTCAGAAACATCTTGTCACAGGCAATGCACATGTCAACAAATATAAAGGCTCTATCTCTTCTCTATCAAAGTAAATAACATTTTTGAAAAATAGGTCAAACTGCATGGTCAAGGTTACAGGGTCAAAAATCATAGTATATTAAGAAAGGCCTTGACACAGGTAATATACATGTGTAATATGAATGCCCTATTTTTTCTCTTTCAAAAGTTATGACCAATTTAAAGTAATTCTAAAATTTTTGAAAAGTAGGTCAAACGTCTAGGTCAAGGTCACGGGGTCAAAAATCGCAGCATATTCGGAAAGGTCTTGTCACATATAATTTACCTGTGAAATACGAAAACGCTATCTCTTCTCATTCAAAGTTATGACCAAGGATAAAGGTTTTGTGACAGAGGGACAGACAGACAAACGGACAGACGAATGAGATTTATTGTCCCATCGCTTTCGCGAAAGCAGCGGTCAAAAAATGTTATACCATGTGAAGAGTGCAACTGAAAATTGCAATGTTGCAGAAAAAAAAAACTTCGATTTTAAATACGTTTGCAATAAAGTTAAAAAATTATTTTCAAAGTGTAAAACAATGACTGATATTCTATTTAAAAGTTAACAGGTGTTGCATTTCAAAGAAATGATGGGCATGGGATATCATTTCAAAGGCTGGTAGATAATAAAAGGAAAGTACGCAATACAAATTTTGAAAAAAAGCGACATAAATACAGGAGAAAAAACTAATTAACATTGATTTCTGAAAGTCACTTTCTCCGGAAAATTGTTTTCTCCTATGGGTGAATTCTGTTGAAATTGTTAATACATCCTTAATTAAAGTAGAGGGGAAATAAAGCCTTAGTAACCATGCTTGTATTTTTGCTATATTTTGAAAAAAATTTCCCGCTAATTGCCAAAGATGAGCCGTGTGCAAAATCATTCGATACATTTTATAATTAGAGATAGTGTCAGGTTTTGACATTACGTTATAGTTACGTGATGTGCAAAGCATTTCTTTCACAGTCGTCATAAATTCATAAACATTTTAAGTGTGTTGAGATTTGAAACTTCTTCATCAATGTAAATATTCTGAAAATCCATCATACTATAAATAGACAGAATGGACTAAAAAACGTAAGTCTATTCCCCATGTAGCTATTTATAAATGGTTGCATCTCAAAGTAAATGCATCATAATAATGGTCTTTAGTTCTTCACAAGTTATGAAATATTCACAAGCTGTCAGTGCAAAGTAAACAAATAAAGTAACGCAGGGCGTCAAGCATGCGCACAAAGCTGCATTTGGCTGTTGCCTTCTATGGAATCAAAAGTTGTCGACCGAAGCCAATCACAAAAATTTTATATAAATCCCAAGCAGTATTAATAAGAGTCAAGTATTTGTGCATATCCAGTTATGTCAGGAGTGCATCATTCGATGTTTTTTTTTTTTTGTTGTTTTTTTTTTTTTTTTTTTTTTCTCAAAAAGGAAAAAAAAACTTCTATCAGTATTTGATTCTCTGCTTTCTATTTTGGAAAATAAAGATACAATACAACGTCTCACCCTTGTTCGAATTCGACTTGGAGCAGACGTATACAATACACATTCAGAAAAGATGGCGAGGTTTGTTTCGCTTGACGAGAGCGAACTTGATCAGCTTTAGAAAGATAAAGACGCAGAAAACACTCAGAAGGCTATGAAAATGAATCATTTCGAATCCAGTTACCTGGATTCAGTATTGAGCAAGTTTTATGCAGAAGCAAGAACAGTCAGCTGTAAACTCTATAAACGCAGTTTATTTTCTATTAGACATTTACATACTAGACATTTATCTGTGAATTCACAAAATCCAAGAGACATTACAGTGTATCCATGATGAGAAATCACAACTCGCTTTCACGGCAGCTACCAAGGAGCTGAAATGTAGCGGTAAGGGAGGATTTTCTCTATACCCTCTTATTGAAAAGAACGATTTGAAATTCATATGTCAATATTTTGATCTGGAAAACATTGTTAAACTCCAAGAAAAAGTGTTTGTAGATATTGTGCTATATTATAGGCATATGGATCCAAAGTGTCACAGATTTTTCAGAAGGCCGAAAGGTAGTTTTTTTTATTCTCATTTTTGTTTTAACAATGTCCGTTTTGGACATAATACTATTGGAGAAATCATGCTTGGAATATCTCAAAAAGCAGGATCATCGCAGAAATATGATAATCGTTCTTTGAGAGCGTGCCTGGTACAACCTACGCAAGTGATTTAAGGCTAGGTATAGACGTTTCTATGCAAATGAGCTAATAAAAATGCAAAAGAGGTATATTTATTATACAGAGAAAGCTTAGATTTATTTTCTTATACATACTTAGTTCCCAAGGCATGTTATAGCTAATGCACATTATGACGTCATATTATGACGTCATTGCTCTTTAGTACTCAAAGTAATAAAACACATCAACAAACGGCTTTGGCGCAAGGGCATACCCTATTTATTTTTAAGTAAATAATGTATAATACAGCGAAGAATATTCTAAAGATAAATAAAAATGCTGCGCAAATCCTACGCACTTTCTCGTTTGATAAAAATTTGAGGAAACTTACGCTGGACTGTGAATTTTTACCCCGTTTCAACTCAAAACTTTACATATAGTAACTATACAATTGATCTGTCGACATTTGTGCAGCAATATCTCAAATCCTTGGAATATTCTGCTTCTAATTAGACCCTGTTTCTGTAAAAATAAATAGGGTATGCCCTTGCGCCGAAGCTTTTTTGTTGATGTTCTTTATAACTTTGTGTAGTAGAGAGCAATGACGTCATAATATGACGTCATAATGTGTACTGGCTATGACTTGTCGCGGGTACCAAGTTTGCATTAGAAAATAAGTTTTAACCTTTTCTGTATAATAAGTATAGCCCTTATGCGTTTTAATTAGTTCAGTTTCATAGAAACGTCTATACTTAGCCTTAACTCACATGCGTAAATTCAACTGGTTTGATTTCTTGTGGTCACATTATGAGTATCACCGGGCATAATGCAGTGTCAAGTCTGAAAATGTACTCAGGCCAAACAGAGCCCGAAATGAAGTGGAAAATGTCAGAAACTATTTCAAAAACTCTTCGTATTGAAACCTGTTTGCAAGAGAAAGAAACATTATCTACTACAAGCTATTTTGAGGCATCTGAAATAAAACTTGAGAAGATATCAGAATCATTTTGTGACATCGACGGAGTACTGACAGATTTGTTAAATGATGATTGCGGGGATACGTGCATATCTGAAACAAATGCACTGTCGAATGTCAGTACTCGTAATTCAATAAGTAAGAGTGGACAAACAACCGGTTACAGAGCACGTTGAGATGTCGAGAACATCATTTCAGTCTGTTGCTACAAGCCTTCCAGTTTTAACAGTGAACAACTACATCAATTAATAACAATTAATTGGAATGTAAACTTCAAGGGAGAGGGTTAAAAAATTTCAGTGATAGACCTGACACAAGATGGTCAGAATTCAATATTTTGATTGCACCATTTTTTCTGTTACAATGTAATATGAAATTTCTTGTTCAAACTTTAATTAAAGCAAAAACAGTCTTATAGGACCTTGATAAAGAGTTCACGAACTATCTCTGTATTTAAAAAAACACAATTCAGATCAGAATGAAATTTGGCATACATATAGTCATACACATGTTCTATAAAGAGCAGATGTTAAATAATGTTTTGCTCCGTGTTTGTGACGTCACAATGTGAAAATGACGTCAGTATGTAGGTCACTTGTGATACAAAATTGTTGACTCAGTCGTACTCGAGCAACGAACGGCTGTAAAGTTTAACGTAGATCTCGGAAATTTCTTCACAGTAGAATATGATAGTTTGTACAAGGTTTATGAAGACAAAAGACTTACCAGAAGTTCAATCATTAATTGGATTGAATGTTTTAGTGAAGGTAGGGAGATGGTAAAAAATGATGTTTATTTTGTTACCCAGCGAAAGCAAGCCGGTAAAAAGATGTGTCCTTAGTTGAGCAATTTGTTTTGAAAGATCGCCAAGTTACAGTAAGAAAAATACATGAATATCTGAGCAATAATATAATTATTAAATCCCTAAAATATCGTTTATTTTAAACTTTAAACATATGAGATATGAAAAAAAGAAGGTGCCCATACTTTTTCAACATTAGATAAACGACGCTCCCAAGACAGAGGACTCGGTTTGTGATGGTCACCATGCTAATTCTGGGAAGGGATATCCTTATCCACCCATCCTATCGCCGAAATTTGGCTATTTCTGACAGAAGGTCTGTTCTTTTTATAAAAAAATACTTGCATGGTAAGAAATATAAGACTAGGAAAAATCTCTTAGCTTCTGTGAACAGACTGCTACGAAGCATGTCACGTAACCACCTGGATCACGTGATTCGCGCATGGGCAGAACAGTGGGAGATGTGCATTAAAATCATAGAGGGCTACTTTAAAAAATAATTAACACTGAAACCTCATTTCATTTCTTTTAAGGAAGTAATTCAATTAGTTCGGGAACTTTTCGATCACCCCTCGTATTATTGAATCATATGATAAAACCGTTATTGCTGCCTTTTTTGCTCAATACGATGATTTAGCTACCTTCGGGCTCAGTGAATATTATGGACCGCAGGTGGCTAAATCATCGTATTGACTTCAAAAGGCATAATTGTATTAATTGTATATAATTACCGGGGTATACTTCTGCTAAAAATGTTTCCTGAATAAAGTTAAGAAGGTACAAAACAATGTTATACATGTACCACGAGGTATAGCTTCTTCTGTCTACCCCTGTTAGAATTTTCATTTGAATTTTGACGTCAATTTTGATTTTCTGTTATTTGATTACAATGTAGTTGATACCAAAGGACTTCTAGAATCTACAGACATCAAGAATACTCAAAAGGGTTTTAGAATTCCCAGAAACTCTTCCAGACTAACTTTTCTTACGACATGGAATAAGCATTAAGAATATGGAAAAATATAGAAAAAATTGTTTTATGCTGAACTAAGAAAACCCGACGGTACTTAGTATGCAAAGAAATCTTGAATAAATTAGATGTTCGGGCTTCGATCGGAAACATTTAGAAAAGAAGTCCTCTGTAGATATCATCAACACAGATGAATTCAAACCATGTAACGAGTTTTTTAGGCCATGTTGGTAAAGAAAGAGCGAGAGTGAGCTATAGCAGAGGTAAAGGCATAAACAAATAATTTCCTTGGAAGATCTGAACAAACTTCATGAAAGTGAAATATTTTTTTTATGAAAACTGCCATGAGACTGTTGAATTAATAGAACATTCTTTGAGATTGGATACTATTGTTGCAACTATGGTCAGGAGAATATGAGGAGCTTAAAAGAGCAAACACTTTCTTAATATTATAATCTTTAAAAGAAAACGTAGCAAGAATGTAAAAGAAAAATGAATACATGTGCCGATTAATTTTTTCTTCAAAAATACTGTGCAAGAAAGTCTTCTCAGTGTTCATGATATTATGAAACCTGGTTATTTTTTGGCATAAAAAACGTACTTTTGCGGCAATAATGATTACATGCCAGCTTGGAAAAAAAATGCTTTTAAATTAATCTTAGAACAGTTCAAATCAAATAAAAAAATTACCTGATAACGCTTTATTCGAATACTTGCTATCTATCTAAACTGACAATTTAGGAATTTGGGAATTATTCATCTAACAATCTTATTTCATATAGTGAAAAGTCAGTAGAGATACATGTATAATAATATATAAAGACAACTGTAAGTTAGATCTAACCTCACAGCATACTCCATTTCCAGATGACAACACGTTTTAGTCCTATTGTTTCCAGTAATGCAAAAAAAAAAAAAAAACAAAACAAAACAAAAAAACAAACAAACAAACAAACAAGCAAAAAAAACAACAACAACAAAAAAAACAAAAACAAAAACAAAACAAAACAAAAAAAAAAAAAAAAAAACAAAAAAAAAAAAAAAAAAAAAAAAAAAAAAAAAAAAGCAAATAACAAAACAAAACAAAATACTTTTTAAAAACCAAACCCGTGCCGACTTGTCGCATGTTACCCATAAATTTTGAAAGCCTGAGTTTACCTTTTATGACAGGACTAAGGAGTAGTTCTGATATTAAATTAACCAGTTATATACGACCGTAAAGTCTACGTTTACACCTACGTCTACAACAAATTTTACGACCTTAACTACGACGGACCTAATTAATTTCTGTAATAGATTTTTTATTCAAATTTTAATATGAGGTAAAGTGACTTTTGATGAGTTAAAATCAACAAGCATTCTGAGAGTATTGCATTAGCAATACTAGTCCCCTACCGGCAAGTGTAATCTGGTTCCGTGCCCATTAAGAATTGAAAATGCCATAATTCCGTCAAAAATTAATGAAGCGGGACGAAATGCAAACTTCATCTATAACTAATCAAGGTAAAGCCACATATTGTACCAAAAAATCAGCTCAATATCTACAAGCGTTTAGAAGAAAATTGCGGAAAACCCTTAAAAATTGAAAAGTCATTCCGTCAAAAATCAATGAAGCGGAACGAAATGCAAACTTGATCTGTAACTCATCAAGATACACTCACATACCAAAAATCAGCTCAATATCTGCAAGCGTTTAGGAAAAAAGTGCGGAAAACCAAGTGGGACAGACTGACAGACAGACAGACAGACGGACAGACAGACAGACAGACGGACAGACAGACAGACGGACGGACAGACGGACGGACAGACTCAGAGGAAACCTATAGTCCCCTCCGGTTTCACCGGTAGGGGACTAATACATGTAACAAATCATATGGTCATCGATGTAAATTTTTAATGAGGAGTCTTTCAAAAGTTGGCGATGAAAATTGATAATTACTGCCAGTGTAGGGTATAAGAGTGGTCATTGAAAAACATTCTGCAATAGAATTTTTATTCATATTAAAGGACAATGCTAACAAGACAATTTACCAGCAAATTATGCCAAATATAAATGGGTCATTGGCTTAGATTTTTCAGGGGGGCATGTCAAACTCAGGTGTAGGGCAAATTTTGGGAGAAATTTTCAATGCAAATACCTTGGCCAGATAAATCATTTATTCATAAAATCAACAAATAAATATAAATCGAAATATTTACAATATTTTTGAGTTTGAATATCTTTAAAAGAATTAAAAATGTATATTTTTTATCTTTTGCAATACATAATTAAGCCAATTGATTCAAGACATATGCGCGATTTTCTGCGCAGTGGCGCTAAATTTTGAATAAGGTCCGTCGTCCTTAAGTAAATTCATATCTTCACCGTTTTAAACTACTATTTAGATAAATAGAATAGAAAATTAATGTACTTAAACATAAAAAAAGACATAAAAAAATCAAATACGGAAGTTTCTCTGTCATACATTGAAGGTAAAATTACAGTCATTTGATAACGTGTCTAAATGACGTATTCTAGTTAGCTGATTTTCAGGAGTTCAGCCCCCCCCCCCCAAAAAAAAAAAAAATAAAATAAAAAAGGGGACTCTCACCCCTTGCCATGTAATACCACCTCTTCTTTTTTAACGAAAATCCTGTATCCACACCTATATATCACCACTTCTATGGTTTGATGTCCTTTAGTGACGAAATCATTCGATCAGTATCATGTTTACACCGATTTTTGATTTAATTTCTATGCAAAAACGAAAGATCTACAAGAATTTCATAAATGTATATTACACTTTGCTAGTGCGCTGATATATTACAGTTGTTCACGTGTAACTCGAGCGGTTGCTCCAGACATGTTTATGTAGCGTCACGGATGCAATCGCGGCTGTTTTCTGTGACACCTATCGGGATAAAAATTTTACTAAGGGACATAACTGGAAAAGGTTGTCTATACAGCTAAAATTTGATGATCAGCAATTAAAAAAAAGTAATAATAATCAAAAAGATACATGTGTATTACTATACGTGTGCCAAATTTTATTCTGATCTGAAGTGTGTTTTATAAATATAGATATAGTTTGCGAACCTTTTGATCACCCTTCGTAAAGGGTCAAGAGCGGGTAAAAGAAGTGGAGTTTGTATAAAAAATTTTTACTTCGTTTAAATCTTTATGTTTTCCATACAAAACAGCATATAATCAATTTTGATCAAAGGTTCGAGTTAATAAAATTCCATATATTATCTTAAAAAATTGTTTCTTTGCCCTCACCGACTGGGTAAAAATGACTCGATTCAAAACTTGTTTAACCTGAGGAAACGATAATTTTTTTTCTCCTGAATTTTCTTTCTCCATCAATAAGAATGTTGAAATTTTCTGGAAAAAAAATTTATTACCTATCTACCGACCCAATTTTTATATGATAATGTATGAAGAAAATTTTATTCCTAAAAAGTTGATTCAATTTTTTAACTCAAGAAAAAATTGGATTGTTGCATTACAAGTCATAAATTAATGATTAATGATATGAATTTATTTCAGTTCAAAGATATTTATTCGTCTCCTTCCTTAGCAGTTAACAATTTCGGTTGCATGGAAAAATGATCGAGTGTCTGCTGCGCTTACTTCAGAGAATGCTTGAAATACAGCCACTTTTAGACTTTTTTCCATATGCACCATATACCTGTCACTTTTTAGTAAAGTTTTTACTTTCCTGAAACACTGTTCGGCAGGGTTCATGTCTGGCGAATATGCCGGTAAAAAAGATAATCGATCCCCATAGTCGGTAAAAAAGTGCGAAGAATTCTTTCCTATGTGTTGTGATGGGTGGGGGCATTATCTACAACAAGACAATCCACATGAGAAAATACTGCTTCACTCTCATCGGTATAACTGTTAACGGCTTCGCCTAAAAACTTTAGAAATTCAGCAGTATTAGAAGGCCCATCAACAATGCTGACATATTTAACGCCAGTTATACCTACTATGATACTGACAGTTTGTGTGACGCTTGTACCTAGTGAGTTCAACACAACGAGTGCCCTTTACTGAGTGACCATAGTCGGGATTACCGCTCGAAAGGCTTATTCCCATCTCATCCATAAATTTCAAAGTATATGGGTTCTTATGGTGAATATAATTCAGGAACCGTTGACTGAAGATCAAGTTATTCAGAGTAAATCTATCTTTGTCGTATTTTGTGATCTTTTTGAAAGTCATGGTCAAGTCTTTCTTTAAAGTCCGACACATGGTTGAGATGCTAGCATTTTGTACAGTGTCCGAATTTTGAATTACTTGGTCTCTGATAGTTTCTAGTTGCATACTTGGATGTGCTGTTTTCAGAGCCGATATAAATTCTATGTCTAATGCATTCCAAAATCAAAACAGAAAATCTTTTTTTCTGTTTTAGGCATTTTGCCCTTGGGTATTGACAAAATCTAACAAAAAACACAGTTTTATAAGATATTTATTGTAAAGATTGTGAAAAATCAGCATTTTTCTAATAGAATTATGATCTAGTGTCACAAACAAATTGAAATGTAAATATATAGAGGAAATATTGACAATTTAGCAAGATTTTACGGGGTAAATTTCCCCCAAAAGAAAATCATTGATTCACATCTTAAAGATAGCAAAAATCTACAGGGTAAATTTCCTCTCAAAAATGACATTGATACAGTTTACCTACAGTATTTCAAAGCAAAAGAAACCATCTTTTAGATAGCAAGACTTTACGGGGTAAATTTCTCCCCAAGGAATATCACTGATAAAGTATTCACTCTCTCATAAAAGAGAACATTACACTTTGAAAATCGCAGAATTCTACAGGGTAAATTTCCTCTCAAAAATGACATTGATTCAGTTTGTATACAGTGTTTGAAAGCAATAATAACCATCTTGATGATAGCAAGACTTTACGGGGTAAATTTCCCCCCAAAGAAAATCACTAATACAGTATTTATGTTTCGCAAACATCGTGAAGATGGCAACAATCTACAGGGTAATTTTTCTCTCAAAAATGACATTAATACAGTTTATACACAGCATTTCAAAGCAAAAACACCCATCTTTTAGATAGCAAGATTTTTTGGAGTAAATTTCCCCCCAAAGAATACTCTGATACAGTATTCACTACTCTTACAAAAAGGGAATATTACACTTAGAAAATCGTAGAACTCTACAGGGTAAATTTCCTCTCAAAAATGACATTATTTAAATACAGTGTTTGAAAGCAAAAGCAACCATCTTGATGATAGCAAGACTTTACGGGGTAAATTTCCCCCCAAAGAAAATCACTAATACAGTATTTATGTTTCGCAAACATCGTGAAGATGGCAACAATCTACAGGGTAATTTTTCTCTCAGAAATGACATTAATACAGTATATACACAGTATTTCAAAGCAAAAGCAACCATCTTTTAGATAGCAAGATTTTACGGGGTAAATTTCCCCCCAAAGAATATCACTGATACAGTATTCACTACTCTTATAAAAAGCGAACATTACACTTCGAAAATCGCAGAACTCTACAGGGTAAATTTCCGCTCAAAAATGACATTCAGTTTATATACAGTGTTTAAAAGCAACCATCTTGATAATAGCAAGACTTTACGGGGTAAATTTCCCCCGAAAGAAAATCACTAAACAGTATTTATGATTTGCTAACATCGTTAAGATGGCAACAATCTACAAAGTACTTTTTCTCTCAAAAATGACATTAATACAGTATATACACAGTATTTCAAAGCAAAAACACCAATCTTGTAGATAGCAAGATTTTACGGGGTAAATTTCCCCCCAAAGAATATCAATGATACAGTATTCACTCTCTCAAAAAAGCGAACATTACACTTCGAAAATCGCAGAACTCTACAGGGTAAATTTCCGCTCAAAAATGACATTGATTCAGTTTATATACAGTGTTTGAAAGCAAAAGCAACCATCTTGATAATAGAAAGACTTTACGGGGTAAATTTCCCCTCAAAGAAAATCACTAATACAGTATTCATGATTCGCAAACATCCTGAAGATGGCAAACCTCTTCAGGGTAATTTTTCTCTAAAAAATGACATTGATGCAGTTTATACACCGTATTGCAAAACAAAAACATCCATCTTTTAGATAGCAAGTCTTTACGGTGTAATTTTCCCCTCAAAGAATATCACTGATACAGAATTTATGCTTCACAATATCTTGGCGGTAACAAAAATCTACAGGGTAAATTTCCTCTCAAAAAATATTATTGGTACAATTTATCTTATACGTAGGAAAAGCGAAGTTTATACACTTTGAAAATCGCAGAAAACTCTTCAGGGTAAATTTCCTCTCAAAGACGATATTGATACAGTTTATATATACAGTAATTAAAAGCAAAACACCCATCTTTTAGATACAAGACTTTACGGGGTAAATTTCCCCCAAAAGAATATCACTGATACAGAATTTATGCTTCACAATATCTTGGCGGTAACAAAAAACAACGGGGTAAATTTCCTTTCAAAAAATATTATTGATACAGTTTATATTATACGTAGAAAAAGCAAACATTACACTTAAAAAAGCAAGTATCTACGGAGTAAATTTTCCCTCAAAAAGCATCAAAGATACATTATATATTATATTGAAAGCATGAACAAACATTACAACTTGATGATAACAGGACTTTAGGGGGTAACCCCCCCCCCACCCCCCACCCCCAAGAATATCACTGATACAGTTTATATCATTCACAGAAAAAACAAACATTACGTACATATTTAAAACAATAGAACCTTACAAGGTAAATTTCCTCTCTTAAAATAATTTGATACAGAACTTACTTTTTACAGAAAAAGCACACATTACATCTGTACATCTTGATGACAAAAAGACTCTCTGGGGGTAAATTTCATCTTAAAGAATATCAATAATAAAATATATTATTCAAAGCACGAACAATATTACAACTTGATGATGGCAAGTTTCGATCTATGGGGTAAATTCCCCCTCCACCCCCCCCCCCCCCAATATATCTCAATGATAAAGTATACATTTTTCACAGGAAATGCAAACGAGGTCCTTAGACAAAAAGTCCTATTTAAAAAAGGAAATACAAACTTAAAATCTTGATGCTAGCAACACTCTACGGGATTAATTTACCCTCAAAGAATATCAATGTCGCAGTGTATTTTATAAAAAGCAAAATCAACAAACATTACATCTTGATGATAGGAAGACTCGACAAGTACCCCCTCCCCATCTTAGCTAAAAATTTTCGGAGTTAATTTCCTCAGTATCTGACAAACTGTTCCGTTATATCGAGATTATGTAGTTACAGTTTATTTATTTATTTATTTATTTTTTATCAAACTAGTTTACAGTATCTTCATCTCGTTGACATATTTTCAAACTAAGAAATAGAGTATCAATTTTCTCTCAAAATCTTAGATATTTTTTTTTTTTTTAATTCGGTACTTTTTATTAAAACCAATGCAGAAATCAATGTTACAAAGTAAATGTCTACAAATTTTGCTACATTTTTTTTTAAAAAATTGCATATAATTCACATTTAGAGTTAATTTTAACGGTTACTTTTCAATTATTTTGCAGATTTGATGACCCCCTGCATTTTTATCAAACCGATACACACCCTATTACCAACATTTCTCCACTTGATAATTTTCTTCTTAAACTTTTACGTCTCTGATATTTTATCTTTCAAGCAAAAAATAACTTAAAAACGTACATGTACTACACGGACGCTTTGCATTTTACTATTTTGTTAGTATCACTAAAAACTTTCAAAATGATGATTTGCTAATCCTTATAATTTTGTTAAAACCTCCAAAATCGTTCCAACGGTAATTTCTTGTAATATAATAAAATATCAAGAAAAGGAAATACAATATTACTTCTCCCTGATTTAAAAATGAAACATAGGAAAAAAATTAATGACATAAAATTTTAGGATAATGAATGTATAATTTTTATATTACAAACGATGTTTCTAACTAAATACCATGCAAGCTGGAAAAACTTAATATTAAGGTTAACATAATATTATATCTTATAAATATGAAAAAGAGTGAAGCTTCTCGCATCTTTCTTTCCCTGTTAAAGGAATAAGATTTTCTTTTGTCTCCCGTTATTCTTTCTTTATTTAAACAGCGTCCTATCTCTGACCGAAGTTCCATTTCTATGCTTTTCTACTGGCTGATGCAACAGACAAATTGCATTTTCCAAAGGAAATCTGGCAACCATATTCTGAACCAATCCAAAATCCACCTAGAGATGAAATTTTAAGACTCGTAAATCACCTCATCATATAGTTTTTTCAATTTACTTCAATTTTCCAAACCCTTAGGGAATTTTATATGATTTCATGACAGGCATGACGGATTTAATATTGCGCTCAAGAGTAGCAGGTGACTGCTCCGAATATTTGTAAAACAATCTATCTGTTTATTTGGTATGGAAATTTCATCCAGTATTCTGGATTCCCCCCCCCCCTCCCCCGACAACACATATATACACATACATTGAAATGCTTCTTTTGAGATTTATGCTTATTTGTGATATGAGCTAATATTAAAAGATTATCAAAACAGTTAAATTCACTTACTATAGTATTTTATTTGTAATAAGAAAAGTTCAGACAGGACATATATATTAATTATATGTATTACTGATGCCCTCTAGGTCCATCATGAAAGTTTTATTTAAGGGGACTGCGAGAGGTAATTGAGAGCATATAGTTTTACTGCAACCTAAATGTTGGTTAAATTGTTTAACATTTCATCTTCAGTTACATGTATTTCACGTAATAAAGGAAGCAACCAAGTTCCGAAATCTTCATGCTAGGCAATGGAATTGTACATCAGGAACAAATTCAAATGCAGATACTGCTTATATATATATATATATATATATATATATATATATATATAGTGACATATATATAATTGTATATTTACCTTTATTGTTCAAGCTTTGGTCTTGAATTTGTAATTGTTCCATTCAGCACAAAACAGTCACTTTTGTATCAAATCGTCATAAAAGTACACTTTTGAAACACTCCTAAAATACTTGTGTTCAGGAAACTGAGAGGTCATCTAGCCTGGTTTCCTTTCTCTAAATTTCTTAGTGTTCTCTGTGACCTTGGCGTAGATGAGGCAAGGAACAAGGAAAACGGACGCCGCGCATATCAATACGGCCAATAATATTTAAATTCCCAACGCACAATCCACCAAGTATGAATGTAGGGTATATCATAGGGAAACGAACAAAATCAACTGTTTTCACAAAAATTAAAATAAACACATTGCTTTCAAGAAAATTATTGAACATATTGAATTAAGGTGATTTGTCCCTCATCATTTTACTGTTTATTTTCCCGCTGCGTGAAGTCCTGTTTATTCAACCCGTTGTTTTGGATAGCATTGCGGCCGTGTCATAAATCTGACCTTAGTTAGGCTGTTATTTCTAAATTTTCCCAGCAGCTAAATCTGTTATCTATCAAACCTAAGAGCATTGGAAGAAATTCTGTGGATATTCTCAGGTGTAGCTTTAGACTGAATTTAATCAAAGTGCAATTAACGCTAATCTTTATATTACCCATGCGAGTGTTGCGAGACAAATGAAGTCAGCAGTGTTGAGGGAAGGATCAAAAACTTTTACAGATTGTAAAATTAAAGTTTCAAAACGTAATTTTCAGAGAACAATTTGAGGCCCTATTTTTTTTTTTTTTTTTGGGGGGGGGGGGGGGGGGCATGATTTCAATATCCTACGGGCTCAATAATAATAATGAATTTATAATGAAGCATATAATTATAGGAAATAAACGAGTTAACAATAAACACATTTAACTGTAACCCTTAATTTGATGGTAGAAGGTATAAATATGTCATAGGTTACTAATTTTACCACATTTCATTGACCACGAAAGTAGTGCAAATTAAAAACACAGTTTTCCCCCCTAAAATATATGTCTAATGATGTATACGGGTGGATTGGACTGAATCTAGGGCATAGAACGGAGGGAGAGTGCGTGGTGAAAAGAATTAAAATTTAAAATATTGAGAAATGTTGCCTTTGAATGCTTAGTAGGAAGGGTGTAAATAGGTCGTGTTTTCCTTCTTCTCAAGGGGTAAGTGAAATATGCATCGTATTGGGTACATGTAACTCGCTGTGTCCTAGAGGGATTTGCACATCATGAATTCTCCTTAGATTCAGAAATATTTAAAGGCTAAAAAAAAATCGCTAAATTCCAAGAAAATTTTAATTAATTATAAATAAAATTGAAATAAATTCCACATGCAAAAATGTAGAAGAATGCGTGGTAGCAAAATAATTAATCATATCAAAGGAAATGAATGCTAAAATTATCAATGACATCCGAAGAATATATTTGTAAAAGTAATTGTTTTCCTGAGATCCACCTCTCCAAGATTCTGCCATCAATTGTCTCAAATCACTCTCAGGGGAATATCAGTGATTAGCGTTAATTGCACTTGTATTGAGTTCAGCTCACAGCTATATCGGACGGGATTTCTTGGGGTGCATAAGCTGCCCTTTTTGAATATGGTGATTTTTTAAGGTCATTGAATTTCATTCCATTATACTAAGTTACTTGTTTTACATGTACTCTTCTGCAATCGCATATGCATAATTCATTCACGTGGCAGTAATTATTGCACTGTTGAAAATGTTTTTTTTTTTTTTTTTTTTTTTTTTTCTTTTTTTCTTTTTCAAAATGTAACAAAAATCATGAACAGTTATTCCTTTCCTAAGAAAGTTCATCTATCTATACTGCTACTCCTTTGAGTTAAAAAAAAAAAAATTAAAAAAATAGATACTAAAAAAGCAATATTGAAAGAACTTTATTCCGAATTTAAAAAAAAATGATTTATGAGTACATCATTCTTAACATTAAAAAAGACCCTGTCCATTCTTTGTGTATTTCTTTATATTTTGTAATACCATGCTAAGCACTTCTGCAGGATGGGCGATGCGATATCATTGCCTTTGAGTACTAAAGCATACATGCTGAGCACACATTGCTACTAATCGTTAACTAATGGGTTGAAAATCTGATAGCCATCTATACTTGGCTGCGCGGGTTGTTTGGTATAACGTGGAGTAGAGAAAGTCATTGTAAACGATACGTTTTTGAACTAAAATAGAATGACCTTGACTGTGACAATCGCAATTATCTCGGACCTTTCCGGCATAATCGATTGTCGAAAATGTCTACTAAGTAACAATTCCGTTCTTTGAAAATTTTCATAAATAATTCTGCCTATATGTGCAGTGTTTAAATATTCAATTATTAAAATTAATCACAAAAATGTTATAATAAGAAGTTAGATGAGATTAATACTCGAAAACCACTCGGGAATTCCTTTTTTCTTCTTTCTACTTATCAAATGTACGATTGCCGATATGAGCTTGTTTAAAATAATGGTACACGGCCTTTACCATGTATACATAAAGTTTTATTTTTTTTTTTTTTATTCATGTACATTTCTCTTAATCTGTACATATACGCATGTACATGTATACAAAATATAACGTGTTATAATTTCGGAAAAAGATGTAAAGATAAAAATATAAACAAAAGTAGATAGATTTCGTCACTGTAATTATGGTACATGAAAAAAATCTTATGTTTAAATTTTTTGTCTATCATTCTTTCATTAATTTTTGCACTTGACGTCTGATACTCCGCAAAGAATACAGCTAGGAAAGGTAGACACCGGCATATAGAAAGTAATTATTTTTTTCTTTAATTTTTAAAATGATGTACAATGTATTCGAGTTTTAAAGTCAAGAATACGTTCTATCAATATTGCTTTTCATTAGCTATTTTATAGTTAATTTTTCTCTTTTTCAACCTAAGGTTGTGCCAGTGTAGAAAGATCAACTGAAAAAAGAATAACTGTTCATAATTTTTTTCACATCTTTGAAACCACATATTTTGTAAAGTAATAATAACTGCCACATGAATAGATGATGCGATTGCAGTAGAGTATATGTAAAATGTCACCAAGTTTTAAGGAGGGCAACCTGTGCTTTTTATAGATCAAGATATGGATGCTGAGAAAATGGAGAAATTATCTTAACTTAGGTCAGTTTTATGACATGGCCGCAATGCTATCCAGTAAGAGGGTTGATTAACATCTGGAATTCACGCAGCGGAAGAGTACACAGTAAAGTAATGATAAATAGATCACTTCAATTTCTCTCTCGCAAGCACCCATTGATAAATTCACTCATTTTCCTTGAAAGCAATGCGTATAGTTTATTTGTCCGTTTCCCTGTAATATACACTACATGATGAATAGTAAGTTGAGAATTTAAATATTATTGGCCGTATTGATATGGCCAGCGTTCATTTGCCTTGTTTCCTGGCAAATTACTGAAAGGAAACCAGGCTTGATGACCTCTCAGTTTTGTGCACGCAAGTACTTTAAGAGTGTTTCAAAAGTGTACTTTTATCGACGATTCGATACAAAAGAGACTGCTTTGTGGTGGAACTGAAATACAAATTCAAGTCCAAATTTTGAACAATCAAGGTAAATATACAATTTTATATATGTCACGATATATGTATGTTTTAGGAAGTATCTGCATTTGAATTCGTTCCTGATCTACAATTCCAATGCCAAAGCATAAGGATTTCGGAATTTGGTTGCTTTCTTTATTAGTGAAATAACTGAAGCTGAAATGTTAAACACCTTAACCAACATTTAGGTTGTAGTAAAACTACTCTTTCACTTCCCCTTAAAAAACGTCCATGATGGACCTAGCCCAGATAGCAAGCTAACATTGGGCCAACGTTGGGCCAACGTCATCGGTTACATTGGGCCAATGTTGGCAAATGACATTGGCCCGATGTAAGTTTGCTCATCGGCCCAATGTTGGCCCGATATGTTGGGCCAACGTTGGTCCAATGGAAAGTGTGATTCTACAGATATTGGTCCAACATTGAGCCAACATTGGCCCAATGAATGCGACATTGGGTCAATGTTGGGCCAACGTCATTAATTACATTGGGCCAATGTTGGCAAATGACATTGGCCCAATGTCAGTTTGCTCATCGGTTCAATGTTGGCCCGATATATTGGACCAACATTGGCCTAATGTGTAGTCATACGCACAATAAATTGTTACAAATCTGCATATGAACTAATCCGATCATCTCTACAATCAGGAAAAAATCTACCTCCAATCCTATGCTTGAAAATACAAGTTAGCTAAAATAAATAAAAAAATAATACCAGGTTTGTTTAACTTCTTATATTTAATTAGAACAAAATAAATTATTAGTGATGGAATTAATTGTTTCTACACAAGGGAATTAAGCAAATGAAAGTATAAAATAACAAATGTATTTTGAATATAATTAAAACAATAAAATAATTTTGCCCTTTTTAAAAAAAAAAAAATATATCTAGAATTAATTTCCAAACTTTTCCACTTATTGTTACTATATACACTTTTTTCGCAAATTCACTCGTTAACAGGTTAATAACCATTCACTGTCCTCTGTTTCATTTTTGAACGCATTTCCTTCTTTCTTTCCCTGTCTGTTCTCATTCTTCCTTCATGTTCACATGCAGTCGAATTGCTAATTTCCATAGGAATATTTTTGGCACACACGCAGTTAGTTCGAACAGCTCCTTTAAATCAGAATCAGAATCAGAAAATTTTTATTTAAAGTCGGATTTTTTAAACAAATAACATAAGCTCTGTAGAGCTTTTGACAGACAAATAAATTAAATGAATGTTAAAACCATTTAGAAAATCTCAAAATAAAGAGAAATGCCGAAAACTAAAAGTAAAGTCGTACTTTATACAAGTTCATAGTAATTTATTTCTTGCATTAGAAACTATTAATGCAATGGATATTTTAGTCATTTTGTATTCTTTTTTAAATTAGTAATATTATTATATTTTTCTACATTTAGTAGCAATGTACAACTATAGAATTTTTCTGGGGGAAAACTGACCACGTATTTATATTACTTACTTTTTTAAATCCCCATCATCTTTGAAAAAGCTGGTTTTCCTCATTTGCCCATCCAATGGAATTCCTTGCAATTTTGTTAGAGAACATGACAGCAAATACTCTCCTCTTTATTCGCCAAGTTATTTCCACCAATTAAATAAAATGAGAATTTAATCTGTAAAGGAAAGATTTGCTTTCCATTAAAGCATCAAGTAATAACTCAATTTCTTTTCTCAACATTTGGTAGAAAATATGACAGAATTTTATAGATCTATGTCTAAATGATTATAAAACTGACCCAGCCAAACTTTCAAAGATATTCAAAAAAAAAATAAAATTTATGAATCCAAATGTAGTTGGAATGTGGACGTGATTATATATTTTCCTTTGTTACAGTCACGGTTGATGCACTTAATTTACCATTTTTCAAAAACTAAGCTCAAGAGCTGTCAACCGTGTACAAATCAGATTTTAATGGTCCCATTGATACGTTTCATTTTATGATTTATACATCATGCAGAAAAGGCACATTGATTAGCAACTGAACTAGTTAAATAAAACTTAGGCAAGCTTAGAAAAAAGATAAAGATTGCATTTAGCATGTTTAGATAAATTTGTGCATTAAAATCTGAAATAATTTGAGGTAAATGGTACTTACATTTCTGTATATGTGAAATGTCTTGACACAGCTCTAAAAATCCACACAAAGAACACACATTTCAAAGCTTTCTCTTTTACATAACACCTTCAACGTTCTTCTGTAGGAAACCTCCGTGATTAAAATGTTGGACGTGCTAAAAAGATGCAGATTTGACCATCCCGTCCTATCAGATATCACGATTACCATAGAAACTGGCCAGTCTCATGCTGTGAAACCCCTGTTCTAATTGCTTGGTCAGAAAATGTGCTCTTATCTTGGAATATGCTCCCTAAATCCAACACTTTAGAAAAATTATGTAATGGGAGTCTGTATAGTGTGTTCGTCTTATATTTTCATTTTATTTTTTTGACATGCAAGTTAATTTAGATTTATGCATAATTGAATAAATTTTTATGTGATTCTCAAAAACATTTAATTTATTACTAATTATGTTTAAAGATTTAAACATATTTTACGTTAAAAAACTTGATACATCACCATGCATGTTTATTATGAACAAACGGTGTGTGTAACATTAAATACATATAATTAACTATTTTTTATCTTTTACTTTCACTCTCTCTCTCTCTCTCTCTTTGACTTTTTCCGATTATATAACGAACATTTCACCCTGTTTCCTGAATTCTGACTTCACCCCAACGTTGGCTCAACGTTGTCTACCCAACAAAATGTATCAAAATAGGGACGTAATTCACAATGTTGGCCCAACGTTGGGCCAACGTTGTACTCCCAACAACTTAGTGGTGACAAACTAACAACAGTGGCCCAACGTTGGGCCAACGTTGTGTCCCCAACCAACCTCGGCTTCTGAGTAAAATAGTGCTATGTTGACATTGGCCCAACGTTGGGCCAACGTTGTACACCCAACGCCAACCATCGGCCAACGGTCCAACCATTAGCCAACGTTGGGCCAACGTAGTCATGCTATCTGGGAGAGGGCATCAGTAATACATGTAATTATATGTCCTGTCTGAACTTTTCTTATTACAAACACAATACTATAGTAAGTCCATTTAACTTTTTTGATTATCTTACGATTTAGACCCATATCACGCATGAGCATCATTCTCAAAAGAAATACATTATAAATGTATGTGTGTATATGAGTGTGTGTTGGGGGATCTTTAGATGAATGCAATTTCCATACAATATAAACAGAAAGACTGTTTTACAAAAATTCGGAGCAGGCACCTGCTGCTCTTGATCTACTCTAGTGCGCAATATTAAACCAGTCATATCTGTCAAGAAATCATATATAAATACCTAAGGCTTTGGGAAATTGAAGTCTATGAGACTTAAAATTTTCATCCATAGGGAGACTATGGTTTGGTTCAGAAAATGGTTGCCAGATTGCCTTCGGAAAATGCACTCTACAATATGTCTATTGTATCAGCCAAGAGAAAAGCATAGTAGTGACACCTCGGTCAAAGATAGTAAAGGAGGACGCTGTTTAAACAAAGAAATCGTATTTTTTTAACAGAGAAAGAAAAATGCCAGAGGTTTTTTTTTTATGTTTTTCTATGTTTTTCTATGTTTAGAAGGCATAATATTATGTTAACTTTAATATTTAGCTTTTCCAGCTTGCATGATATTTAGATAAAAGTATTGTTTGTAATATAAAAATAATATAATTCATATTCTTTGATATGAAATTCACCCCGAGTCTTTTTGTCATCAAGATGTAATGTATGCTTTTTTCTGTAAACAATATTTACAGCTTTGTTGGGGGGGGGGGTTACCCCGTAAAGTCTTGCTATCACCGAGTTGCAATGTTTGTTCATGCTTTGAATAATATATGCTGTATTATTGATACTCTTTGGGGAGGATTTACTCTATACATACTTGCTATTTTCAAAGCGTAATGTTTGCTTTTTCTAAGTATGATGTAAACTGTATCAGTAATATTTTTGAGAGGAAATTTACCCCGTAGATTTTTACTACCTCCAAGATATTGCGAAGCATAAATTTTGTATCAGTCATATCCTTTGGGGGGAAATTTACCCCCTATAGTCTTGTTATCTAAAAGATGGGTGTTTTTGCTTTGAAACACTGTATATAAACTGTATCAATGTTATTTTTGAGAGGAAATTTACCCTGTAGAGTTCTGCGATTTTCAAACTGTAATATTCGCTTTTATAAAAGAATTGAATACTGTATTAGTGATACCATCTTTGGGAGGAAATTTACCCCGTAAAGTCTTACTTTCTTTAAGATTGGTGTTTTTCATTTGAATTAATATATGGAAACTGTATCGATGTAATTTTTGAGAGGCAGTTTACCCAGTAGATTTTTGCTATGTTTAAGATGTTGTGAATCAAAAAATCTATATCAGTTATTTTCTTTTGGGGGAAATTTACCCTATAAAGTCTCGCTATCTAAAAGATGGGTGTTTTTGCTTTCAAACACTGTATATAAACTGCATCAATATCATTTTTGAGAGGAAATTTACCCTGTAAAATTCTGCGATTTTCGAAGTGTTATGTTCGCATTTTCTACGTATAAGATAAGCTGTATCAATAATATTTTGTGAGAGGAAATTTACCCTGTAGATTTTCGTTACCGCCAAAATATTGTGAAGCATAAATTCTGTATCAGTGATATTCTTTTGGGTGAAATTTACCCCGTAAAGTCTTGCTATCTAAAAGATGGATATTTTTGTTTTGAAATACCGTGTATAAACTGCATCAATGTCATTTTTGAGAGAAAAATTACCCTGTAGATTGTTGCCATCTTCACGATGTACAGAGATATTGTATTAGTGATTTTCTTTGAGGGGAAATTTATCCCGTAAAGTCTTGCTATCATGAAGATGGTTGCTTTTGCTTTCAAACACTGTATATAAACTGAATCAATGTCATTTTTGAGAGGAAATTTTCACTGTAAAGTTCTGCGATTTTCAAAGTGTAATGTTCTCTTTCATAAGAGAGTGAAAACTGCATCAGTGATACCTTCTTTGGGGGAAATTTACCCCGTAAAATCTTGCTATCTATAAGATTGGTATTTTTGCTTTGAAATGCTGTGTATAAACTGTATTAATGTCATTTTTGAGAGAAAAATTACCCTGTAGATTGTTGCCATCTTCACGATGTTTGCGAAACATAAATACTGTATTAGTGATTTTCTTTGGGGGGGAAATTTACCCCGTAAAGGCTTCCTATCATCAAGATGGTTGCTTTTGCTTTCAAACACTGTATATTAACTGCATCAATGTCATTTTTGAGAGGAAATTTACCCTGTAGAGTTCTGCGATTTTCAAAGTGTAATGTTCTCTTTTTTATAAGAGTAGTGAAAACTGCATCAGTGATACCTTCTTTGGGGGAAATTTACCCCGTAAAGTCTTGCTATCTAAAAAATGGATACTTTTGCTTTGAATTACTGTAGGTTAACTGTATCAATTTAATTTTTGAGAGGAAATTTACCCTGTAGGTTTTTGCTATCTTTAAGATGTGAATCAGTGATTTTCTTTGGGGGGAAATTTACCCCGTAAAGTCTTGCTAAATTGTCAATATTTCCTCCAAATATTTACATTTCAGTTTATTTGTGACACTAGATCGTGTTTCCATTAGAAAAATGCTGATTTTTCACAGTCTTATCAATAAATATCCTATAAAACTATGTTTTTTGTTGGATTTTGTCAATACCTAAGGGCAAAATGCCTAAAACAGAAAAAAAAAGATTTTCTGTTTTGATTTTGGAATGCGTTATCTTCTTTATCAAGAATTTTTAGTCGACCCGTTGACTTCTTGCTAAGTTGCTCACCCTCAATGCGCTTGAGCCAAACTCTCGTGATTGTAGTAGGATTAAGGTTGTACTTTTTAACCAATTCCTTTTTCACATCTTTTGGTACTTGTTTGGTTATAACATCTCCTCCCATTTCACAAGTGTCTTGAACTATTAAACCTCTTAAATCAGTGGATAATGACTTCCCATTAACATAAACACAACCATACCTATTTCTTTTCTCCATGTTTGTCAGCGCTCGTTTATATCAAATATTATAGCAAGAGGGGTTTAAGACTCTATAGATCAAATTGAGCCTTATAGTAATCCTTTAGTTACTCTTCAACCCCACCCTTACCCAAAGTTTTATGTTGACCCCCCCCCCCCCCCAAGAAAAAATGTTTTAGAAAGAAAAAAGGCCTCATATCAAAAGATCAGAATTAGAAAAGTAAATTTTTTGCAATTTTGAATGTGGTTACAAATGACTTGAAATGCCCCTTCCATACAACAGACTTTTCCAAAATCGGCGGGTAAATATGTTATAAGCTTAAAACTGATTGGTTCTACTTTTTTCCCACCGACGTCACGATCAGCTTAGTACAGTAAAAAAAAAGAGAGATGGCGTTGTCAAAACCCACCAGTGATGACGAGATCGACATTAAAGTGCATTATAAATATTATGGAGAGGACCGGTGGACTGTTATTAGTATGGAGGTTCGAGAACTGCTCTCCATTGGCTATGTTGGATTAGAAAGCATAATCAAGTCACATATACAGTACCTGGGCCGCATGCCACTACTTAGAATGAGTTACAAGGACGAACAAAATGATTATGTTGATTTATGTGATTACAACTTCAACCGATTTATCCTTGTCATTCGAAATTCAAAAGCAATATCAGGTATACCTTTAACAGACATCCGAGTTGTGGAAGGGACATCGCCGTTTACCAAAGGTAAAACGCCGCAATTTTTAACCCAATCCAGTTGTCGCGCAGGCAGAGATCCCCCGGCATGCAAGGGTTTGGATTTTACTATAAAAAATGTTGACACCCTTCTCTCAGCGACCAAAGAAGGTGTCGTGTCAGTTGATCTGCGTTATCCCTGCGAGAATTACAATTCAACGGCATTTACAGACTTTGAATTTAAAGAGGAAGATGATAAAAAAAAAACAAAACTTTTTGGATTCATTTACTTACAAGTCCCCGTTAGACCATTCTCTAGACAGCAAGAAAGAAGACATAGACTCAATAAACACAAAAATCCTGAGCGCTAAAGACTACTTTCAGACTCAGAAATCCAAATATCAGAATATCTTTAATAATGGTGGGCACGCGAAGCAGTGTTCGAATTGTCATCTTCGTCTCGATCACACAGCCCGGCAGTGTCGATTAGAGAAGTGCGAAAGTGCCGAGCAATGTGGTGACGTTATGAAACATCCAGATGAGAGAAAATTAATTGATGAAGCTGATGATCAACTTCGGAAGTTGGAAAAGGAATTGAAAGCTAAAAATACTGAATACGTATCACTGTCTAAGGCCGCAACTTTCGCAAATGACTCTTTTTCACAACGTGTGCGTGCCGTGCCCACCCCCCCCCCCCAATAAGTTTGCCGATATATAGAATATTATATAAAATACAGCTACTATATGCTTGTGCCCCCTCAATAATAACGTCTGATTGGTTTTGTTTTTTTTTTTTTTTTAAATTTTATTTATTTTTTTTTTTTTTAATTTTTTTATTTTTTTTTTATTTTTTTGGCTTGTCTAGGAATTTCGGTAGTTTTTTGTTTTTTTTTTTTTGTTTTTTTGTTTTTTTATTTATTTTTTTTAAATTTTTTTATTTTTTTATTTTTTTTTTTTGCTTGTCAAGGAATTTTGGTAGTTGATAGTGCCCCCCCCCCCCCCCGCCAAAATGAAAATGTATAGTTGTGCCCCCTCAAAGTGAAATTGCCTCCTACGGGCCTGGAAAGATATGGACATGTACATGTACTTTTTTTTTTTTTTTTTTTTTTTTTTTTTTTTACCATTTTGACATAAATAGATCTATATAAATAATGACAATTATGAATACAATTTCAATTCTGGACAGAAATGTTCGTTATTCTATGCATTCTTACTACGTGTAGATTAGATCTAAGCTAAATCAAGCACGCCCAGTCAATTGTTTTGTTGATGTAAAAATACGAAAAAGAAGAATTGTTTGAGCCCTGTACACTGTACACAAGACATCCCCGTACTGTAGGAACCGATAATTTTGACAAAATATGATATAAATAGAAAACAAAGATAATTAACCATTGTGTCCCTAAATGATAAAAAATACTGAGATACTGAGATGTAGTGACTTTTCATGCTTGCCAATGAATTTCTGTTCGTTGTTTCGTTTTAACCCTCCACCCCCACCCCCCTGTAATTGTTTCCTACGGGCATTTATTACATTAACTCCACCTCTTCTTGAATATCTCTCTCAAAACTTATTTAACTCTATTTTTCAGCAGTGATTTGGGAAAAAATACTACAACCAAAGAATAACCCAGATTGATACGTTAAAGTCCAGTAATCAATGAATTATGCACTACTTTTGATATGACAGATTAAAAAAGTGCAAAATGTGCTATAGAAGTAAATAATTACATATACCTATAAGTACTCTATATTTCATTATTTATTTAAGACACTAATTGTGTTGGAAACATTAGATAAAAGGACGCCTGTGACTGTCTGTCGCCATTTATAAACCGTTAAACGTTGGCGATGTTTATTGCAGTTGATCGAGAGAAGCGATTTCGGTTACTTCTTTCGATGTGGTAACGATGTGACGTAGCATTTAAACTTCTTGACAAGCAAAGCGTCAGCACGTCACAAACTGTGAAATCCTTTAGGTCCAATGCAATTTGCTCTATATTTACGAAATTGTAGAAAGAAGAAAAAAAGATCTAAGAGATTTAGTGGAGGAATCATCATTGCATATAAAACTATATTACATAAGGGAAACTGAAATCAAAGATGCAACATCTTCAGAAAATAGATGATGGTTGAAACTAGACAAAACTTTTTTTTATATTTTTTCAAAAGATTTTTATGTGTGTGCTTGTTATATTCCACCTATGAATTCTGTCAACTACAATGATGTTTTTTTCTGAACTTTAAATTGAAGTATCAAAAGTATTATCTAAAAATAATTGCAATATTCTTATTCTTGGAGATTTAAATGCACGAATTTCAGATCATGATGACTGTAATATTAATGATAATTGCTTATCTACAAACTTAGAAGACCTATTACCAGATAACTATAATGTTGATCATGCTATTCCTAGATACTCGGTAGACAGAGTCTTTAATGCTCAGGGTAGACTATTACTAGATTTTTGCATTGCCTCCCAGGTTCGTATTTCGAATGGTCGATTTGTTGGCGATTCTATGGGTAATTTTACTTCTTATAAACCTAATGGAGCTAGTACTGTTGACTGTGCTTTGGTTGATGTAGACCTTTTAAATAATATAATTTTTTTTCAAGTATCTGATCCCACATATTTATCAGATCATGCACAAATATCTGGGTATATTCAGTGCAATAAGCTGAATAGTGAAGTTACTTCTAGCTCAAGAGCTTTACCGTTGAAATTTCTGAAATGCTCGTATAAATGGGGAAATATTTCAAAAACTAAATTATTAGATGCTATATCTGGTCCTAAATTATTAGAACAAATTCTATCTTATGAAAACACAAATTATGAACAAAATGCACAAGGTATAGATAAAGCTACAGAAGCACTGAATTCAATCTTACAAGATTTAGCAATGAAATCTTGTAAAATCATCAATTGTAAGAAAAAAAAGGCTAAGAAAAAAAAAAAAAACATGGTTTGACACTCAGCTTAAAGATTTGAAAAAAAAAAAAAAAAACTGTGATAATGTTAGGAACTAAGATGAAAAATGAACCTTTTAATTCAAAAATTAGGCATGATTATTTTACTAACTGTAAAAAAACGAAAAAAAAATGGTAAAACAAGAAACAAACCCCAAACAATACTGGGAAGTGCTTAATTCTCTCAAAGGAAATAAAAGCTCTAATAATACAGCAGACATATTAGTAAACATCAATAAAGTTATAAACCATTGTAAGACTCAAGGTATATGTAAAAAAAAAAAAAAAAAAAAAAAAAAAAAAAAAAAAAAAAAAAAAACAATAAAGAGTTTCAGAAAAGGATTGAAGATCATGTAACTCAGTATAAAACTTTTTTTAGAAGAAAACCTTATTACTGACCAACCATTTACCACCACTGAAGTTAAGAACTTAATTCATAAGCTTAAAATCAATAAAAGTGCAGGACCAGATCTTATTCCAAATGAAATATTAAAACATAGCTCAGTGGTTACTTGTAAATCTATAGTTAAACTATTTAACTTAATATTGCATACTGGAGAATACCCATCTGCATAGAGAAAATCATTTATTGTTCTATAAATCTGGAGATAAGAATTACCTAAATAATTATAGTCTGAGGTATCTCACTTCAGAACTGCATAGCAAAACTTTTTAGTGCTACACTTAATAAAAGATTAATGCTACATTATGATAAATTATTCTCAAAACAACAATTTGGCTTTAGAACAGATAACAGAACAACAGACAGCCTTTTTGTTCTTAAAACTTTGATAACAAAATATATTGTTTGAAATAAAACAAAAATATATGCCAAGGCGAATATATTAATCGAACAGTTTAAATCCGTATTTACAACGGAGGACACTAGCCAAGCTCCAGATAAGGGTCCCAGCCCATTTCTAACAATGGACAGCATAACCATCAATTCACGTGGTGTGTACAAGTTATTAGGTAACTTAAACATACAAGGCTACAGGACCAGATGCCATTTCAGCACGTTTTCTGAAGGAATTGGCAGAGGAGATTACACCTGGATTGACTTTTCTATTCCAAACGTCTCTGAATTGTGGATGTGTAGCAGATGACTGGAAGATGGCCCATGTAGTCCCCATCTTTAAGAAAGGCGACAAGAGTACAGCGGCGAACTACCGTCCTGTATCTCTTACAGAAATTTGCTCCAAGATCATGGAACACATTCTCCATTCTAACATCATGGACCACTTTGAAAGGAACTCTATCCTTACACCAGTACAGCACGGATTTCGTAGTAAGCGATCATGTGAGACTTAATCTATTGCCACAGTACAAGACCTCGCTAGTAGCCTATCGAATTGAAACCAGATTGATGTCATCTTACTGGATTTCACCAAAGCATTCGATAAGGTACCACACCAACGTCTCCTCCACAAACTGAATTATTATGGGATTCGTGGCTGCACTCTACAATGGATAGAAAGTTTCTTATCAGACAGAAAACAGCGAGTATTGGTTGAAGGGATGTCCTCCAACATAGCAGACGTGAACTCCGGAGTACCTCAATGCACAGTAATGGGTCCTCTATTATTTCTTGCCTACATCAATGACCTCCCGGAAGTGGTAACATCAAATGTTAAATTATTTGCAGACGACTGCCTCATCTACAGGACAATTCAATCAATCAATGACACAGTCCAACTCCAACAGGACTTATGTGCACTTGAGAAATGGGAAAAGGACTGGCAGATGGCTTTTGACCCTCAGAAGTGTACCACTATCCACATATCTAAGAAACGCCATCCAATTAAAGAATCATACCAACTGCATAACCATACCCTGGAAGATGTCCCAAGTGGTAAATACCTTGGTATCACAATTAGCAAAGATCTTTCATGGCGCGAGCATATTAACTCAACTTCTGCCAAGGCCACGATAACAATTGGATTTTTAAGAAGGAACCTCAGAAGTTGCCCACAGGCTATCAGAAGCAAGGCATACACTACGCTAGTACATCCAGTATTGGAGTACGCGTCAGTGGTTTGGGATCCTTACCAATATCATTTAATCCAACATCTAGAAGATACTCAGCGCCGGGCAGCAAGGTTCGCCATAGGTGATTACTCATCAAGGGATCCAGGAAGTGTGACCAACATGCTATATCAACTCGGCTGGGAACCACTAGAACATCGGAGGGCCCGGAACCGAGTGATCATGTTCTACAAGATTTACCATCACATTGTGGAAGTTCCGGTACATCATGTGCTACATGTCACCAGTAGCAGAACCCGTGGTTCTATGGCAAACAAAATCCGCCAAATCAGCACCAGGGTTGATGTCTACAAATCCTCGTTCATTCCAGCAACTATCATAGCATGGAGCAATATACCAGCCACAATTAGGAATTCACCATCAGTGGACACCTTCAGACAAGCTATACAGTCCATCAGCGTGTCTGAAATTTTACACCACTAAAATGTCGACTTTTAACTTTTTATCCCTTTTAATACGGTGTACATAGGTTTTTAGCTGTTCACTACGGAATTACTGGAGTATTGACACTCAATTTGAGTACATTCCACAAAGGGAAGAAGAAGATACGCATGCTTTGTAGATCTGCGCAAAACATTTGACACTGTTTGGCATAATGGCCTTTTATACAAATTAATGAACAATCAAATTGGTCAATTTTTTTTTTAAAGTTATTCAAAGTATGTACAGATCATGTGAATCACCTGTTAAATTCGAAAACACTCATTCCAATTATTTTAAACTTGATAGAGGGGTAAAACAAGGGCATAGTCTAAGTCCAACATTATTCAACTGTTTTATTAATGACCTACATAACACATTTGATATGTCATGTGATCCACTCATACTTAAACACACACATGTATCTAGTTTAAGCTTTGCAGGTGACCTTGTTCTGCTCTCAGAGTCCATACTGGTTTACAGAATACACTGAACAAATTGCAGTATTGCTTAAATTGGCAACTAACTGTTAATACTACAAAAACAAAAGTTTTAACTCTTCAAAAAATATATAAACCAACCCCTGTTTTTTATTATGATAATCACCCTCTTGAAGAAGTAAAAGAATATAATTTCCTTGGATAAATAATTGATCACAAAGGTAGTTTAAACAAAGGAGTACTAGAGCTGTCTAAGAAAGGCTTAAAAGTAATATTCTCCCTAAGAAAAATCTTCTCCAATTCCACACAATTACCTGTGAATTTGTCTTGTAAATTATTTGACACTCTTGTTCGCCCTATTTTATGCTTTAATAGTGAAATCTGCTTTATGGATGATTATCTTCCTTCATACAGAGCAATACTTAGAGCAATGAAAAATAACAACCCATTTGATAATTTCGCTTTACAAGAAAAATTTGTCTTTGAAAAAGTACATGCTAGATATTGTAAAACAGTTCTAGGACTCAACAAAACAGCATGCAACATTTCGTCATTGTGTGAACTAGGTAGACTTCTAGTTTCTTCTTTTATTAAAACTCAAGTTATGATGTACTTTGTACGACTAAACTCTCAGAATGTAAACCCCATGATTGAAGAATCATATAATATCAATATGTCTTTGCATGAAGAGGGATTTTACTCGTGGCATACCCTCGCACTGTCTATATTTAAAGAAAATAATTTAAACAGCAATGACTACAGGAAAAAAAAATGAAAAATTTGACAACATTCGAAATTCGGTTAATAGTTTCAAGAGTAGACAATTACATGTACTAACTAAGTTTCGAACAAGTGACCACTGCCTACTGATTGAAATTGGTAGACATAAAAACATACCTCGACAACAAAGATTATGCACTTCATGTAATGCTATTGATGATGAATTTCATTTCTTTTTACAATGTAATTTGAATATACAAGCAAGGAATATACTTATAAAAACCATATTAGATAATTGTTCCTCGTTCTATCTCAAATCACCCATACAGAAACTTGAATATATACTTAGCACAACTATTGAAGTTATACCGGCTGTTTTCACTTTTATAAAACAATCATTATATTAAGAAATAAAAGGTCTACATCGGTGTAACACACAAGGAGTAAATTACTGAAATTGCGCCTATTGTTTAAATACATTCATTGTTCTTTGTTTTTTTTTTCTTATTATGAATTGTATTGCTTGACCAATATGGGTGTATTATGCAATAAAGAATTTCTAATGCATAAGGTTTTTAAAAATATAAAAAATAAGAGGTTTTTACGAAATGAATAAAATATTTTAATTTTTTGTTAAAAATTTAAGTTTAATACTTTGGAGCTTAATTGTATCAGATAATAAGCCCATTATTTGAACAAGGCATGCACAGAAACACTCATACTTCATAGGTGTAGAGATCCTCCTTTAAGCCATTGCTGTTTATGGATATATAAAAAATGGAGGCATGTCAAATAAAAATAACTTGCTTGTTGTAGCAACACAATTCAAAAGCAACATAACAAATCTGTGTACATGGATTCTTATTTAACTGAAAGTTCATGAAAAAAATAATACATGAGATTATAACATTCATTGTTTTAGTTAACCTCCAGTTATCCTTTACTTTTCTAATTTACATATATGTAAGTTTTATGTATCATGCTTATTATGTTGGGGATCGAAAATTGTATCATATATATATATATCCTGCAAGAGTTTAAAAATCTTAGAACGAAACACCGAAAAAATTCGAAAAATCCATTCCTCAATTAGAGACTATGTAAGACACATTGAAAAACAATCTATTAATGGATTTTTTTTTATTAATGTATGTTTTTTTTTTTTAAATTCTATTTTGGTTGTGCTTAATTGATAAGATACATTATTTTTGCCCATTAAAAGAAACAACCTATCCTATCCCAATGTTCTGCACATATTGCAGTTTGTTTGATATTTTATTTGATTATTATGCATATACGATGTATGTAACAGTGTGAAAGAATGTGATCTTAATTTCTGTTACTGTTTATGTAACAGTATATAATGCTCTTGATTTCTATTGATTGCTTCTGACCAAACCAAAGAAAAAAATACTTTGAATGGATATCATCGTTGTCCAATTAATATAAGCATCTTCTGTTCTTGTCTTTGAAAGTTCTGTTTTTGCAGAAATATATTTTGTTGTATACATGTTCTTTGTCCTAGCTGTTGCTGCAAAATAAAAAAAAAAGAAAAGAAAAGGATATTTATTATTATCAAAAGGACTAACATTTAACAAGAATATCAAAAGAGCCTGTACATTCTAATTTACATTAATAAGTGAAGCAATCAAAGTACATATGGGTTTTGAAATAGTTTCACAAAACACTGTGTAACTAACTAATTTAAAAGTCAAAATGACCCATTTGTGTTGGAAGCACATTCATAATAAATTGTTCATTTATCATATATGAAAAGAAAAGCCTTTTATGAATAACAGAGGGGGAAATAAGGATACTATGTTTTCGACTACTATTCGAGAATAACATTAACAGAGTAGCCCGAAAACAATTATAGAAGTCAAAATGTTTAGTTTTTGAAAATGAAAAAGTCTCACAAGGATGTGTTGAGAGTTTGTACCGGCATCCTGTAGAGAAATTGCAAATATCTCTTTCACATAGACACTTGCTAATACATTTCTCTCCATAATATGGATATTCACAGGATTCGTTGCAAAATTGACCAATATATCCTACCTCACAAGCTACAACATTATAAGTATCATCGGTTATATATATATATATATATATATATATATATATATATATATATATATATATATATATATATATATATATATATATATATATATATATATATATATATATATATACGAGGGGTATCAAAAAGTTCGTGGACTAGCGTTAAAAAATTAAAACCGCTTTAGGTACATCAATGAATTTTTACACATTAAGTTAGCATCATATTTTCTATCTATAGAATAAACCATAAATCATAATTTTTATGTTTTAATAAATTGTTAGTGTTTTTGTAAGCAAAGGTCCAGGCAGCACAACCTCTAATTTGACGTTTTTTTCTACCTGAGTGTAACTGAGAAAAACTCTTTAGATATGAGTATTTGTCATCAAAAAATCTCGTTAATTCAGACATGTGGTACGAAACATTTGTTCAGTAAAATTTGCAGTTTTTACCCCATTCAGTAATTTCTATGAAATTTTATTGTAAATTTTATATGGAGTGTCCAAACAATTATGGGCTTGAAAATAACGTCAAAAGGGGGGAGGGGTTTCTTTTTCAAACACTCTATAGAGTTTCGCTCCTGGAAAACCTGGTATTGACCTAAGGAAAGTTAAACTGGCTACAGAAAAATAAAATGCATCCAGAGTACTTCTTTTTTAATGCCCAAAAAGATTCAGAGAGATGAAATATGCACATTTAGTGTCGATTTGTAGTCAGGGTGTCAAAAGTCTGTCACGTCGAAAAGTGACGTCGATCATGTGTGGTAGAAATTGAACTCCAACAAGCTAAATATTCTGGCATAATCAAGTGAGGATCTTTCTCCATATAAAGATCCATTTACAATATTATATGCATTGAAAACAGCTGCTCATGACATTTTAAATTCATATAGATAAGACGGGTTTAAGTCCTTACTTAACTCCAGGTAATCTCATCAAGATAAGTGTATGAGGTAGAGAGAGCGGACATTAAGAAACAATGACGTTTAGCGGACGTCACGATACTAAACGGCGACAGCGCCGTGTGATCACATAAAGTCTTTTTAACTTCAGAATAATTTGGCAAAATATCAACGTATCAAGCTAAAATTTTCAACATTTTTCAAACTTTTGTTGTTTTATGTTCCGCAAAAATTTTGTAAGCAAACACTACATATTGCTAATTTCATCTCGTCAGTCCACGAACTTTTTATAACCCCTCGTGTATATATATATATATATATATATATATATATATATATATATCATACCAACCGATGCACTTATTAAGAAGCTGATTCCAAACAGATCCAGAGCAACACGTATACAAGCTAAAAGAAATAAAATATATATATTGAATCAGAACAAACAATGGAAAGAACTACGCACGCTAACTATCGATTTCCGCCTACACTTTATACCCATCTAATTCAGTATTAATGTCATTTTGCCATACTCTTTTGAATGCAATGAATAGTTTATTAGTAATTGAATAATTTTAAAACCAGCGTCAAAATGTTAAATTCCCTTTTTACAACTCTTTTCATAAGGGGAGGGAGGGGGGATTTGTGCATTGAAATCAGGCTTTAAAATATCACCGAAATTTCAAATAGGCATGGAAATGGATAAATGACCCTTAAATCTTTCTGTTTATTAAAATTATGTAAAGTTCAAAGACTAATATAAAATTTATAAAGTACATTTTTAACTTGCTATCTCTTGGAAAACTTGTTATAAAAGGACTACTTTTACTGCTTTTGTCTGTAAACACATAACCCCCCCCCCCTCCTCCTCCCCCGTGAAACACAAAAAAGCCTTCGTATGAATTTGTGAAATACATGTAACAATCCATATTACGGAATATATTCCGTTTTCAGTTGATTTTTATAGTGCAAAACACAAGTTTTACCAAAATTATACAGTTATCTATCTGTGTTTTCCTAAATAATTAATGTTTTATGAAAATTCATATAAATATCTATATACATGTAAAAATAAAAAAAAAAAACCGAAGCTTTCAAATGTGTTAACTTTTGAAAATTGACTAGTAGGTAGGCGGGAGAACAATTCTATCGTTCGCAGTTCTTTAACAGATGATTAATCTAAGAAAGAAAATACGCAATTTTTGATTAATATACATCATTTTATGCTTGATAACCCTTATGAATATTGTCCTGTTCTGTGTATCATTTCATTATCATAATATGAATGTGATGTGATTGTGTTAGTAGATGTATGTATATTCCACTACTGCAATATGTCTTGAAAATTAAAGTACAAGTATGGTTCTCTTATTTATATATTTCAAATTAACTGCAATAAATATGTATATTCTGGGGGATGTTTAAGCATCCCATGAGGAATTTACGACAAAAAGTCCCTTTATATATTATTATAAAGCAAGGTCGGAGCGAGGAAATGTTAAACTTACGTGAGTTTCTGAGAGAGCAGTGCAACATATTTTGATCCACTGAGGTGTGTCGTGGTAACCTAAAAGTACCTTGATGGGAATGCAAAAAGTATATCTATCCAAGATAAGATCTTATTTGGAAAAGTCAATAGTATGTAAAAACAGCATGAATAATCCTATTTTCCCTGGTACAAAATAAGCTGATTATGATATTTACACAAAACCTTCCTCACAATCTGGATTTGGAGGTTCGATTCTCATTTTCCTCGCCGAGTCTAACCTAGGACATAAATATAGGTAGTGAATGTTCCTTCTCCAAGCGTCCGGCATTGGAAGAGGACTTTTCCTCTTTTCCTCGGATGACGCTTTAAAAACAAGGTGACTCGTGTTACGTTAGTCGTTTGCAAAATAAAGAACCCTCATTGCAAAAAGGTCCTGAGTGCCAAATAAAGGTCTAAATTTGAAGTTCTTCAGAGGCATGCGGTGAGGTCTCTATATAAGTGAAAAATTCGCGAATGGGGCTTTTAACAACACACAATCGAGCAATCACTCCTAACTTTCTGCACTTTAGATAACTCAGAAAATCTGGAAATAAATAATACTAGTTGCGACTTCAATTTACAAGAGATTTACTTCTTAAGATTATATATATATATATATATATATATATATATATATATATATATATATATATATATATATATATATATATATATATATATATATATATATATATATATATATATATATATATATATATGAAGTATGCAATTTAGAGATACACATCTGCCTGCATTGCGTTCATTGGTGCTCCCCATCTAAATCAGTATTTTTTTTTTCTTTTCTTTTTGGTTATACCCAGATACCTTGAAATCAACAACACATTCAAGTGCTAAATTATTTATCTGGTATATCTACCGGAAGTGCCTAAAGTGTAAATCAAATGATATGACGTTTCATTAACAGTTTATACTCAGACAATCTGTAAAACAGTACAGAAATATGTTTAGCATGTATATGCCAAATATGCTTAAATTGCGGTTGTTGAAGTTTTGTCTGATTTTATAGTTTTGGATCCGGAATCACATTCTTTTTAACATACACATGGGAATTTCAATGCTTTAGCTGTTATCAAACATAGAGAATTTCTCAGATGAAATACGTCTATAGACAGTTCCCATTTATAGACACGTCTGGTGCAATTTATTTAGCACACCATGTAACTTATTTATAACAGTTCTTTTCGTGTTATTACGATAACTAGACAATATTTTTTATCCTTATATACACTAGAGACTCATCAGAAATTTAAGGCATGCATTATAATGCAATAAAAAAAAAACCCAAGGAAATATGTGTTTATAGTGATTTGTATGACTCCCCTAGAGATTAATCTTGTATTTAAAAAGTCTTGAATAAAAACATCAACGAAAATGCATTTTAGTATCCAACAGTTGTGCTTATTATTGTTAAAATTCATCAGCAAGTGTTTGTCATTTCAAGAGTCTTAATGTTGTTTCTGTACATAAAAATATTGACCACAGTACTTTCTTGAGTTTAGCGTCAATAAGAAAGTATACTTTACTATTATATTCATCACTTTCTAATAATTCAATCAAAATATGCAATTTAACAAAACTCTACGCAGCTCTGTTAAGGCTGAATAAAGTGGGCGGGGTTTAATTTATACGGGAAATGTCTACAGTGACATCACACAAATATAGCAATTCCTCAAAACAACGGAAATTGAAATAATTTGCAGTTTTAAACTGCATAAGAGTGATGAACTACATCAAAACTTACCACTGCATTCATTTTTTATCACTAGTTAAATCCCACACAGCAAGATATAAACAAGTCACTGATCGCAATGCACTTGTCGACATGACGTCATCATGTTAAAATTTGACGCATTTTATGTGCAGTAAGAGGTGGATCAAGTTATTTTTCCACAGTGAAAAACGCATTTTATTATTAAAAAGAATATTATTTGCAAATCTTAGATAGACCATTATTACAAATCTGAAACCTTTGTTTAGTGCCACTATTTAAAATCTATCGAGAGAATGTATTGAATTAATTCTACCGTGTTTTCATGTACAGGGTGTGCATGTTTCACTCCTAGGTGCCTCATTAAATCGCCTTTTCGCAAGGGCATACACTTAATAGATCTTGACCATTTTTTTTTTAATATGCATAACGGAAACATTCCTTAACTTGAAAAGTGCTGCTGCTTTCCTGAAATCGAGAGCATTAGTAAGTAAATAAATAAAATACAAGGTAAAGGTCACATTTATTTCTACCATAGCCAAATAACTTGAAATTTAAATTAATAAAATGCGAATTCTATTTAAAGCAGCAGCACTTTTCATAAACTACAAGTTTTGTACATACAATTTATGACTGAATTTTTAAACTCCAACTAGGGTATGCCCTTGCGATATTGAAATTTGTTTATGACCTACATACAGTACACATTACACGCATTTATCACGTGACTGTCAAATAACGTGACTAAACCAAATTCCGTACCGAGCGGGGTATACAGTGTTATTTCAATTAAAATTAAAGTCATGTGATAATATAGTATTTATAAAACTTAATTCAGTTTAAAATGGTATGTGTTTATGCACGTTTATATTCCGTTGATTTATTCGTAGTACGCTTTAACAGTCCTGCGTATCGAATAGTTTGATATATTCGAATCTGTCTAAGATAAAGGCAATATTGAAATACGAATGCAGAGAACATTTGTTTAGAAAGCATACGCGGGTATGTAAGACAAAAGGTAAATGTGGAGAGAATTACAAAACGGAAACAAATCTGTCATAAACACTTACTTATCATTGCATACTCTGGCCTTTGTTGCTGCAATATTAAATATAATACCAATAACGAAAACACAAATGTGAAGCAACATAGCTTTGATATCTAAATGAAACTTCCCTTAGGTCGTTTAAACTAAAATAGCTTTATCATTTAGCAAAATAGCTTTAAATAACCATTTCCGATCATTACACATGCTATTTTGTAAATGTTTATGCAAACAATTTATTACAAGGAAATTACTCAGAAAAGCCTGTGAATATGCAAATTAATATAAACAATTGTAGTTTTCATCTCTTAAGTATACATTTTCATTTTTTCAAAACTACAATTTGAAGTACATTGTTGACGAAAGAAGAAAAAGAATATTATTTATTAGTCAAATGAAAAAAAAAAAAAAAAAAAAAAAAAAAAAAAAAAAAAATACACAAATTTCTCTCTCATAGAAAACACCAAATCAACAATTTGAAAAATGCCGAGCCAAATACCATGTTCAAAGTTGCAAATTGAATGATTTTTTCCCCCATTATTTAAAATTAATACTACATTATATAAAAAATGATTGATCCTTGCAATAGTACAGTACCGACCAGACACAACCTAACAGAAAGCGAACCCAGAGCGCACCCCGGGTTCGCTTTCTGGGTTCGCTTCGGGTTCGCTCGGGGTTCGCTATAGCTGACCCCGAGCGAACCCGGAGCGCACCCCGAGCGGACCCCGAGCGAACCCGCAGCGGACCCAGAGCGAACGCCGAAAGCGAACCCCAAATTCAGTAGCGAACCCAGAGAGCGAACGCGCGTTCGGTGTTGCGTAACAGAGCTGTCAATCAGGATTAGCGATAAGAAACCAATCAGCACGTCGACCAATCAGCTTGCAAGTTTGTTATTCGATGTAAATTAAACATTGTACAAGCAAAGCGTGTTAATGTAAAGTGTGTAACTATTATAAACATGATTAAAAAATATATATATTTATATTTTAATTATCCAGGTAGCATGTTATTTTTACACATTTATTTTTCTTTATTTTTTATTTTTAAAATCCATTAACATTTCATAAATTTACCAGACAAAAGGTACTTTCATGTATAAAAGAAAAAAAGTTTTTGACAGATCATTGCATTTCATCATGTCAAGTTACTGTACAAGATTATGTATATGTACATGTACGTGCTTTCATTCAATTATTTTATTTTCATAATTCTAATTTACATTTTGTTTAAATCCAGATCAACATTAAAATTATTGATGTTCTTCATTGAAAATGAAAAAAAAAAAAAAAAAAAAAAAAAAAAAAAAAAAAAAAAAAAAAATATTGTATGTCCTATCGTAAACAACTATGATATTATCTTGATTTATCTTTTACAAGAAAAATAATGTAAAGCTTTAATTAGCTTGTTTGTTTTTTAACTGAAATAAAAGGGGAAAAAGAATGAAGCGCGATTTACATAATTGTAGGAACTAATTAGTGGTAGTAAATAAGCAATATAGTAAGTCGTACAGTATTGTATTCTCTTAAATTAGCGTAACTTTTTATGATAAAGCGTATTTAAGATATTTCACGATTTTTTCTCTGATGTTTATTATATTAACTGCTAAATGTGGTCTTGATTGTTTTATATCAATACATCAAAAATGTACATTAAAAAAATTCCCAATACTTACATAAATATTTAGTCGGCAAATGTACTGAGCTGATGTCGGGGTTACTTTTAATCCCTGATGCTCATTATTATTTTTTTTAAATAATTTCGGCAATGAATGAATAAAAAAAAATGCTGATTTTTGAAATTCATAAATGGAAAGATGGGTATAGTTTTAAATCATTTTAGGCCATTTTTTTTTTTAAATCTTATACCCCCCCCTTACAGCATAAAATAAAATCCAATTGAATCAAAACTCACGGCCCACCTATATCATATGATAGAACGAGCAGCATTCAATCATAAATTACATCTTTAAGTATCAAAAAGATTTGAAAAAAAAAACAACAATTTTCCAAAGTCGGAGAATTATATAAATAATTATTCGTAATCTAAAATAACTACATGCATTAAGTCTTATTTATGTACATGTGGTTTCAAAAATATCTATTTCTAAAATTTTCTTCAGTTTTCCAAAGTCGATGAATTTCACCAATAATTATTTTTAATCGAAAGTATCTATTAATTAAGCCTTATTTCGTTTAAATAGTTTGCGTAAAAAATCGTGCGTTTGCGTTAACAATCGTGAATGATCGTGTAACGTGAAGAATCGTGTACGTGAAGGATCGTTCGCGTAACAGGTTTAATCGTGCGGGATCGTTCGTGTATATGTTGTCAACAATAACGTTGCAGCCACTGTATATGATCATGTATCGATCGCCACCAAAACAACAGTGATCGATTTCACTACTGTATTTGGGATATACAAGGGGCGGGGCTTACTCGCGGCAAGATTAAAGCGGGGTCCGCTTCACGCTTGAGTGCGTAAAGCGAACCCAGAAAGCGAACGCCGGGTTCGCTCTAGCGGACCCAGAGCTGACCCCGAGCGAACGCAGAGCGAACCCGGAGCGCACCCAAGGCGAACCCGGAGCGCACCCAAAATTTCTGAAAGCGGACCCATAGCGAACCCAGAAAGCGAACCCGGGGTGCGCTTTGGGTTCGCTCTGGTGTTAGGTTGTGTCTGGTCGGTACTGTACGTTATTTTGTTTAAAGTCAATAATGTTCAATGTTTTAAGAAAATCTTTTCAGTTTTGTACTATAAACTTGTCTCCATTTTCCATGTTACATGTATTTTGTTTACATTTCTTAAATACCCGACTCTTTTGCCCCAGAATCTATTTTCCCTTCCATTTTCAATGAAAACTTGCATAAAATTACAGCCACCTTCATTGTCAACATTTTCGTCATGACTTCGTTGATTCTTCCTCAGTCTTAAGTACCCTTTGTCTGCTTTTTTTTATTATCTTTCGTGATTTATTTAAGATTTCTTACGGCGAGAAAAAGGACACAAAAGACAGAGGTATATACTAAAGTAAAAACATAAGAACCCACCCTGCTAACTTTCTTAATGAGGGTAATGGAATTGAATACAAAGTATATATGATAAATATTTGATACTGAAAATATATATCGTCTATCGCATTTTCATACATTGACGTTATTTGCAATTACAACCGTTACTTGTGGTCAGGCCGAATGTTGACTGGGGTCTGTAATGCAAAATGTTAACGCCATTATTTTCATACTGATTTTTTCTGAATTTATGAATTTATCCGTAATGTTTATCCAATCAAGAAAAAGAGTTCGAGGTGATTGTGACAGATAAATAAGTGATGTTTCCTCCCAGTGGCACCTGATCATACCTCTGATGTTTACAGAGTTATGAATTTGCTCTGCTCTCAATGCGTATGTGGAATTAGACTTTTGAGCATGACTTCTGTCCGTTATCTTCAAAATTCATCAATGAAATTCTGTTTCATCAAAAGTAGGGGTTACTTCCTCTGCAATGTTATATATCGATCGATCCCCATCTGTTGCAGAGCTTGGTATATATCTGCCACCGTCAATTTCCCCAGACTGAGTGTAATACATGTAACTGTCCAGGTTTTCATTTGTAAAAAGAGGTTCCTCCTCCTCCGACTGAAGTTTTATTGAATAAGTTTTAAATGACTTTTCGTAGGTGATGGTCACATTTGAAACACCGGAAAATACATTCGTTGAATGCAATCGATGATAGGTATAATCTGATTCTGACTGATCAACAGATCTCTGATAAAGATCAGTCCCTGAGTTACTGGTGTTTGATTTGTGCTTTCTGTGCTTTCGAACAATCAGAAATATCACTAAAATTGTGCTTAAAACAAGGAAGGATGTGCATATGGCAATTACAATGATATAAGGATAAGGGAAATAGAGATTACTGCTTTCGTTGTTTGGAACCGATTCAAAATCATCCACACTTGTAGATTTGAAGAAAATATTGTCCTCTGTAGTAATCACTTCATTCGTGGTGGTCGTTGAGACAGTTTCTGTATAAATAGTATAAGAGAGTATTTATCGATACAAAAAAATGAAGAAAAAGCATCTAAAAACTAAAAGAAAACCTAAATGGTGATTCACAAAAATGATAAACGATTTTTTCGAACATTAAGGAATATCTTTGAAAAAGTACATTTTCTTATTTCATAATTTAAATAATATATTTGTCTTTATATTTAATATAGCATTAGATAGTAATACACAATTACCAGAGAAATGATGTGAACATCCAAAGGAAACATTGCATTTTGATTCTGTGCAAAAACATTTCCTTACACAAAATGGTCCATAATATGGATATTCACAGGGCATCTCACAGTGTAATCCGAAATATCCAGGGCTACATTCTGTTCAAATATTCAACACAGATAATTACAAAGCTGATTAAAATTTGAATGATTCGGAAAGACATTTTATGATTAAAATATATAACATTAATGTATCATTGACCTCTAAGCATTTTAAATGGAGAAAAAGATTTTAAAAAGATTATATTTCTTTCACCTGTACATTTCTTAATAGAGTCGTTCCAAGAAGTCCCACGACAACAGCCATAGGGTCTTAAACAAAAAAAAGAATGGATAAGGTTGTATTAAAAAGCATAGAATTAGTATTTTACAGAATGATAAGCATAAGTACGGAAACAAAAACAACAAAAATGCATAAAAAGTTAAAATCTTTTTTTTTTTTTTAAATAAAAAAAAAATAAATAAAAATAAAAAACAACAAACAAAATTTATCAAACAAAAGTGGAGCAATAAAAGTAAGGCAGGAACAAGATACAAGCGACACAAATAAGCAAAAACAAAGAGGCTAAAAAGAGACTCAGAACAAAATGTAAGATAAAATAGTCATAAAAATGTGAATCGAAAACAATTCTCAAATACAGTTATTTGATATGAATTAAATATACCTTCCATTACAGGGGCCAATCTTCGAATGTAATATTTTTAGACAATTAGTAATGATTTTATTTATTATTTCAATTTCTTTTGTATTTAAAATGTTTATTTTCTTTCTTAAGGAAATTTACATTAATGTCTTTACTTTGTATTAAATAGATCAAGAGTGCTTTCCTCATTCAACATATACAAAGAGAAAATATTCAAAGGAAAAAGTACATCAGTTAGTAGCTAAGTCTACAATTAGATGTCTTTGAAGGTATAAATAGTGCAAGCCAAAGATTTAAATTTAAAGGCGCATGTAACAAATACAAGAAGCTCGTGCATGTATGCAGGTTATTTTACATGTATCACAGGAATTGGAATTTTTTTTCCTCTATTTTTACAATCCAAAACAATGATACGGTCAAACCTGTAATTTTTAACAATTTTAGGGACGATCCTGGTAGCAGATACTCCATTTTCATTGTGTTTGGAATTCTTGGACTGGTGATTCTGTGTTCCTTTTCAGTATTCCTTTATTGTACAAGAACTCCTAAAATGAAATCATCTAAGGTAAGGAAATAAAACACAATTATGTAAATGTATATTTATATCTAAAATGAAATTTTAAAAAAGTAATCGTATACAGGAGTTTGCCAAAGGAAGAAAACAGAACTGCATGAATATTCTTCTACTTCTTTCGTTTGATACTACGTTTTCTTTTTTCTACTGTATGCTTAACAAATGTTAATCATTCATTACAGGACAGTTCAATTGAAGAAGCCCTATGTGCTTAACTGATACTTCTGATTATCAATATCAGTACACCGTATAGTGGTAATGATAGTGATGTACAAGTGTGGAATCGTAGTATGTGAATATTTTGATCGTCATTTTCTTGTGAATGCCTTACCTGTAGTGTGTTGAGTTCGACATATCGCATGCTTACTCATAATTTAGATATTGTAGAATTATTTGTCATTATGAATAAATGGACATTTTTGTATGCTGTTTTTGAATAGCGTTTTCTATGTTATGGACATTTTTCTCTATATAAACATTCCCTTGGTGTTTATTTTGATCAATTTGTGAATATATGTTCATCCTCCATACGTAGATGATATCAATTTAACAAATTTCTAGATTTCAGTCATTTTGTTGTCTTGATTTCTTTACAGATATCTGAATATTAATTGCTATTATATATTGCTTTTAATTGTGTATTATTCATTAATAACTTGTTTTATGCTAACATGGTCCAAAATACATGTATTAATTCCAGATTTTCCCATTTTCTTATTTATTTAACTACTTATGGAGAAGGACAGCAAGTTAGGAATTTAATATTTATTATTTTAGAATTATATAAATGTATTTACATGTGAATTAACGTATACATTGTAAGTATCAAATTGCGAGCTGTTTTTTTTTTTTTTTTTTTTTTTTTTTTTTTTTTTTTTGTAGTACTGAATTTGTTCTTCCATATTTTCTTTCAAAAATAGTTTAGAGGGATTCAAAGACATGTTTTATTAACAGCTATTAAAAGTCGTACTGTTGACAGTCTGTCCGATGATTAGAAAAAGAAATTAAATATTTTAACCATTAATTAGGGCTGATGATATATACATGTACATGAGAACAAATTTTATCTTATCTTGTGTGACGGCATTTTCATCTCCATCTAGTTTTCCTTTTTATACTCATTTAATAGAAATTCAATATGTGTATTGCAATTAGTAGAGTTTGGTGACAAATAGAATATACATGTAGCCTTAATCTTGACATAACCGCAATATAAAACATCATGTCAAACACAAAATAAGAATCTGGGAAAACACTTATCTAAGAATTAAAAAAAACTTTAGAAAACATCAAAAATTTAAAATCTAACATTTTTTTCCCTATAATATTACTTTAAATAAAATAAAAATATGAAGAAAGTCGATACCAGGAAAGGATGTTTAATAAAAATTTTATGAATAGATCAAGCAGAATTTCAATTGTTTATTTTATAAGAATAAAAGAGAACAAACATTCTAAAGGATCTAAACAGTCATTTATACTGTTGTATTTAACCTCGTAGATACCCTTTTCTTGTACCATTCTCTTCGAGTCCTGCAACGAATTCAAAATTTTATATTTTATTTTCCTTAAAGACTGAAAGAATGATTGAACTAATGATCAAATTTGATGTTAAATATTGTGTGTTTAATATTGTTTAATGCTTTATTATTTATTACAATATTAATATGATAACAAAGTGAAGTACTAGTATTATCCGTCTGTGGCAGCGAACTTTGGAGAATTACGCACTTTGAATTTTATTTATTCTAATTGAAATAAAATAAAGAGAAATGAAAAATCTCAAAATTTATTATTATTATTATTTAATATCTGTATTTACATTAAATGTGTACAAGATCGGCTGTCCTTGAAGTATTCAATATTGCACCTTCCACTGACCCTACCATTTTGCTAAATGAGGTTATTATCGGGGCTTATAATCACTGAATTATTTATAATTAATTCCATTTTTTGTGTAGAAATAGAAACATCTTACCTAGCTACGGTGACTTCCCATCATAAATATTGCCGTTGAGCAGTAGACCAGACGATATTGTTCTGTTTACAACGGAGCATTTGTAACTGAACGCTCGTATTCTGAATGTTTCGTAGCATACTCGTACACACGCTATGCAAACTCAGCGTTTTAGCGCTAAAATTCTCTAGACTTTAAGAAGTTAAACGTGCTATTACCCAAAATGCACATTAAACCACTCTCACTACATAGTTTGCATGAAACGCTACAGGGTTTACATGAAAGGCTGCGCGACTTACACGGAAAGCTAGATGGTTCAAGAAACACTACGCGGCTTACACGGGAACGTTGTTTGGTTTACATGAAACGCTGCACTGTTTACACGAAACCCTATACACGAAACACAGGTTGTGTCCGCCCTCTGGATTTTTTTTTGTTCGGATTCTTTTGAATCATATATTCGATACAGTCAGTATATATATTATAGAAAAACTAATTTCATTTTTTATTAAATTAGTTTAAAATAAAAGTTTCTATGTCAGTAACTGTTTGGTTTGGTCAAGGATAATGTATATGTGCTCAGTCCATATAAATCATAGTCGACAAGACGAAAAGTCGACTGTATTCGAGATGCTATATTCGGGTGCATGGTGTTCAGTTTTCTGTACTTTTTTTTTCTGCTTGGTAGAAACTAGACTGCCACAGTAATTTGGTATTTTGCAAGTTTAGAACTGGCAGAACCCAACTGTATAAGGACACATAAAATTTTATGCATAAAAGTTAAGCTCCTTTGTTACATCTGTTCAGTATGTTATCCTCTTGATCAATCGTATTTTTCATTACCTTGGTATGAAGAAATGGGGAATAGTGGGCAACAGGACGCAGAAACACACTCCTTCTCGGAACAATTACACACCCTCATACAGCGCATTCCATAGTAAGGGACTCTACAGGTATTGTTACAGGTTGGTCCCTATCTACCAGGAGGACAATCTTAAACACGATTTTGAATCCTTATTACTTGATTTAATTCAACCTGTACTTGAATTGTACAAAAAGGATTCTGATATTCATGATTATTATATATTATTATGTTGCTTAAGATAGCAACATTAATTATGATATTCATAATTGAGGTCATTATTTTTTTTTTTATGGAGTTTATTTTAGTAGGGAACATTTATAGTTGGTGCTAATTGTTTACAAATGTACATTCACATCTTTCAGAAACTGCATTCCATACTTTCCCTGCGCAACATCTGTATTTTAAAAGAAAACCAGCCCCTAGATTTAAATAATCTTTCATATTTTATTTAAAAAGTCACCAAGTGATTACGTGACATTGAACTTTATAAGTAAATTAAAAAAAGTAAACAGAAAAAAAAATCCTTATAAGCAAATGCAGATATTTACAGAAACCACCAATATACTGCATGTATTTTTTTTTTCTAATGTTAGCAAAAGAAATTGATAACTCTCCCCATTGTTAGCAAACAAATTAGCTTTTTTTATTGGAATGGTCAAGCTCGATTTCATGGGTAAATGCATTTTTTTCTACGTTCCTTGTTTTTTTTTTCGTCTAACTTGTGAGCAAAAGTGAGACTTAGGTCCCCATCATACATAAGCTTTAGAATATGTACTTTATTATGAATACTTAATTTTTCTTAGCTTCAAATCGGAACCACAATGGAATCTTGTTAACTAGTCAGGTGACTCTCGAAGTTCAAGGGACTTTAAAAAAAAAATCGAGAGATAGTGGGGTTCGAGAGATCGAAAGGGGAGAGAAATCCGTAATTTCAGGTCGGATCATTATGGTTCTTTTATTATGTTTACATGTACCGGAAATATTTGGAGAAGGATAAAACGTACGCTCAACTAAGACCTAAGGTCACTTGCTTATTCAGAACTATCAAACCTGTTTACTTCGCTACAAAATATAGTGCATCGCAACCGCGAAGTGAAAGTAGAATAAAATCTTCTACTGGAAAGTCTTTCCAAATGTAATACAACAAACAGAAAATGCATTTCTTCATCGAATAATCATCTGATGTTAGGAAATATACAATAGGGGGGAAAGCAAGCAACATTGAGTGTTATATTTTAAGATATATGAAACAAGTTATATGGTAATGAATTACGTTAGGTGACCCGTGGTCTCCTTAATGATGAACAAAGTTAAGCGACCGTATCAAACTAACACACTAGCCAACCTCTGGTCTCCTTATTAATATATCAGAGTAGGTGACCTTTTGTCTCTGCTCGCGCAGATCTAGCGGGAAAAGGGGGGGGGGTTATCATACCCCCTTGGACTTTTCATAGATATTTTAAGATAATGGTAAAATGATTTGGTACTAAATTACGTTAGGTGACCCCTGGTCGCCCAAATGATATATCATACCACAGTAGGCGACCTTACAATATACCCCTGGCCTCCTTACTGATATTACAGAACAGATGTGCCCCTTGTAATTGATAAGTGAAAAATTAAAAATTAATGGAAGGGAGATGCTAAACTCAAATCACCACCCCTGCTGATCTGCAAATCGGGAAACAATCTAACCAAAAAGAGACTTACCAAAAATAGACCTAGAAACACGGACCCCATGAGAATTGCTTCTAAGAATTATATACATGTAAATGAACATGTAAATGAAGACATACAAATTGTCCAAACACCCCCCCCCCCTCATTCCGACGAAATAAATTCAGTGAATATGGAGAAATTGTGTACCTTTCTGTTTTTGCTTGTCATTAAAATTAGAGTCTGAGTTTGGGAAATAATTCTTCTTATACAGTTTTAAAACCTATTGTCTTCTTACAACATTAGATGACCATAGGTTTACCTAATGATCTACAGCGTAAGGTGACCTCTGGTCTCCCTAATACCAGTAACGTAAAATATAAGGTAACCTTTGTATTCCGCATTTACATACAACTTTATGTGACTTCTGATCTTCGTAATGATTGACAATATAAGGTAACTTCTTGTCTCCATATTATACACAACTTTATTTGATCTTTGGTCCCCCTAATAATGTACAATATAAGGTTTTCTCAGATACCCCTAATAATGTACAATATAACTCTGGTCTCCCTAATGCTGTACAATGTAAGGTGACCTCTGGTTCCCCTAATAATGTACAATATAACTTAAAGGTATCCTCTGGTCTCCCAAATGATGTACAATATAAGGTGACCTCTGCCCCCCCCCCCCCCCCTCTAATGATGTACAATGTTAGGTGACCTTTGGACTCCCTAATGATGTACAATATAAGGAGACATCTGGCCCCCCTAATGATTGATTGACTGATTGATTGTATGTTGTTTTACGTCCCATTCGAGAATTTTTCACTCATATAGAGACGTCACCTTATACCGGTGAAGGGCTTCAAATTTTGACCTATACTCGGCACTCAGGGCCATTGAGCAGTGAGGGATCTTTATCGTGCCAACGCCTGCCGTGACACGGGGCCTCGGTTTTTAAGGTCTCATCCGAAGGACCCGCAACTTTCACTTCAAAGTGCCGAGCGCATGGCGAAGGAACAGTTGCTACCTATTTTTTATCGACTTAGGTCAGTCGCGGCCGAGATTCGAACTCACGACCTCCCGATCACGGAGCGAGCGCTCTACCGACTGAGCTACCGTGAACGGTGGCCCCCCTAATGATGTTCAATTTAAAGTGACCTCTGGTTACCCTAATGATGTACAACATAAGTTGACCTCTGGTACCCTAATAATGTGAAATATAAGGTGACCATTTGGTCTCCGTATACAACTTAATGTAAACTCTAGTATCACTAAAGATGTACAATTTATGGGAAACTCTAGTTTCCGTATTAATATTCAATCATTAAGGAGACCAGAGGTTACCTAATATTGTACATTATTAGGGAGACGAGAGTCCACATAAAGCTGTGGATGAATACGGAGACTATAGGGCACCTTATACTGTAAATCATAACGGAGACCAGGGGTCAAATAATGTTATGTATGAATACGGAGACCAGACCTCGCCTTATATTGTACATCATTAGGGGGACCAGAGGTCACCTTATATTGTACATCATTAAGGAGACCAGAGGTCACCTCATATTGTTCATCATGAGGAGGACCAGAGGTCACCTTATATTGTACACTAGTAGGGAGACCAGGGGTCTCCTAATATTGTACATCATTAGGGGGAACAGAGGTCACTCATATTGTTTATCATTGGGGGGGGGGGGGGCAGAGGTAACCTTATATTGTACATTATTAGGGAGACCAGAGGTCTCTTTATATTGTACATCATTAGGGGGACCAGAGGTCACCTCATATTGTTCATCATTAGGAGGACCAGAGGTCACCTTATATTGTACATTATAAGGAAGACCAGAGGTCTCATTATATTGTACATCATTATGGGGACCAGAGGTCACCTCATATTGTTCATCATTAGAAGGACCAGAGGTCACCTTATATTGTACATTATAAGGAAGACCAGAGGTCACCTTATATTGTACATCATAAGGGAGTCCAAAGGATACTTTATATTGTATATCATTAGGGGGGGCAAGAGGTCACCTTATATTGTACATTATTAAAGAGACCAGAGGTCTCCTTTTATTGTACATCATTAGGGGGAACAGAAGTCACCTCATATTGTACATCATTAGGAAGTCCAAAGGATACCTTATATTGTATATCATTAGGGGGCAAGAGGTCACCTTGTATTGTTCATCATTGGGGGGACCAGAAGTCTCCTTATATTGTTCATCATTGGGGGACCAGAAGTTTCCTTATATTGTTCATCATTAGGGGGACTAGAGGTCACCTTATATTGTACATTATTAGGGAGACCAGTGGTCTCCTTTTATTGTTCATCATTAGGGGAACCAGAGATCATCTTATGTTGTACATTATTAGGGAGACCAGAGGTCACCTTAAATTGTACGTCATCAGAAAAACCGGAGGTCACCTAATCTGGTCTCCACATTGATGTCCTCTGGTTACTGTTTTGGACATTTTTGTGTCACCTGATTCCATATCTTGAATTTAGGGATCTGCTTTATGCCTTGTTAACAAATTTTCCTTGTGAATAGGATTTTTGAGATCAATCCCTGTTTGGTATATAAACTTTTTTTCTTTTTTAAACATATGGTTGAAGTTGAACATCAGTTGTAAAATTTGTTTGAAAATAAATATTCAAGATATTATAAACTCCAATTTCTGAAACGAGGCGGAATATTTACAGGCGGGTTGGTGAAACGGGGATGACAGGTCATCATTTGGCAGGTTATGTGGTTGATACAATAACCTTGTAGGTCTATACAATCGAACATTAACTCGAATGCTGGCTGACGTTTTTCGCGTTGGTTGTTAGGCCATTATTTAAACACTAAATCGTCAACGAATTTTCCGTTTGCACGATCATGAAAATGAGCACATGGCGGGTGTGGCCGGCAACTGGGGTGTTTGCTCCTCCTTGGCACCTGCCCCGCCTCTGATGATTTTAGGAGATCTTCTGGTGCTCTGCTCCAAAGGACTATATTCGGTAATGACCAATATTTGCCCCCAAAATCAAACTTTGACGGAGAAATATATAATTATGTGGATTTGATTCCTATGTTCCACAAATCATATCAAATTTTCTAATAGAGAATTTTGATTTCCTTGAAGTGCACTTAAGAAGCTATTTACATGTTCATGCATATTTATGTGTTTATTTCTTGATTGTGTAACAGGACTGAATTGCATGGTGTTATGGAACCGATAAATAAAATGTTTAAAGGTTTCGTGTATGGAAAAAGCAACTAATGAAATGAGTGTGGAATGGAATAAGAATGGTACGAGAGTTCATGCGTGACTAAATAGATAATATATTTCAAACTTTCAAATGAAAGATAAAACATTTTTTTTTATATAAAAGTACACCTTACATACAGAATACATCTTGTCTCTTAAAGGAATAATGTGTCGGACCCCTTGGCTCTGATCATTCAGCTAGTGTGCACATGTGTCAAAGGTGATTTAAAAATGGAGGAATATCGGCAGTAAACGTAAACAAACATGACCAATGCATGTCAAATACTTGTGTCGTTTGCTTATTCAAACTTGTTTTAGGAAATAACTTCTTTACTTTATCATTATTGTTGCATGCTTTGGATTGTGTACATGGAATAATTTAACATGTGGCTGTTTAAACAATTAAATGTTTTCATTTATGAAAACAAAATTTTATCCCCCATGTAGAGAAATGTCGGTTTGGGAATATAAAAGTAGAAACGGTAACCGAGGTTTCTATATCTCATCAAACAACATTCGAGACATAGCAATTCATCCTGCATCAGAACTTTACTTCTATTCTACATTTACTAACATTTAAATGTGTACTAAAACGAATTAAAATGAATTAGGTCACCATGTCGCGATATGGCTGTTCCATTTAGCACAGTAAGGTCAACTTGTTTATTTTCTTGTATCGATTGCAATGGAATGCAGATGATTTGACCTTCCCTTGGATAGCATATCCCTTAATCACTTACAAATCTGTTTAATACATGTATTGATTAATTTATTGTCATGATTATAAAATAGGAAAATCATGCAATTAATGGTTGTATTACCTTTTGGGTAAAATCATGGAATGTAAAAGTTTTGTGGAGGTCCCCTTTAGCTATAAAAATAGACATTTATCAGCTGTTCTAGGTAAAGAGTCATATATTCATTTCACTTGTACAAGTTCCATATGTTTGTGGTCTGATAATATTTTGATGACGTTCAGAATTCATTGAAATGTATTGTCAGCGGCATTTCTTTAACCCTCAGAAATAATTGTACAAGAATATAAATTAAACTACATGTACGGCAGCGCTACACTGCACTTGTAAATTTATGTATTTCATAATATTTGATTCGTGTTCGCTAATATTTTAATTTGATTATTAAATATTAGAAAACTTTGTATATTTTCTTTATGTGTTAATTTAGTTTGGAAAATATGAGAAATGGGCAATTATAAAAAAGTACTTTATTTATTTTTTTATTTATTCTATGTGGGTGGGAGTGTGAGATAAAACAAATTAGCACCCTTTAAAATCTACCTTTTCCTTCAAGTATGTGTACATTATTTACGTTCACTTTTCTATTTTATATAAGTAAGCAAAAAGTGCAGATAAGTGCAGTTTAGTTCCGTACAGTTTATTCTCTCAAAACTATGTAAATGGTAAATGAGGTACAAAAACATATATACAATATACATATAATACATGTACATATAATAGAATGGGTTAAGCAGGAAGTGTGATTCAAGTTTAGCTAGAGGAAAACTAAACAACAATTAATTTTAGTATTATAAGTACACTTTTTTTTTAAATTTCAACATCTTTTGATCACACAATAACATTCATTTCTCTCAAATGTCCTTAAGCATAACATTTTAAAATATAGCGAAATATAAGTCCTATCTGATTACTATCGCATAAATCACAAACTTAAGTAGTTCATTTCATTCTTTCTGTCTCGATTGATGGATGGCGTCTGTTGTTCTAAATTTTACAAGTCTTACAGAGTTTTCCTAAATTTAGATATCAAAAAAGATTAAATTTTTTCCACATTCAAAATCGGTTTAAGTAACTCTGTGATTGATACTTTTTGAAGATTCCTGAACTTCAATCCACTATTGGAAATATTGATTCTTTATCCTTTGTTTGTCTTTTTCACTTTCATTTTGCATTATTAAAAAAAAAAAAATATTTATACCATTTATTTGATAAACCACAGTTAGCAAATATATTTCGAGCAAAGGAAATCAAGAATTTGTCACTTTACGTTTATCATATTTTTTTTTACGCGGAACCAAACATAAAATTCTATACAACTTATTTTCTTTTCTATAAACAATTTTTGCCTACTACTTTATAGCTCTGGATTATATATATATATATGCAAATGTAAAACGGAAACGGCCCGGTTTCACATTGTATGTATGTGTAGCACTGGTTCTCTGCCCTTGATTCCAGTCACTGCCGCTAGGAATTACCTATGTCAGGGTACCAGTCTACATGTATGTGCAGATATCATTCTAAATTTAGATGTTTTTTTTTCAGCCAATGAAAAGCAGACAATTTGACAACACTCAAATCAAAGCGCAACATTTAAAATTCTGCACGAAGAGGGTGAACAGACACTTGGTAAGATTTCAAAATTCAAATGTTTTTCATACAAAGATGAAATTTCTTACTCATTGAATAAGGTTTATAATCATTCTCAGAAAATCACATACAAGATCGTAAAATAAAATGCCTGAACAATCTGTTTTATACATTACTGGGTTCACTGTAAGCTCTTTATCCGCTCTGACATATGCACATGTAGTTACTATTTAAACTCTATTAAATCTTTAATATGTATTTATTACTGATATAGAATGTATTGCTCTCTCTCTCTCTCTCTCTCTCTCTCTCTCTCTCTCTCTCATTTACATATTATCTAAGGCAAATTACTATTTAGGGATCCTTAATGGACCCAAACACCCCCTCCAACTAAATAAGATTTGGAATTTGGAGAATTTTCCTACTTTTTATGGGTTTGTCATAGTTTTTTTCCTAGTAAAATGTCTTATTTATTCCCTTTTCAAAACCGATGTCACGTGCCTTACATTAATTATTTTCTACGTCGCACCAAAAAAAAAAAATAATGTAAAATATATCAAATATAATTCCAAATTAATACAACTATTTGATAATTTTAAACTTCGATCGTTTCTTTCACTACGTTTGCCTAAGACTTCAACAAATGAAAACAGGAAAGATTGCATGGATTGCTGAACAAGTTTGTTATGTATCATTTAATCATTGAAACAAATAATAAAACAGTTGTTTTCCAGACAATTCGATTATTTATTTTCTCGAGATTCTTAATTGTTAAAAAAATAGATATAAAAAAAGAAGAAGCGCATAATAGCAATGATATCCTGAATTATATAAAATAGTTTTGTCAAACATTTTGTTTAGATGGATATGACTTATTCAAGTAAAATGCATTATTTTTAACGCTATTGTTATTGTTAACTTGATAGCCATTCCACTCCCAGACAAAAACACCCGATTTAGTAAAATGCTATGGGGGGGGGGGGGGTCTGATCCACATCCTTCAGGTACAATTTTTTGGGGAGGGGGTTCTGATCCACATTCTTTAAGTACAAAAGGTAAAAAAGCTGGGTTTTTCGATATTTTGTTTTTGTTTGTTTAGTAATAAAATTTGTATTATATCTTTCAGTGCATTGATAATTTTACCTTTATTCCACTTATCAGAAATGGTTAGTATTTGAATGTGAAATTTATTTCATAAATTTACTTTTATTTGGATTTTCTCTCCTTAAATGATATCATTTTCCTGCAAAAGAAATGTCGTTCTGTGAATTTTAATTGTGTTCAATGGGAAACAAAATAAATTATTGAAGTAATGGTCACTTGATCAAGTACATGTATGTACTGTTATCTGTTCATTGCAGAGTAAGGAGACATGTTTTGAGTCCATTTCAACGATGAAATACACTTCAGCATGTCCTAAAAATAAAGCAGAGTAGATGTCTCGATCTACAGAGTTTGGCTGCCACAAAGTTCGTCAGAATTGTACTTCTGAAGAGAATTTCAAGTATCATTGTGTTTTAAATGTTTGGGGGAGTGCCACTATTGAACTGTGCGCAAAGGAAAAGGTCATCGTGGGTAATTTATCAAAAATTTATTATTTTTTTTACTAGTGATTAAATTGTATACCGTATAGTAAATGATTTTTTTTTAATGAAAGAAATCTTCATAGGTCGAAAATGTGCAGAATTTTCCCATGGCGGTGCTTTTTTACAAGAACATTATGAACATGTCTGTGATAAATGCCCATATCACTACAATTCCAGTGAAAGTTTTCTGTGTAAGTTATACATGTATTATTAAATGAGAATACTTCTTTCCTATACATGTTCTTGCAAATGTCCTCATTACATATTCCTGCAAATGTCCTTATTGCTTTAGTTTATTACATGTATTTTTTTTTTTAAATTTTATAATTAAAAGATCAAGAATGTTTCAAATTCAAAGAAGAAACAAACAAGGCTGCACTGAGCAATGAAATCAGAATGGCACCAGGGTTATCTTCTCATCAGTAAGCTACTATAATAGTAATTGATATTAAGAAAGCATTCATATATTTGTAAATAATAAAACAATGCTAACATGATAAGTAATACATGTTTTCTTACAGGTAAGACTGTTAGAATGTTAAAGATAATATTGTTGTGCATTATATACTTACAGAGGACCACATGTTTTATGCATTAGCCTCATTATTACTGCTGCCCTAGCTTGTCTTGTATTTGTCGCAGTGATGAAACGACGAAAAAGAAAATTAAACTGTCAGAGTACATGTTGTAAGTTTGATTAAATCCCCGGAATGACTTGTTTTAAATTGTTAAACTGTATGCATTTCTTTTCAAACGTGCAATTGTCCCCACAGCTTTACCAGCTACAGATGATATACATAAAGACACCCAAAATCCCCCCGAAGAAATAAGAGAATCACCTAAAAAATTGATGGCACAATCAAGAGGACTACAGGAGCAATGTAATGCAGAGGAAATAAATGAAAAGAAACCTGTATGCTTGTTAACAAAATGTAAGAATTTATTTTTTAATACATAACTGGTTTTAATGAGTTACATGACTGCATGTGCACAAAAAATGTCAAATGCGAACTTTTCTTTTGAGAACATCCATTGCACATCAATTTGATTAGATTCAGCTTTCAGATTTTTTTCTTTCGTTTTTATCTTGCATGCAGTTTTGGTAAATGGAACAAAACAAATGGACCAAAAATAACCTGGACGAATTGAAAACTCGCCTGTCTTGATATCCAGGTACATGTATGGAAGCAAATTTGGAAGGAAACATTAACTGCAGACATGGCTGATCTTGATGTTTATAAAAGAAGATTGTGAAGACAAAGTTTCATAAAAGAGAACAGTTAAACTACATGTGCCAAGTATATGATGAACCGTAGGCCTAATATTCTATTCATACATTTATGTTAACAGTTGATGTTCTCTCTTTAGATTGTTGGGTCTGTGAGCTTCTTGTTTTACTATATTAAGCTATCAATTCCTTGGGGCACATATGATAAATATTTTTGTTATACCTTTAAAAATTATTACCTATATTTAATCTATACTAAAAAAAAGTCTAACATTCCTAATGTTTTACTGAGCAGTCATAAAAAAGTCGATGTTTGATCGCAGAGTGAGATATTGGACATGTGGACGAGATATTGGACCGCTTATGTCACACTGTTGGAGGGATTAGCTAAATCTTATTTGCATTTGTTGGTATGCAAGCCAGCCGCAAAAGATTCATGTATAACAAAATAATAATATATAAATAAAACTTATAACAAAACATTTATTGACTGTGTTCTCGGGCAAAATGCGTTTTGTCGACCCCTCGAACCAAACTGTTTGCCTGAGGCCTAACAGTTTGGTTCTTGGGTACGACAAAACGCATGTTACTCTCGAACCCAATTAATAGATGTATATTATTTAACACAAAACAGAACTTTTTGGAGGATTTCATAACAGATTGGAAATCTATTATTGATTTCATTCTCTTTCTTATTGGAAATATTTATGACAACTTTGCCCTAAAAGGTCAATATGGACCAGGAGACTGGTTTTTTGAGGGTATTTATTGTTTTCTTTTTCCCAATGTAAAATTTTGAGTCCCAACTGTGACCCGACTTAACCCAAAGGGGTCACGATTCAAAATAATATTTAAATCTAAAAAACCTGACTTTACTTGGATACTAATATGACGACAACATTGTGTAACGGATATTCCCGGCTTGAAATAATCCAGTTCTCAGTATGTACTCGTCATCATTTCAACATTAATTTAAAATAACAACTGGCTCTTAAATTAATATAAAAACACAATAATATTAGGTACTATAAAAATATAATAATAGATATACATAGAAATCATTATATAAATTCCTTACAATGTATGATGGAAAATAACTCTTACAAGCTTAATCTTCGAAATTACTTTCACAACCGCGAAGAGTTGTCTTTCTTTCATAACAAACTAATAAAGCCAGTTTATTGGACTAGCAGATATAATGATAAAGCTATATATTAATAACCAAATAAATTCCTAAGGATATGTTCTTTACAACTAATGTATTTACAAAGAAAACAAAAATATTTCTAATGAAAATATTTGCCCATATGTAAACAGCATGTATTAAAATTTTGATATATTTTATTTATATAGAGATATCAGATTTATCCACATCTGATCTAATTACTGATATAAATTATTCTATGAACATAAGTTTTACCAATGTAACAAATACTTAATTTCTAATATGTACAGGTATCTTGTTCTATTTATTTATCTTAAGATATTGGTACATGTAATTACCTACCTCTGTGGTTGTCCAGGTATTTAAGGTTCTTTGTCAGAAATATAAATGTAGATTTAAATGAATTGCGAAAATCACAAGACAACTTTTTACCTGTCTTAAACCATCAAATTCAAACAGAATAATGTTCACTCTGGACAATGTAAAATCTCTTGAACAATAGAAATCAATGTGTCTATATGAAATGTGTGAGTGGATCTTAAGGGACGGGAAAATAATTTAATATCTTGTTAGTAATAGAAAACTTTATTTTTTTATTCAACGATTTTAAATATCTTATTTATCTAAATTACATGTGTATTTATTAAAATATACATCTACAGTTGTAACTATCATGTTTTGTTGTTCCTTGGAGGAAAATTTTAATTTTCACCCGAACAAAAATTATGCACGATTTCTTTCTTTCTTTTTTCCGAACAAAATTATAGTTTATTCCATTACCCGTAGGGACAAAAGAAAGAAATCCTTTTACACTAGCGTAGACTAACACTTTATTTTTGATTTTAGAGAGAAATGTTCTCAAGAGACGGAAAATTGAAGACTTTATACATGTAGGAGAAAACGTTTCAATGATTAATCATTCTGATGTTTGTAAAATATTCCCGTTACCACTGTATATGTATTTGCATAATGTTTAATACAATTGCATGTTTGAAGTTGTAGAGGCGTGCTATTGATTCACATAATTATAATATGTAAGTATACACGAAAACTTACAGGGGGCATACATGTATAACAGTGTAGTCCTTGACATTAACTAAGTTTCTGTGCTAGTTATTATTTCAGAAGGGGGGGGGGTGTTGACAATGACAATGCACCATAAACATCATTTTCTTGATTAAAATCATAAAACAGCTTCGAAAATGAAATTATTTTCTTCATTTAATGATTTCCGTTTTTTTTTTTTTTTTTTTTTTTTTTTTTTTTTTTTTTTTTTTTTTTTTAAATAGTTATCTAATAATACAAAGATACATCTTCATATTTCTTGTGGTTGGTAAGAAATTTTATATCTATCTATTTTGTTAATTTCATATTTCTTGTGGTTGGTTAAAGATTTTATATCTACCATTTTTGTTAATCGGTTCCATGCCAAGAAGGACGCAGGTTAATTCATACAATGCGTAAACATTTAGTTTTTGTTTTTTAAGGTCTTCCGTTTCCAACGGAAGACCTTCTACTGATTGTGATGATTAAGATTATTCTTTTTTTTTTTTTTTTTTTTTTCCTAGACGCCAACTTTGACGCTTCATATCTTCCTCATTTTTAAACAGATTTTGTTCAAATTTTCAGAGCTTTTAGACTTTACAAAACACTGTCAGAATACCGTAATACAATTCGGAAATTACCTTCTGTTCAAGAGTTATTTCCCTTTGATTGAATTTTGCATGCCTCCGATTTCCAGACAAAGGCTCAAAAATCGTTATAATTGGAGCACAAAACCCTTTGAAATTGAAAAGAGGAAGCATTGAAGTTGTGCACATCGGTTTTTGTTTTTTGATTTTTGCATTAAAAATGGCGCTAGAGAGGGGTCAAAAGTTAGAACGCGGAAAACAGCAAAAAATTTGACATATTTTCCTTTATATCTTGAAAACTAGAAATATTTTGTTAAGACATGTAGAACAAAAGTTGTGCATAATTGCTGGGGCTTTCATATTATACTATTTAAAAGGGGCTGGCCCCTATGATTAGGGATCTTGGGCCCTTAAAAGTTTTTGCTTTATAACTCAAAAACGGTAAATATTTCGATCTGGATCTTGGGAACAAAATTGTTCTTTTACACCTTTTTGATCTAATGAAAATGTTGTTTTGTTCGAGTATACCATGGGTATTGCGTAATACGTATTAGAAAGCAGGCCAGGTAAACAGGTAACGTTTTTCATTCGGCAAGGAAATCAGACCTCTTCATGTGTATAACTTAAACAGACTTGCTATCAATAATATACCCTGCGGTATTTAATGTTAATTTTCTTTTTAATAAGGTTTAAAACGTGGTTTATGGTTCACTATTAAATTATTTATTACAACTAGTCTTTTTTTTCTTCTTTTTTAAATTAGATTAATAGTGTTCAAAAGCGGAGAATATTAAATCTATCTTTCTACGTTTATTATTACAACAAACTTTGTAAGTGATTTTAAACTGTATGCATTGAATAATTCACGATCATTAGCTGTATGCATATTACGGTCTCCATGTTCAGCTCGATGTTTAGTTATGTAACCCAACGCGCGAATCCCACGCCTTTGATCGAGGTCACCAGTGTACTAGCCACCTGTGGCCATAAACAAAGCTAGTATTTGTGATCGCGTATAATGTCAATTTTGTACAAAGAGCTATTAATTAATGGAAAGTTATGTTTTTAATTATATCGAATCAGTAAGATTACTTTACCGATCTTTTATAATCTTAATTCCAAACACTGGTGCATAAAAATCATTTTGAATTTTAATCGCTGTTTTTGTCTGTTCACGCAACAATACATTTAAAAAAAGTATTGCTCTATCCCGTGTTGTTGTATTTTAATTCATCTGCAATTGTAATTGAATAGGGGCTTCGGTAAATAATTGTAATTACTACGCATGCTACGCACATATTATTTTTACCATCACTCTTTTGAATGTCCATTTATTATTTATAGAATTAAATAAACATTAACATAAATAAAAATTCCTTCAAATATACATGTAGTATAATTCAAGTCTTTGTTATATAGCAAACAGTTTCATCCATCTCTGCCGCTTTGTATCTTAAGTGTTGTACATGTAGTCCAGTCCTCGTTTACATACACGTGGCCACAGAGAGCCGCGGGCACCTCGATGTTGAACAAATTATTTTTTCTACTTAACTTGTTACTGTATGCGAACAAAATGATAAACGTGTAATTATTTATAGGTTCCCATTATTTTTTTCTGAAAATCAGAACACATTTATCAGCTCTCTTAAGGTTTTACGGACACATACAATGTACACGCATGCAAGTACAGAAGATGCACGTTTTATAAGTGCATATGCAAGAGCGCCCCAAATATATGCATATCGAGAGTTTGAAATACAGAAAAATTGTAAATCCCGTATTTTTTTTTTTTTTTTTTTTTTTTTTTTTCATTATTTTTGCAATAAAATATCGACTACACTGAAATGATTTTATTGATTTACAGCATATATTAAAGTGAATTATAGGTCCGCTGAGTTGATCATGAGTTGTTTTTATAACGGGTAGTCCTCCTGGCCAGTCATCGTCACGGTTTGTAACATCGTAATTACACAGGTAAATGCTAAGATGTCAATCCATATATTTTCCATAAGAAATGAATTACCAGGAGATGTCTCGTTTTCTCTGATCATATATTAATTGACAGCGTTTATGAACAGCTGTTAAAACACAGGCCTTTGTAAACCGGTAAATCACAAAAAAGAAAAATCCGAGACTTTGAAAACAGAAAATATAAATGTCTCTGGAAATAACATTGCCTTTAGATAACTAAAATAAATAAATGTCCGCCGATTTTTGAATTAATCCGAACATTCATTGATGTGTACCGGTATAGTGTACCTGTACAGGCAGTGTGTATATTTTTATGAAGCCTTCGTCCAAACGAACAATATAATAAATCTTGAATGAATTAACTAACCCCTTCAGTACACACACATTCGCCTATACCTGAGATCTAATCAAAATTCAGATATTTTTACGGCCCGGAATTCTGATAGTCGCTGTATTTCTAATCTAATTGACTATACACGTACTTTTAACAAATATTCCTTAATTTTCTTCTGGACCCCTGCATCACTAGTCAGGTGCTGTACCGACTGAGCTACCCAGGCCGATATCCACGACCCAAACCATTACAGTTTAAATAATAAATAATTAATAAAACTTTTATTAACTAATATCTTCATTTTTTTTTAAATAAATTTTTAACTTAATTATAAGAAATCAATGCAGGTGCTCGACGCGTCAATTATTGTGATAGAGGTACTTACCACGTGACCTGATCATAATGCATTCATATTGGTCAACTCTGTGATGCATGTGTGTATTTATCAAACCTTTCAAACTCTTTCCTCTTGACACCATCTTTAAGTGTATTAAAAAGTCAAGCGACTTCCTGTCAATTTTGAATATCGCCACCGCACGTGTATTTTGAACTTTGATTACCAATTTCATTATTTTCATCAATAATACATATCCTTTTTGCCTGTCATTTTCGGAATTTTAAAAACTAAACTTCACACAAAAAATCACGGACTTCTTGTTAAGCTATAATGCAAACAAACGACTGAAACATCTTGAACACAAGAAGGGTTGGTGAGGTGCATAACTGCATGTAAAAAAAAAAAAAAAAAAAAAAAAAGCAAAGGCGGATCCAGGGCCGGCGCGCCGGGCGCACCCCCCCCCCCTTCCGTTTGAATTTTTTGTATGTAGAACTTATATGTCCATTATCCTTAAATCAAGGAAAAAACATCTCTTATTTGTAAGAATTTGTCAACTTCTGGGGGCTTCGCCCCTGGATCCCCACCCGGGCTTTGTTATAGACTCTCTGGGGCTTCATTGCAGCCCCCCAGACCCCTCCCCTGCCTTCTACTTTGCCCCCCCCCCCCCGTTATGAAATTCCTGGATCTGCCACTGCAAGGGGCGTAATAAACAAGAATAATATAACTTTGAAGGGATGTGATCATCGGTATTGGTACTTTTACCTATGATATATACACAAAGACCTCTAGATCTACACGACAGAAATAAAGCTTGAGCGGCAGCTCTGCTTTAAAACATGTATCCACTTTTCGGTACAATCATAGAAAATTATAAGTATTTAGCAAATTCTTGCTACAAAGCACAAACACCATAATATTAAACTTGACATGTAACTAAAATTATTCCATCAATAATCCACGAACATACATTGAAAGGATTATAAATATCTGTAGAAATGAAAAAAGCAATTTGGAATTTAAAAAAAAAAAACTGCTGGCGAGTTTCTTATTGCTGCTATTGCGTTGAACATGCCATTTGATTGACAATCTCTCTATATATGTAATATAGAATTTTTTGTATTATTTTCATTTTTCATCTTAATAATTAATTAATATTACTGATTATTTCTATTTTTATCATTATTTTGTACTACACGTATGTGTTTGTGGTTCAAGTGCAAAGTTAGACTGTAGATTATAAAACTATAACATATGCCAGGACAGACATTTCTACATGTTACTTTTCAAGGACATAGCATCGTTTTTGAAAAGGGGGGTGGGGGCAGCCAGAGAAAAAAAATTAACTTACCTGAAAAGACTTCACAAGTAAAACCAAAATAGGAAAATAGCCCAGAATCCTATTTCGCGGAAAGGGGTGGGGACAACGGGACTATACTGCAACAAAAAGTGGGGGCCAAGGGGACTTTCAATGAACATTACTAAAGTACAAAATTAGGTCTGAAAAAAGGGGGAGGCTGATGCTACGTGCCTGCTCTTATAGCTCATGCTTTATTTGATCTGTAATATCATAAGTTACTTGATTGAATATCTGGAGTCTCTCTTATCCTTTCTACAGCCTTTAGTTTGACCAACTATGCAAAATTTAGCCTTTTGAACAGTTGGCGTTAGGGCTTTCATACTTCACATCCGAAATTCTTTGTGACAAGACCTTTTCTTTGGAATAAATATTTTTGACCTTGTGACGTTCACCTTGGAGTTTGACCCACTTTTTAAAAAATCTAACCTTGGCAATACCTTTTTAACGGTTAGGACTAGTGTTTTCACATTCACAGGTGTATTCCTTGTGAAAACGCTGTTCATTGGATATCAGCAATTCTTACTATTTGACCTTGACCTTGGAGTTTGACGTACTTTAAAAAAAATTAAAAGTTTTGACTTTTTACCTTTGACCTTAGAGTTTGACCTACCTTTGAAACATTTTAATCTCATTCATAACTTTTCAACGGTTGATGTTAGGGTTTTCGTATTTTTACATGTGTGTCTTGTGACAAGACCCTCCCTTGAGTACCGACAGTTTTGACTTTTGTCCTTGATCTTGGGGTTTGACCTACTTTTGGAAGAAAAAAAAAAACGTTGACCTTTGTCGTAACTTTTGAATAATTAACGCTAGGGCTTTCATATTTCAATGTCTATTTCTTATGACAACGCATTCCTTTGGACACCGTTAATCTATCCTTGACCTTAACATTTGACTTGAGTATAAAAAAAAAATAACATTTGCCATGCTTTTCAATAGTTAGTCTTATAGCGGTTTCATATTTCACAGTTATATTCACTGAGACGAGATCTTTCTTTGGGTAACATAATATCTTATCTCTTGACTTTTACCTTGGAGTTGGATACGGATTTGAGAAGCTTAAACCTTTGCCATAAGCTGCAATACCGGGGCATCAGTGTTTCACAAACACGTCTTGTTCAATATCCAAACTGGACAAAAACATTCACAACGAATCCTTAAATCATTGTGTGGAACCTGATAAATTATTTGACTCGATCTATGGTCTGAAAGAACATGGCTAACCTTATCCAGTCAATAAATCACAGATTGGAATTTTTCTTAACCAGTGTGTGTTATGGTCTTGATGAAAGGTCATTTGGATGAGTTTGGATGAGAAGCTTTAAATTCGTTACCGTCTTTTTCTAGTGAAACATTGTTGGTATCATGCAGAGTGTGACATGGCCTAAACTCAAGTTCAAGGTCACTAAGGATAAGATATTTTGACTGGATGTATGGACTTTATGAACATGAGTGAATTTGAGAAGTTAGTAATACACAGATGGGGTTTGCTCATAACCAGAGTGTGTCATGGCTTTCGCAAGGTCATTTGGACAAGTTCAAGGTCACATACATTCCTTTAACGTCTTTATACAACAGAGTGAAACATTGTTAGTTGATACCTCTTACAAGATTGCTTATAACCTTATGATATGGCATGACCTTGACTCGAGGTCACTTCTTCCTGTCTGCAGCTCCAACGGAAGACCTACTCGTTGCTTTGCAACGAGCTCGGCTCTATTTTTTTTTTCTATTTCTGACCCAGAGTTGTTCAGTTAAGATTTCAGACATTCAAAAACTTACAGTAAGTTGGAAAGTAGTAAAATGGATTGGAATAAAACGCGTGTCCGTACATGTGTTTCCGTGGTCATATATTGTTTGTAAAGAAAGAGAGCGCATTTGACTGGCATTCGGGGGGAATCTGGGAGCGCTTGAAAAGTGAAATTTTCAGTGATCTGCCCGATGAAATAATAACAATGTTTTGATGCATTTGGTTCTTCGAAAAAGAAATAATTTGATGATATTGTATTTGGTATTGCTAAAAAATTATAACTTGAAATTGTTATGATTATGTATTATGAGGGTTTATAAATGACAATTTATTAATTATCAATCTATTTCTATATATTTGTTCTATTGATTTTCGGTCTTGTTTGACATCTGTAATTGAAGTGTAGAAGAGTCAATTGCATTGTGCAAAAATTATTACATTTTTGAACGTGTTTGCGAAAATTTTGCTATAATATCTGAGTCATTCCTCCACGATTTTGAAACATTACTTGTTATTTTAATTCAAGGAAAGGAGAAAATTTGTAAAAATGGAGAGAAGACCCAGTTTTTTTTTTTCCTGTTAACATATGTTCTCCCCGTGAAACACAAAAAAGCTTTGGTATGAATTTGTGAAATAACAATCCTTGTAACCTGTAAAAGGAATTTTTTCATTCACAGGGGGGTGGGGGATGTTTTAAAAATATTTTCCGTTTTCCGTAAATTTCTATAGTGAAAAACACAGGTTTTACCAAAAGTATAGAGTTATCTCTCTTTGTTTTCACAAATAAGTATTTTTTTTTAAAATGAAAATTCATATAAATATGTATATAAATATGAAAAATCATTCATATAAGTAAACTTTTGAAAATTGACCTGGAGGTAGGCGGGAGAACAATACTGTAGATTCCTTATTTTACGCGAGTACTTAATATCGCGAAATGGCCCAGTGACGTCACATTGCGAGAACATTAATTCGCTAATCGGTGATTTATCTAGAGATTTTACATACATTAAAGCACCATAAAAATAAAAGCGAATAATTTTATTTCGCCAGCGGTGCATCCCGCGTAATTACACGATAATTTATTCCTCGCGTATATTCAGGAATCTACAGTAGTTCTTTGAATGGACGACAATGAAATCTAGAAATCATATTTAATTGTCCGGATCTTCGAATTTCTTTATTTATGAAGGATCCAAAATCATTCAGCATATTAGATTGATTTTCTTCTATATAAATCCCTGGGATGCAGATAATCTTTTAAATTGTCTAACAGAGACATTTAATCTAAGTAACCGTCTCAATAAAATCTGCAATTTTAGTAACAATAAAACCTTAGCTACTTATCGATAGTAGTTTTCTAATTTAGTAAATAAATGAATAATATGACTGATATATCAAATTATTAATTTGTTAAATCCAATTATTAATTTGTTTTAACAAATTGACAATTTGTTATAACAGATTAGCAATTTGTTATAACAAATTATTAATTTGTTATAACAAATTACTAATTTGTTATAACAAATTGCTATTTTATTATATAAGAAAATTACATGTATAATCTGTTACAACATATCAAATTAATAATATGTTATAACAAATTGATAATTTGCTATATCAAATCAATAATTTGTTATATCAATTTAATAATTTGTTATATCAAATTAATAGTTTGTAATATCAAATTAATGATTTCTTATTACAAATTACTAATTTATTATAACAAATTATTACTAATTTGTAATAAGATACTGCTGCGGCCCTAATATGCTTCCGTATTAAGAAGAAATAAGAAAAATCGCAGCACCGTGTCGCTAATTTATTATAGCAAATTGCTAATTTGTTATAAAAATTGATAGTCTGTTACAATATATCTATTTTGGTATAACAAATTAATAATCTGTTATAACAAATTGATAATTTGTTATATCAAATTAATAATTTATTACATCAAATTAATGATTTCTTATAACAAAATACTAATTTGTTAAAATAAATTACTAATTTGTTAAAATAAATTACTAATTTGTTATAACAGATAAGTAAATATAAATTTGTATTATCAAATAATAATTTGTTATAACAAATTAATAATTAGTTAAAACAAATTATCAAGTTGGTAAAAACAAATTAATAAAAGATACTGCTGCGGCCCTAATACGCTTCCATATTAAGAAGAAATAAGAATAATCGCAGCACCGTGTCGCGTCCTCTAAATTTAGAATTGCGTGGCTGATGGGTGTTGCCTAAATGAACTCGCATGAGCATTCATTCCATGGAACACATGATCGCACGAGCGCCGCGCGTCCAATCGCCTCGGCACACGTTCAATCATTCGATCACCTGACCACTCGCATGATTTCTATTGCAATATCTAACAAAACTCGCCTTCATTGTACACCATTGAACAAGAAAATAAATTTCTTCCTCAATCACACCTGTATTGCAATCATTACAATTTTTTTTTTTTTTTTTTTTCATTTTTTGATGTGGAAATACATCTACCACTTCCTATTGCAAGTTTATGTGCACTTTGTCGAATTCTACTGATAGACATGAAAACCACATTACGTTTCTTATGAATGCACATGATCTGAAAAGGAAAAGTCAGTAAAAAAAAATTGAATTCATACCATATAGTATTTTATCTATCTTAATTGATATATCAGTCTCATGTATTTGATAAGCAACTGTCTATGAGAAATCTCTCTCTCTCTCTCTCTCTCTCTCTCTCTCTCTCTCTCTCTCTCTCCGAATGTACCTACATGTATTTATATCCTATGATTACTTAAAAATCTCTGTGACGTTGTAGGTATAAAGGAATCAAATACATAGATTTAGACACGTGTTCTTATTTGTTTCAAGTTCCCTAGGTATCGACTGTTTAGTGGATTAACAAAATAATATGTATGCATGTCAATGGCAACATAATTATTTCTTTTAAATGTTTTGAAGATTTATCAAAACACAACGTTTATTAAATAAGAAACGACGCGTTATTTTAAGATTTAAATACTGAGATTTTAAAGTATTGCAGAATATTTTTAGCGGATAATCTAGAATAGTCCGTTTGATTATAAATACGAGTAAGTACTATATATATGAAAAGACAATTGTGGGCCCAGTAAAGCAACATTTCTATTAAGGTATGTTAAATTATTTTTTATTATGTAGAAGCGTTTATATTGGAGACATTTTCAATATATTTACCCTATCTATCAGATAGAAGTGGTAACCCAACTGATACTCATAGTTCCCTTTCTGAGGAAGAAAATCTTCAAAATCATATGTCAGTTTTGAATATTTTGAATATTTTTTATATTCCAAACAACCAAAATGAATTTGAATTACCATATCTATATTGGATTCCGAAACTTCATAAAAATCCTTACAAACAAAGATACATAGCGGGTTCCAGTAAATGTTCAACCAAGCCTCTTTCTTTACTCCTCACTAAGATATTAACCGTAGTGAAGGAGAAACTTCAAGAGTACTGTGCAACAATATATTCGAGAAGTGGTGTAAATCAGATGTGGATACGTAAAAAATCCAAGGAACTTTTGGAAAACTTGAAATCACAAGATTTTACCAAAATCAAAAGCTTAAAAACTTAAGACTTTTCAACTTTATACACAACCATTCCCCACGATAAATTAAAGTCCAAGCTTTTGATATCATTGACAGCTGCTTTTTCAATAAAAATGGAACTCGTAAATTTACTTACCTTGTCATTGGTCATTTGCAAAATTATTTTCTTAAAAAACATTCTGCTTGTACACATACATGTAAGTACTCTGAAGGTGACATTAAAAAAGAAGCCTGAGTTTCTGATTGACAATATCTATGTGGTTTTTGGAGACCATGTCTTCCAACAATCTTTTGGAATTCCCACGGGTACCAATTGCACCCCGTTATTAGCAGACCTTTTTTGTATTCAAATGAAGCAGAATTTGTCCACAACCTTATAAGTGAAAAAAAGAAAGCACTTACTGTGGCCTTCAACTCGACATTTAGATATATCGACGACGTATTGTCAATTAGCAATGGTTATTTCCATTCTTATGTCGATACGATATATCCATGTGAGCTTGAGATAAAAGATACCACAGAGTCTGACACATCTGTATCATATTTGGATATTTTACTTGAAAAAACGTTAATGGTAATCTAACAACCAAGCTTTATGATAAACGTGATGACTTTAAATTTTCAATCCTCAACTTCCCTTACTTATGCAGCAATATACCTTCATCACCTGTATACGGGGTTTTTATCTCCCAGTTGATTCGATACGCTAGAGCATGCTCTACGTATGTACAATTTCTAAAACGAGGTAAATTATTGACAAACAAGTTGATCAAACAAGAATATCAGCAGTCTCGTTTAAAGGCGTCATTTCGTAAGTTCTATGGTCGATACAATGACCTTGTCACCAGATTCAATTTAAAACTGAGTCAAATGCTGACTGACGTTTTTCATACTAATTGTTAGGCCACTATTTACACACTGAATTGTCGACGGATTTTTCCGTTATTTCCCGATCATAACAAGGAGCACACGGCGGGTGTGACCGGTCGGCAGGGGATACTTACTCCTCCATGGCACCTGATCCCACCTCTGATGTTTTGGAGGTCTGTGCTTGCTCTGCTCCTATTTTGTAACGTTTAAGGGACTTTTGAGCTTGAATACTTTTCGTTATGTCCAAATATCTCACCACAATTGAAGTCAGGAGACCCCCCCTCCCCCCCCCCCCATCTAAAAATCGAACGTAGATAGGCCTTTAATCTTTTCTTTAATCTGATATTGATTAAATAATTTGTTGTTTTTATTTTACAAACATTATCCTTTTTATGGTTATCTTATTGGCTGTTTCAGCAGTGTTGACATCGTATCTCAAAACTGGAAGAACTAGAAATCAAATGGAGCAGGAATACTTGGTTATGATGATAATAGTGATGATCTCAACTCATTGCAGCATAGTCAACAGCAATGTACGTGAAGCGAGAAGTGAAACGGTAAAGTGCATCATTCACTAGACCTAAATGAAGATAAATGTAATCAAAATCTCACGTACTTTTCTACTGACACAAAGAATTTATCAATGACTTTCTTGTAGCTATGAACTACAAAACTCTAAAGTAGCTTATGTTTATCTTTTTTTTAAATTTAGGAAAATTCATGTTGTTTGAAATACATTAATAAAAATAATATACCCATCTGTATGTATAGGACTATTGCATATACCCTGTTTCAGGACACAGGAAAAATTTGAAGGGAAAGATTGTATGTAAAAACATTTTTTTTTTTTTTTAAATTTTAGTTTTGAGAAAAATCCTATCCCTGTGGATATTATTTAACTAAAATGATATCGATTTTGCTTAATTGCAGAATTATCATCCATGTAAGTACGAAAGTAATTTATACTTTGGTATTAAGAAACTAACCTGGCGCACGGTAGTAAATAGAGGTATTGAATCTTTATTAGGCCGGTAGAATACGGGATGGGGGGATGGGGCGCCCCCACAATTTTCTGAGCATAGTATTTTACTAGAGTAAATTTTCATTTATATGCTAGTCCTCCCCCCCCCCCCCCACACACACACACTTTTTGTTGCTGTAAGGTCGTACACTAGCTGCCAAATTCCAGGGTTTGGCCAGTTAAGAATTCTTTTTTTTTTGGGGGGGGGTGTCAATTTTTGTGGGGAGGTAGCCTTCCCACTCCACATCTTAAATAAAATATGAAGATAACGAACAGTATTCAATCTCGAAAGTCCAATGAAACGATTCAATTTGGAGCAAACACGGACCTCAAAATTTAGAGGTCGGATCAGGTGCCATGGATGAGTCAGAAACCGTTGCTAGGGGCCAGTTAATCTGTAATAAATCATTAGTTTACTTTTAAAGTGATTTATCAAATTTAGTAATGCGAGGTCAAACCCTGTTCTAGAGATGCATAGTAAATCAGACTGACATGGAAAAAAAAATTAAAGTATCTTAGGCAAGTAAGTCATGCATGTAGTATCAAAATATAGTATCTGGTTAACTATAGAAAATTCTTGTAAGAGATAGGCAAACTTTGCATTAAGAGTGAATTTTCAGATTTTTGCGATATTTCGACCTTGTAATTATTCTTATTTAAAATAAAGACTTTTTTTTATTATCTTTGACGTTACTTCCTTGAATAACCCTGATATATGATAAGATACGTGTACTCATAGCTCTAAAATTTTGTCAGTGTAAAATGTTTCTATATATATTTACAGTTTTGGTAAAAAAAAAAAAAAATCACAAAAATCCCCCCCCCGCGAAAAAAAAATATATTCGGAGAGAGAGAGAGAAAAGAGAGAGAGAGAGAGAGAGAGAGAGAGAGAGAACAACAAAGAAAGATAAAAAGAAAACATAGAATAAGATCATACCTATAAGAGAGGAAATTAAACACAAATTGAGGTAAAGATTACAGGACGAAAAGAAATAGCTTAGATGACAAAGAGATAAAAATCAACTTCACGATTACAGGGATCCTGTGCTTATTCCTTACAAAGAGTGCACACAGTGACTTCTTGCCCACAAAACAAACAAGAATGGATAAGAAGAGCCAAAGAGCATAACTGTGAAGGATTTTTTTCAGAACTGCTCATCCAGCAATAAATTCAACTACATGTACCACTTCGTTTTGAATGTTTGGGGAAATGCAACCATTGAATTATGTGCCGTCAAAAAAGTCATCGTGGGTGAGTATTATTTCATCATTAATTATTTATTATACTCATTTTTGCAAAGTGAACATTTCAGCTTTAATATACTGCAACGAATAAATATGTAAAGAAGAAAATCTTAAATGCACCGAGTGTTTACTTGAGCAAAAAATACATTCCAAGGAAAGAAATAGGCTCATCGTATGTAGACACAGTTATTAACAGTTTAGTCTTTGTTACAATTATGGAATATTTTTAAGTTTTCACACAAAATTTAAAAACATTCTTTATATTTTCATTTTACATGCTTAAAAGCACAAAAATAAACTCATGCAGTGTTTTAATGTTCTAGCTTCCCTTCATTGTTGTATTTTTATTAAATGTCTCTGCAGCCTCACATTAATGCGAGTATCTCTGTGTTTATTTACACGAAAATAATTTAATTTTGTTTGTATTCTAGCCTCTGATTGGTTAATATCCAAAAAGGAACACAAATTATTTCTGTATAACCTGGTTTGGTATGGGGACACCCCCCCCCCCCCCCCTGACAACCAGCTGAATCGTCTGTATCCATGCAATGCTCTCATTTCCAGTCCTCGGGATTCATGGAAAATTCCAGATTTAATAAATATACCTTTAGCTTCAAACAGTAACTCGGATCTTACCACATGCAAACAAAAAACATGGCTGCTAGGACTATGTATCAGTTTTTACCTCCCCTTGCTTCCCATCACTTCCGTTACTAGGGTTGTATTATTGAGCGGCAAATTTGAACTAATAAAAAGCAACGAAATTTTACACCCACAGTTGTTTAATGATTTTAGAATTAAATTATAAGGAATGACTCTAATTCTTGGCCAAATTATTCGAGTATAACCTGGTTTGGGTCAGTTTACGCTGTTTTATAATCCGCTTCGCGGGGGGGGGGGGGGGGGGGTAGATAGATGGTAGACTCTAGATATACATGTTGTCGTTTAATAAAACAGATTCACATTTAACCAAAATCACAGATAAGCTGTGGATAAGGTTGTGCTTCATTTTTGGACATTTTACTCTGGCTAGAAAAAGACGCTAGTGGTAATTTAACAACCAAGCTTTATGATTAACGTGATGACTTCAACTTTTCTATCGTCAACTTCTCTTACTGATGTAGCAATATCCCTTTATCACCTGCATATGAGTTTATGTCTCTCAATTGATTCAATACACAAAAACAGGCTCTACGTATGAACAATTTCTAAATCGAGACAAGCTAAAGACAAATAGGTTGATGAAACAAGAATATCAACAATGTCGTTTAAAGTCATCATTTCGCAAGTTCTATGGTTGATACAATGTTGTATGCTTGATGCAATATCCAAGGTACAATCTATCATTAAGTCAAATGCTGACTGACTTTTTCCATAATAATTATTAGACCATTATTAACACAATGAATTCTCTACATACTTTTCCGTTTTTTCCAATCATGACAAGGAACACACAACGGGTTTGATCGATCGACAGGGGATGGTCACACCTCCATGGCTTCTGCTCCCACCTCTGACGTTTTAGAGGTCCGTGTCTGCTCTGCTCCTACTTTGTATTGTTTGAATGGACTTTTGGGCTTGAAAACTGTTCATTATCTCCATATCTCATGTATAATTTAAATTTCAGGTCGACGATGCACTTAATTTTCTCATGGCGGTGGTTTATTGCAAGAACATCATGAAAATATCTGTGATACTTGTCCTTATTTGTACAATTCAACTGAGGCTTATTTGTGTACGTATTGAAGTTCTAAGTCCTTTTACTGTTTGCTACTTTTTTTTTTCTCAAAGGTCCCTTAAGAAAATAATAATAAAGAAAAAATCATCATCAACCAACTATCTCTCTTATATATCAAATGGATTGTTTACGTTAATCATATAACGTGCACTATAATTATTACTTTAATCATCCTTATTTACAAAATCTCAAAAATAAATGTTAATGCAAGTAAAAAAAAATAAATTGGATACGTCCGTGTTATATTTATATAACAAAAAGCGTTTTCCTTGCAGCTGAGATATTTTAAAGTCTTTTTAGATAGACTACTTAAAGTAAAGGAAATTCTAGAATTTTAGAACTCAGCTTTACCAAGCATAGGAGGTTCTTGTTATTTTGTAGTAAGAAGAAAAACCACATCCTTTGGAAATGATAAACACGCAGGAAAAATAAAAGTTTTTGCTTTGTACAATTAAGCCTTACTGTTCTTCATTTTGCATTTTTTTTTTTAAAGATCAAGAATGTTATCAACTGAGAACATTGTCAAAAGAAGGCAGTAAAAATCGCCAAATAAATACAGCGGAAAGAGCAAGGGAACAAAGGTATGTTCGATGAGAATATAAATATTGCTTTACTTTTTACAGCCTTTTGAAGAAATAATACGATGTCGACTTAATTTTACTCTTTACTTACGACTTACTTTTTTGTCAAAAAAAAAAAAAAAAACCTAAACTGTCTTACCGGGTATTGTTAAGCTTCTGTTTGTTTGAATTTTTTCGGGGGTGGGGTGGGGTGGGGTGTGGAGAAGTGATATCTTGCTTTAAAATATTTTTAGATTCAGTGTAATTTTCTTTATGAAATCCATTGGATACCCTCTCACTGTCCGGGAGAATATACAGAAGAAACTACATGCACTTTCAATACACGAGAAACACCAAAAATGTATATTGCATTTGCTCCATTTACTTAAATACAAATAACGTTTTGAATTGTAAAATATAACATCAACACATTTCGAATTAATATAATGTCATTTCCTCCCTCGCAATGTGCATTATTTTCCTTTCCACTTCATATCGGCTCCTACGTCTATTAACCACACCAGTTCTAAACGACACTAAATTTATAATAAAGATAAACAAAATTAACAGGAAATTAGAGAATGTAAATATAAGCATTGGATTACTATTTTGGAATTCATCGGTCGTATAACAGCACCTGTCTGCGTTAACAAATTATCATACCGCGTTTGCGCGGTATTCGAATTGTCGGCACGAACATGTGCTGTTATACAACTGACAACATCCAAAAATAAGAATTCAATGCTCAAAAAGATTAATTTTTGAACATCCACTTAGTATTTATTCTAAAACCAGTGTTTGATTTGATAATTACATCACCTAAATCGTTAGAAAAGAAAGAATACAGAAGAATATGAATAAGCTGAAATGCAGTACGTAGGCAGTGTCCTTAAATGAAGCTTTGCATAGAATAAAAAATGCGATCCTCGGTAGATTGGTACTTTGGTAACAAAGGGATTCAACATAAGTACCAGGTTTATTTCTGTAAAAAAAAAAAGCGAACCTTTAGTAACTTTCAATTTAAGAATTCGTGAAACTTCCATACCTATCGACCATGTGATATATGTTAACGTACGACCACATATAATGCATAATAAGTCGATGTTTGGTCGAAATTTTAAATAATCTTTTCCTGCATGACATGAATATTGCTAAGAACCAGACATAAAATATTTTTAATTTATGTAATCTTATAATGCGAACATACTTAGCATTACGAACAAAGTCAACTCAATTTATTTACCTTTGTACATTTTACTCTAGCTTGTTTATTAATAAAAACCAATTCACGCAAGTTCATCTACTTTATTCAGATAATTCAAAACAAAATAGCAAAGCAAAATTTTATGGGATTCCTGCATCGCCTTTTTAGAATCTTTAGAAGCGCAATGCATTTTGGACGAAATACACTTTGTAAGTATTTCTCTCTAATTTATTTGCATGTGTTTAATGAAAGGAGTATGTAAGAAAAGTTGTGGAGAGGAGAATGTATGATTTTTAATCTTTTATGTGGACGCTTTCGATGTACATGTTTCTAACCTGTACTTTATGTTAAAGCAAAAATGAATGAATATCAAAAGTAACTGAAAAGCAGAGATATTTGTTTTTTTTTAAATCAAAAATACATTTTTGAAATAATTTCAATAATTTATTCTAATGTTTTTTTTTTTTTTTTCCTTCCGTTAATTTTCAGTTTTATTTTTACTTTATATCAGCGAATTATTAATCTCACTGCCGTCTTGCTTGCAGCTGGACTGGGTATTTAAACTTGTACGCAGCACAGTTAAGGCTGCAGTAAGGAGGCGGAGCCTAATTTGTACGAGGAATGCTTACTATGACATCACTCAAAAATATAAGTTCTTCAAATTATCACAAAATGAAATGATTTGCTATTTTAAACTGTTGGATAGCTTTAAACTACATCAATACTTACTATTGCATGCATTTTTGTAGTTGGTTAAATCCCACACAGCAATATATAAACAATTCACTGATTGCATTGCACTTGTCAATGTGACGTCATATCGTAAAATTTGACGCAGATTGTTTGCAGTGAGAGGCGGATCAAGTTATATTTTATACAATGGAAAATGTTTTTTGTAATTAAATAAAATATTATTTGCAGATATATATGAAGCCATTAACTTGGATGCGATGTCTATTTTGTGATTTTATTGATATACTTCCCGTACATTCACTAGACAAGCGATACTGCCGTATATTTGTCTGCAGATTCATTGAAGTGTAATAGAAGGGTCGTAATAAATCGATATATTGCAAGGGCATACCCTCAATGAATTATGACAAGCTTTTACACATAAACTCAAGAAGTATGAAAATATTTGAAAAGTACTGCGATCCTGTTGAATTCTTGCAAATGAATTAATTATATCTATATTTAATGTACTTGACCAGCGAAATATTCCACATACGGTCTAACAAATGTAATTTTTACAATTAGATAGTAGAATCTATATAGGTTCGCAGCACTTTTCACAAACTACAAAGAGGGTTGAAAATAATTATAAATTAAACTTAGATTTTTAACTTGGTTATGCCCTTGCAATATTGGAATTTAAGGATGACCTCAATACTTCAGGAATATTTGCTAATATCACGTGACTGCCACTTCACGTGACAAGTTTCAATAAGAAATCTAATCGTCCTCAACATGTAGTTTTCAACCACATTCCATTTGTTTGTCCAATAATGGTAAAGTCCTAAAAATAATCGCCCATCCTTGTATAGAATGTATTTTCTATCTAAAAAATCGCAGATATTTCCATTTGGCACCTTAACTGTACTGCGTACATGCTTTGCTCTTAACTGTTCAGACAACTTCTTATACATATTTTGACAGATGCGCTTTATCTTGAAATGAGTCGTTGAAAATATCTTTGTTGTTTTGGTATAAAACGTAATGATAGTAAATTTTTCATCAGTATTCCGTGGAGTTTATTAAGATAATATTAATTTTCTTCTCAAAGTCCAGCTGTGATTGCAGGAAGTATCGTGGGATCTATCCTTTCAAGTGTTGTTGGAATAATGGTGTACAGAAAGTTTAGGAGGAAACCAAAGAATTCTCATTGGTATGTTGGAAGCAAAGAGGTATGTATTTTTAGTCGTCAATCAATACAAATACTTTTAAAAATCGTTTTACCATAGTTGCCAAGGAATATCAAATTCATCCCAGTACGCTGAGTTGAAATAAGTCAATATATCTGTTTTCTACCAGTCGATAAAATGATTTGCAATTATTTTTTTTTTTTCTGTTATTCTTTCATTACGTATTTGTTAGAATTATATTATTACATTTATTTCATGTAGATCTATTAAATATAATAAAATGTTCTTCCCGAAGACCGTAATTCATTGCACATGAACATAGCCAAATATAATATACAATGGTTGAAATTATTTTAATACACGGAACTTTTTTTCTTTGAATCAAAATATGAATCAAAGAATCTGCCCTAAAAAGGAAAATGATGAATATATTTCTTTTTCGATATTAATGTTTTTACTTACAGTCAATTTTTACTCGTCTACTCTATTTACAAAATTTCAAACGTAAACTAAATTGATTTGCTAAAGAACTAAATACTTTCTTCGCTTGGATTGGTTATTCACTTGCAGAAAAAAAAATTAAAACTGTATTTGAGAGATTCAGAACCCTCATGAAACCATGGCCAAGAGCATAATGAATTACAAAATATTATATCTTTTTTTTTGCAGGTAACAGAGATAATACGTATACCTCTGGTCATGAAGACGATGCAGTTTGTTTACAGCAAATATGACCAACTGGTAAGAGTTTGAAGAGAACTTGTCCACGTTTTACGAAAGAAAAAGCTATAAAGACCAAAATATACTTCTCCATTTTTTTTTAAAAGTTTTTTATGGTGCTATAAATTAATTTGAATGAGAAAAATTCTGCAATGTAATTTTTGATAGGGTAAATGTCACAAATTTATTAAGTTGATGAGATTTAAGAATTATGTGAATTTTCTGTCGTAATACAAGACCCAGATGATTCAAATGATAAACTAATAAAAATATAACATCAAATGAAGTTTTTTATCTCAGCTAAGTTGAACGATCAAATGTGTGCTTTGTTCTGATCAAAACCTGCAATTCTCTCTACCCCCCCCCCCCTCTCTCTCTCTCCGTCAAATTTATATAACGCATTCCAAAATCAAAACAGAAAATCTTTTTTTCTGTTTTAGGCATTTTGCCCTTAGGTATTGACAAAATCTAACAAAAAACACAGTTTTATAAGATATTTATTGATAAGATTGTGAAAAATCAGCATTTTTCTAATAGAATTACGATCTAGTGTCACAAACAAATTGAAGATTCACATCTTAAAGATAGCAAAAATCTACAGTGTATATTTCCTCTCAAAAATGACATTGATACAGTGTACCTACAGTATTTCAAAGCAAAAGCAACTATCTTTTAGATAGCAAGACTTTACGGGGTAAATTTCCCCCAAGGAATATCACTGATAAAGTATTTACTCTCTCATAAAAGCGAACATTACACTTTGAAAATCGCAAAACTCTACAGGGTAAATTTCCTCTCAAAAATGACATTGAGTTTATATACAGTGTTTGAAAGCAAAAGCAACCATCTTGATAATAGCAAGACTTTACGGGGTAAATTTCCCCCAAAGAATATCTCTAAACAGTATTTATGATTTGCTAACATCGTTAAGATGGCAACAATCTACAGAGTACTTTTTCACTCAAAAATGACATTAATACAATATATGCACAGTATTTCAAAGCAAAAACACCAATCTTGTAGATAGCAAGATTTTACGGGGTAAATTTCCCCCAAAGAATATCAATGATACAGTATTCACTCTCTCATTAAAGCGAACATTACACTTTGAAAATCGCAAAACTCTACTGGGTAAATTTCCTCTCAAAAATGACATTGATTCAATTTATATACAGTGTTTGAAAGCAAAAGCAATCATCTTAATGATAGCAAGACTTTACGGGGTAAATTTCCCCCCAAAGAAAATCACTAATACAGTATTTATGATTCGCAAACATCGTGAAGATGGCAACAATCTACAGGGTAATTTTTCTCTCAAAAATGACATTAATACAGAATATACACAGTATTTCAAAGCAAAAACAACCATCTTTTAGATAGCAGGATTTTACAGGGGAAATTTCCCCCCAAAGAATATCACTGATACAGTTTTCACTACTCTTATAAAAAGCGAACATTACACTTTGAAAATCGCAGAACTCTACAGGGTAAATTTCCGCTAAAAAATGACATTGATTCAGTTTATATACAGTGTTTGAAAGCAAAAGCAACCATCTTGATAATAGCAAGACTTTACGGGGTAAATTTCCCCTCAAAGAAAATCACTAATACAGTATTCATGATTCGCAAACATCCCGAAAATGGCAAAAATCTTCAGGGTAATTTTTCTCTCAAAAATGACATTGATGCAGTTTATACACCGTATTGCAAAACAAAAACATCCATCTTTTAGATAGCAAGTCTTAAAGGTGTTATTGTCCCCTCAAAGAATATCACTGATGCTTCACAATATCTTGGCGGTAAAAAAATCTACAGGGTGAATTTCCTCTCGAAAAATATTATTGGTACAATTCATCTTATACGTTGGAAAAGCGAAGTTTACACTTTGAAAATCGCAGAAAACTCTTCAGGGTAAATTTCCTCTCAAAGACAATATTGATACAGTTTATATACAGTAATTAAAAGCAAAACACCCATCTTTTAGATAGCAAGACTTTACGGTGTAAATTTCCCCCAAAAGAATATCACTGATACAGAATTTATGCTTCACAATATCTTGGCGGTAACAAAAAACTACGAGGTAAATTTCCTTTCAAAAAATATTATTGATACAATTTATATTATACGTAGAAAAAGCAAACATTACACTTTAAAAAAAGCAAGTATCAACGGAGTAAATTTTTCCCCCAAAAGCATCAAAGATACATGATATATTATATTGAAAGCATGAACAAACATTACAACTTGATGATAACAGGACTTTAGGGATCCCCCCCCCCCAAAAAAAAAAAAAAATAATATCACTGATACAGTTTATATTATTCACAGAAAAAAAAAACAAACATTACGTACATATTTAAAACAACAGAACCTTACAAGGTAAATTTCCTCTCTTAAAATAATTTGATACAGAACTTACTTTTTTCAGAAAAAGCATACATTACATCTGTACATCTTGATGACAAAAAGACTCTCTGGGGTAAATTTCATCTTAAAGAATATCAATAATAAAATATATTATTTAAAGCACGAACAATATTACAACTTGATGATGGCAAGTTTCGATCTATGGGGTAAATTTCCCCTCCCCCCTTAAATATCTCAATGATAAAGTATACATTTTTCACAGGAAATGAAAACGAGGTCCTTAGACAAAAAGTCCTATTTAAAAAAGGAAATAGAAACTTAAAATTATGATGCTAGCAACACTCCACGGGATTAATTTACCCTCAAAGAATATCAATGTCGCAGTGTATTTTATAAAAAGCAAAATCAACAAAATTACATCTTGCTGATAGGAAGACTCTACAAGTACCCCCTCCCCATCTTAACTAAAAATTTTCGGAGTTAATTTCCTCAGTATCTGACAAACTGATCCGTTATATCGAGATTATGTAGTTACAGTTTTTTTTTTTTTTTTTTATCAAACTAGTTTACAATTATCTTCATCTCGTTGACATATTTTCAAAACTAAGAAATAGAGTATTAATTTTCTTTCAAAATCTTAGATTTTTTTTTTTTTTTTAATTTGGTACTTTTTATTAAAACCAATGCAGAAATCAATGTTACAAAGTAAATGTCTACAAATTTTGCTACATTTTTTTTTTTTTAAATTGCATATAATTCACAGTTAGAGTTAATTTTAATGGTTACTTTTCAATTATTTTGCAGATTTGATGACCCCCTGCATTTTTATCAAACCGGTACACACCCTATTACCAACATTTCTCCACTTGATACTTTTCTTCTTAAAATTTTAAGTCTCTGATATTTTATCTTTCAAGCAAAAAATAACTTAAAAACGTACATGTACTACACGGACGCTTTGCATTTTACTATTTTGTTAGCATCACTAAAAACTTTCAAAATGATGATTTGCTAATCCTTATAATTTTGTTAAAACCACCAAAATCGTTTCAACGGTAATTTCTTGTAATATAATAAAATATCAAGAAAAGGGAATACAATTTTATTTCTCCCTGATTTAAAAATGAAACATAGGAAAAAAAATTAATGACATAAAATTTTAGGATAATGAATGTATAATTTTTATATTACAAACGATGTTTCTAACTAAATACCATGCAAGCTGGAAAAACTTAACATTAAGGTTAACATAATATTATATCTTATAAATATAAAAAAGAGTGAAGCTTCTCGCATCTTTCTTTCCCTGTTAAAGGAATAAGATTTTCTTTTGTCTCCTGTTATTCTTTCTTTATTTAAACAGCACCCTATCTCTGACCGAAGTTCCATTTCTATGCTTTTCTACTGGCTGATGCAACAGACAAATTGCAGATTGCATTTTCCAAAGGAAATCTGGCAACCATATTCTGAACCAATCCAAAAACCACCTAGGGATGAAATTTTAAGACTCATAAATCACCTCATCATATAGTTTTTTCAATTTACTTCAATTTTCCAAACCTTAGGGAATTTTATATGATATCATGACAGGCATGACGGATTTAATATTGCGCACAAGAGTAGCAGGTGCCTGCTCCAAATTTTTGTAAAACAATCTATCTATTTATTTGGTATGGAAATTTCATTCAGTATTCAACCCCCCCCCCCCCCCCCCCGACAACACATATATACACATACATTGAAATGCTTCTTTTGAGATTTATGCTTATTTGTGATATGAGCTAATATTAAAAGATTATCAAAACAGTTAAATTCACTTACTATAGTATTTTATTTGTAATAAGAAAAGTTCAGACAGGACATATAATTATATGTATTACTGATGCCCTCTAGGTCCATCATGAAAGTTTTATTTAAAGGGAAGTGCGAGAGGTAACTGAGAGCATATAGTTTTACTGCAACCTAAATGTTGGTTAAAGTGTTTAACATTTCAGCTTCAGTTATTTCACGTAATAAAGAAAGCAACCAAGTTCCGAAATCTTCATGCTAGGCAATGGAATTGTAGATCAGGAACAAATTCAAATGCAGATACTACTTATATATATATATATATATATATATATATATATATAGAGAGAGAGAGAGAGAGAGAGAGAGAGAGAGAGAGAGATACATATATATAATTGTTTATTTACCTTTATTGTTCAAGATTTGGTCTTGAATTTGTAATTGTTCCATTCAGCACAAAACAGTCACTTTTGTATCAAATCGTCATAAAAATACACTTTTGAAACACTCCTAAAATACTTGTGTTCAGGAAACTGAGAGGTCATCTAGCCTGGTTTCCTTTCTCTAAATTTCTTAGTGTTCTCTGTGACCTTGGCGTGGATGAGGCAAGGAACAAGGAAAACGGACGCCGCGCATATCAATACGGCCAATAATATTTAAATTCCCAACGCACAATCCACCAAGTATGAATGTAGGGTATATTATAGGGAAACGAACAAAATCAACTGTTTTTACACAAAAATTAAAATAAACACATTGCTTTCAAGAAAATTATTGAACATATTGAATTGAGGTGATCTGTCCCTCAACATTTTACTGTTTACTTTCTCGCTGCGTGAAGTCCTGTTTATTCAACCCGTTGTATTGGATAGCATGCGGCCGTGTCATAAATCTGACCTTAGTTAGGGTGTTATTTCTAAATTTTCTCAGCAGCTAAATCTGTTATCTATCAAACCTAAGAGCATTGGAAGAAATTCTGTGGATTTTCTCAGGTGTAGCTTTAGACTGAATTTAATCAAAGTACAATTAACGCTAATCTTTATATTACCAATGCGAGTGTTGCGAGACAACTGATGTCAGCAGTGTTGAGGGAAGGATCAAAAACTTTTACAGATTGTAAAATTAAAGCTTTAAAACTTAATTTTCAGAGATCAATTTGAGGCCCTATTTTTTTTTTTTTTTTTGGGGGGGGGGGGCATGATTTCAATATCCTACGGGCTCAATAATAATAATGAATTAAAAATGAAGCATATAATTATAGGAAATAAACGAGTTAACAATAAACAAAGTAAAGCAAGAAGGAAATTAAAATAAATGTTCGAATCTGTAACCCTTAATTTGATGGTAGAAGGTATAAATATGTCACAGGTTACTAATTTTACCCCATTTCATTGACCACGGAAGTAGTGCCAATTAAAAACACAGTTTTCCCCCCTTAAATATGTCTAATGATGTATACGGGTGGATTGGGCTGAATCTAGGGCATAGAACGGAGGGAGAGTGTGTGGTGAAAAGAATTAAAATTTAAAATATTGAGAAATGTTGCCTTTGAATGCTTAGTAGAAAGGGTGTAAATAGGTCGTGTTTTCCTTCTTCTCAAGGGGTAAGTGAAATATGCATCGTTTTGGGTACATGTAACTCGCTGTGTCCTAGAGGGATTTGCACATCATGAATTCTCCTTAGATTCAGAAATATTTAAAGGCTATAATAAAAAAAATCGCTAAATTCCAAGAAAATTTTAATTAATTTTAAATAAAATTGAAATAAATTCCACATGCAAAAATGTAGAAGAATGCGTGGTAGCAAAATAATTAATCATATCAAAGGAAATGAATGCTAAAATTATCAATGACATCTGAAGAATATATTTGTAAAAGTAATTTTTTTTTCCTTAGATCCACCTCTCCAAGATTCTGCCATCAATTGTCTCAAATCACTCTTAGGGGAATATCAGTGATTAGCGTTAATTGCACTTGTATTGAGTTCAGCTCACAGCTAAATCGGAGGGATTTCTTGGGATGCACAAGCTGCCCTCTTTGAATATGGTGATTTTTTAAGGTCATTGAATTTCATTCCATTATACTAAGTTACTTGTTTTACATGTACTCTACTGCAATCGCATATGCATAATTCATTCACGTGGCAGTAATTATTGCACTGTTGAAATTTTTTTTTCCCAAAATGTAACAAAAATCATGAACAGTTACTCCTTTCCTAAGAAAGTTCATCTATCTATACTGCTACTCCTTTAAGTTAAAAAAGAAAAAAATAAATTAAAAAAATAGATATTAAAAAGCAATATTGAAAGAACTTTATTCCGAATTAAAAAAAAAATGATTTATGAGTACATCATTCTTAACATTAAAAAAAACCTGTGCATTCTTTGTGTATTTCTTTATATTTTGTAATACCATGCTAAGCAATAAAGTGTAAAAGAATTTTTTTCTTCTAAATTAATTGACTGAATTGCATGGCGACTTCTGCAGGATGGGCGATGCGATATCATTGCCTTTGAGTACTAAAGCATACATGCTGAGCACACATTGCTACTAATTGTTAACTAATGGGTTGAAATCTGATAGCCATCTATACTTGGCTGCGCGGGTTGTTTGGTATAACGTGGAATAGAGAAAGTCATTGTAAACGATACGTTTTTGAACTAAAATAGAATGACCTTGACTATGACAATCGCAATCATCTCGGACCTTTTCGGCATAATCGATTGTCGAAAATGTCTGCTAAGTAACAATTCTGTTCTTTGAAAATTTTCATAAATAATTCTGCCTATATGTGCAGTGTTTGAATATTCAATTATTAAAATTAATCACAAAAAATGTTATAATAAGAAGTTAGATGAGATTAATACTCGAAAACCACTCGGGAATTCCTTTTTCTTTTTTTCTACTTATCAAATGTACGATTGCCGATATGAGCTTGTTTAAAATAATGGTACACGGCCTTTACCATGTATACCTAAGGTTTTTTTTTTAATACATGTACATTTCTCTTAATCTGTACATATACGCATGTACATGTATACAAAATATAATGTGTTATAATTTCGGAAAAAGACATGTAAAGATAAAAATATAAACAGACGTAGATAGATTTCGTCACTAAAATTATGGTACATGAAAAAATCTGATGTTTAATTTTTTTGTATATCATTCTTTCATTAATTTTTGCACTTGACATCTGATACTCCGCAAAGAATACAGCTAGGAAAGGTAGACACCGGCATATAGAAAATAATTAGAAGGTGGATATTTTTTTCTTTAATTTTTAAAATGATGTACAATATATTCGAGTTTTACAGTCAAGAATACGTTCTATCAATATTGCTTTTCATTAGCTATTTTATAGTTTATTTTTCTCTTTTTCAACCTAAGGTCGTGTCAGTGTAGAAAGATCAACTGAAAAAAGAATAACTGTTCATAATTTTTTCACATCTTTGAAACCACATATTTTGTAAAGTAATAATAACTGCCACATGAATAGATGATGCAATTGCAGTAGAGTATATGTAAAATGTCACCAAGTTTTAAGGAGGGCAACCTGTGCTTTTTATAGATCAAGATATGGATGCTGAGAAAGTGGAGAAATTATCTTAACTTAGGTCAGGTTTATGACATGGCCGCAATGCTTTCCAGCAAGAGGGTTGATTAACATCTGGAATTCACGCAGCGGAAGAGTAAACAGTAAAGTAATGATAAATAGATCACTTCAATTTCTCTCTTGCAACCACCCATTGATAAATTCACTCATTTTCCTTGAAAGCAATGCGCACTGCATGAAAATTTGGCTTTACAAAACAAGTAAAGATAATGTAAATTTATTATTTACAATGCCTTTAATTGGCTTTTCTTAAAAAAGTCAAAGTTGGAAAAGGTAACCTTTACATTAACTTTACATGCACTTAAATATGATGTAATGTCCCACTTTTTCTTGACTTTACAAAAAAGTAAAGTTAATATTTACAAACATTAAACACAGTATTTGGGGTTCATTAAAGCTGATAATTACAAATCTTAAATTTAATTAAATACCATCTTTAATAGCCACAAAAGTTAATAATTACTTTTTCCATTCTTCTGAATAAAGCTTGTGCATATAATAAATAAGCTTTTCCTTCCAAATTGAAACTGCAAAAGAAGTCTGGACATCATACTTAATATACAAAGTAACAACAGATTGACTTAAACTTTCTTTATTACTATACCAAACATTTTTATACAAACATATAATCAAAAACATCAAATTTCTTGACAGTATCTGTTGTTCATAGTCTATCCTGCAAATCCAATACACATAAATAAGTATCCAGGACAGAGTACACTTCACCAAAATCCTTTTCAAACATGTCATTTTGTTTTGTATAAAGAACCAATTGTTCATCCTTGAATTTAAAGATTTGAATTGACATGAAACTGTGCTCTGCTTTCTTGTTACTGAACATGCATTTCTGTGGAAATCAACAACTGTCCAAATATATATTTTGTCACATCTTCCTTTTCAGAGTCCAAAACTTTTATTCTCATGCAGGCAGTCTTCTATCGTTTTCCTTCAAAGAAAAAAAAAATATATATATATTTTCAGTGACATGAATATGAATATTTTCATAGGCATCTGTGTTATAAATTCAAATAAACTGTGATATCAGTATTCACAGTATCATGACTAATGAAAATTGAAACAAGATGCAACCATATTAATAAATAAAAATTTCATACATGACCTTTAACCTCAAAAAGAAAATATTTTGAACCATTAATGTCAGTCTTTATTTTTACCAAAAAAATGATGCTAATCTTATTAAATAAGACAGATACAAACAGATGAACATGTTGTTATTAACTTATTTTATAATATAAATGGACTGGGCCACTAGCCCTTATCTTACCCCTAAGATTAAAATTTAATAACTCTGTAATTTCTTTGTTTATCATTACCTAATTTTTCTTTTGAAAGGATTATTTACAAAATATACTAATGTAGGAGTAATATAAGATTTCTCGTGACCTTCTGTAGCTAAGATACTTTTGCAGAATTGGAAAATGTTTGTCTTACTTGCAAGATAATTTGTGAAAAAGTACTGGCATCAGTATCTATGGATAATTACTGAACACATATAATTAACTCCATTTTCCTTCTTAGTAATCAGGTAACAAAAGGACCAATAGTTGCTGCTTATCAAGCTATAGTATGATACTCTAGTTATGGTTTAGGATATATGTACCTTTCTCCCAGTAGCATGTTGCTGCTCATGAATTATTTCCTGATCTTGGAATTCTAAAAGTTGGCAGGTCCCTCATTTTGAAGATAACATGCTAAAATGGAATTCATACTTTGATAAACATTTCATACCTCTGGATAAATATAGTCAATGTTTTCATAAATACTTTGGAGTTTGAAGCATACCAAAGAATGATTTTAAAAATACACAATGCAATCACAGTTAATAGTTATGAATTGCCAAACACCCTTATGTTTGTTTTCTTCACAATTAAAGAATACTTTAGGTCTAAGCAATACTTGCCATCTATAAAATTAAACTATTGAACCCTTCTCAAGCGTTTCTTCTTCTTGAAAGATCTGTCAATAAGGTGTTAACTCTCTCACAGTAAGCTGAGTAGATGGAGCCTGGAAAAAGTAGTAACACATTTTTTGAAAACAGAAATGTATAATTATACTGACTCCCGAACAAGTCAAGCAATTGATAATGTAAATAATTGTTTAAGTAATATTTTAATGATACCATTTATTGATTTTTTTAAAACTAATACGTACAAGTACCATCAAAAAACATTGGTATCCCTTGGTCTGGTAAATCATACATTGTTGTCATCCATGATTTTTTTCCTTCAAGAACCTGCATAATTGATTTCACTGTACCTGTTTCTGAAATAATGGACATGGTTTAGAATACAAAATAATATCTATAAAATATAACCTAACTTGCCCTCTATTAAGAACATTGCCCCATGGCTTCTATTTTTTTTTCTTCTAGCATTAATGTTCTAAAACTGTGACCTAGAATTGTTTTTTCTTGGTCTTGTTTAACCCATGATCCTTTACAGAAAAAAATGGAACATTATCCCCAATTTATCAAGTTACTTATCTAAAAAACATATTTAGCGTAGTTTTTCCTGACTTTCATCAGTTTCAATGTTCCACAATGTATGCTGAAAACAGATGGAAAACGTAAACAAACCTGCACTGCAGTGCATGCCGATTGCCAGCCCGGGAGCTAGAGCAGTTTTCCAAGCAATAACCTCCTTAAATCTACCGGTCGATGAAAAGGTATTAAATCAACTGATCCCTGGTTGCATATTTTCGTCAAAAATACCAGAAAATTCGATGAGACCCGCTCAACTTGATTTGAAATGATTGGCTATTCAACCGAATACACAGTGCCATATTTGGGTTACTGTTAAAAGTAAATCGTTCGTTTTGTATTCGAGAAGACTTGAATGAAGAGGATTACATAATACTGAGGTAGAAAACATCGGTATAATATGATAATACATATTTCAGAATTTTAAAGTAAAGGCTGTCAAATGAACGGGGCATATTACTGATATTACCTCTAATAAACAAAACCAATAAGCGTATGACTTATTCAGGGCACTTGCAATGTATGGGAACCAGTCTACAAGGCCACAAAATTCCGCCAAGAATAAACAAAGAAATTGCGGGATGTTGTTTACGTGTGTCACTCGACACTGACTGCAAGGTAATGAAAATGTGCTTAATTGTTGTGTATAACTGTTTTCTGTCTTTCAAGATATTGAAACAGTCGTTTAACATTTCAGACGTAACATCTGGGGGGGGGGGGGGGGGGGGGAGGGGTCACCTCTTAATAATTTACTGCATCTACTACCACTGTGTATAGTGTCAAGATATAATAAATTAAAATGAAAAAAATCATTAAATTTTTTTTTATAGATTTAGGACAGCTAAATAAAGGGGCGACTATTTTTTGTTTGATGCGGGGGAGGGGGGGGGGGGTAAAAATATATTAACCTCAAAAATGTTTAAAAGATATAATCTCATCTCAACTGAAAAAATGATTAATAATCTTTCCTTGTCTGATGCCATTATTTCCTTTACCTCACTGAATTAAGAGTTTCTGAGTCAGTTTATTTCCTTTTGTAGTGGCGATGGGGGGGGGGGGATCAAACTTTGTTCATTTGAGATAAACATGAATAATATGTCCCTGATTATTAAGGAAATCAAATATTCTATTCATCACTGGCTGGAAAATAATTAATCAGACTTAACAGTCAAAAAATTACCTTTTCATAATTTATCTTTTGTAGAAACAAAGAGTGGAGAGCTAATGCATGGTGCTAAGTATGGAAATGTCTCTTGTGGATTGGTTGTGCCAGAGACAAATGTACATTATTTCTATGTTGGGTAATGTCCTTAAGAATGGAAGTTTTTTTCAATTACAAGGGACATGACTTTTTCATATGTTATCACTGTACAGAGATCAAAATATTTTTAAACATTGTTAGGTACTCACTACATGTACATTATTCCATCTTTAGAAAAGTATTTAAAATTATTTTCTCACATTTTTAAAGAGACCAATATTGTGAAGAGATTTTTTTTATTTTAATCTTGAATTTGGATATTATACAGGTCAGAAGTCTCGGTACACTTTGGGTGAGTGGCAGTTGGGAAGATGGAAGACCTTCAGATAGTTTGAGATGAAGAAGTTTTTTTAAATGATTGAAAGTGATCATCATAGAATCAACTCTATTATGAAGATAAATAACGAGCAAGTCAGGTGAGGAATTGACTTCAATGTGTTATCACATTGTGTAAATGAATCTTCATTAGTAAGATCTTTTACATTTCATTTTTATATATGAACTTGCTTTTCTATTATTCTAAACTTCCAAAAATAAAATTAAAGTAGTTAAAGCATGCTACAAACATTTTAAGTATCTTGGCAAGTTTTCAGGGATATTGCAGATGTGCTTTAATTTCAAAAGATAACTAATTTATGCAAACCTGGAAAAGAAATGGATGTTATTATCTATAATTTCGAAGATTATGTTTATTATTAGCACTCCTTTTGTCCAACACCCAAGAAATCTGAGTATCCATCCTACTGTTGAATTAACTGGTGACCAAGAAAAGATGACAGAGAGGGGAATCAAATATGGATGCCATTGTGATCAAACATATACACACAGACTAGAAAATATCTGAAAATTTATAGATGAACATTCAAGCATTTATAATAATGAAAGTTATTCAGCAAGAGAGTTTTTGCACAAGTTTAATTTCAGTAAAATTGTGTATATTGTGCACAGAGGAACTTAGTATGTAACTCATTATGATTATCCATTTCTTTAGAGGATGTATTCGGAGTATATTTAAATAATCATTATCTTGTAGAAAAGAGCACACAAAAATTTTCTCTCTGTGTGAAGCAAGACACAAATGCATACACTCAAGCATTAACCACAACCACTGTTACATATTTTCCAGGGCATGTGAAGTCGAGCACATACATGTACATGAAAATGTGTGAAGCTGGACACAAGCATCTACCACAACCAATTACATATTTTCCAAGGCGTGTGAAGTCGAGCACATACATGTACATGAAAATGTGTGAAGCTGGACACAAGCATCTACCACAACCAATTACATATTTTCCAAGGCGTGTGAAGTCGAGCACATACATGAAAATGTGTGAAGCTGGACACATATGCAAACATAACAACATGTACCACAACACCAGTTACATATTTTCCAAGGCATGTGAAGTCGAGCACATACATGAAAATGTGTGAAGCTGGACACATACGCAAGCACTCAAGCATCTACCACAACCAGTTACATATTTTCCAAGGCGTGTGAAGATGGACACAGTGCAAACATTATCTACCACAGACACAATGCACATATCACATTTAATCCAAAGTATAAAGTCAAGCTCAAACAGGCTCACTGCATGAAGCTGGACACATGCATTTACTTATGCATCTTGCAAAACTACCTCTGAACCTATATTCTAATAGATGTTTAAGCATTTTGTTTCTTTATTTTGTGAATATGTAAATTACACGATTATGCTTACAAGATGTCAACATTATTAACCTGTACATAAATACTCATTAGATAGCCTTTATTAGTTTAAATTGGAAATACTAGTACTTTGCCTGATTTATGTTGTGTAGTTTCTCATCAGTGATCTTGAGTAATAACTGAGTAAGGCATTTTTAGTTCCATTTAAACTGTGGTGTTTTGACACGTGTACATGCACCATAAAGGATGAATAATATTGTATTGTATTTTAACCTTTTTTATTTCATTCTTTGTCATTTTATTGCCTGTTCTAGTAAAAGATGTAATCTTGTAATGTTTGTAACTGTTTTTGGTAGATATTTATAAAGCAGAAATTATAACAGAAAAGGTTTCAATATATCTAAACTAAAAGCAAATAAAAAAGAGCTCTCCATCTATCAGATATCAGCAAATCAGATAACTTAAAGGTTAAGTCATAGGGAATTTTAAAGTTTATTATATCTATATTCTGATATCTGGTACCATTTTTACATTTGTGATTTTCCGTCTACAGTATACAAAAATAGTACAAATTTTTATATTTTGTAGATGACAATCTCTAATACTAAATACAACTGGAAATTGATATAACGCGTGAAAATTTGTGTATTTTTAGTAAGATCGAGTTTAACAAAATGGGGTGGGGGTAACACAATAGACACATCAGATACCTATTTATTGAAAGTCAAAAACCATTTGTTGAAATCTTAAGTACGAGTGTATTAAGCAAAAGCCAGTATTCAAGTAAGGATTTTAAAAAGTTTCATTATATATATATATATATATATATATATATATATATATATATATATATATATATATATATATATATATATATATATATATATATATATAAACTTATAAACTTTAATGCAGCATTAAAGGTGAAAGGTTAGATTTAATTACCTTTTCGTGTAAGTAAAGGTTACCTTTTCACCTTTACTTTTTGTAAAGTTAATACAAAGATGACCTTGCTTTTTGGAGCACCTTTAATGAGATTTACTTTGCAAGTAAAGTTTTGTAAAGGTGTTTTTTCAAGCAGTGGCGTATAGTTGATTTGTCCGTTTCCCTGTAATATACACTACATGATGAATAGTGAGTTGGGAATTTAAATATTATTGATCGTATTGATATGGCCAGCGTTCATTTGCCTTGTTTCCTGGCTCATCCACGCCAAAGGTCACGCAAATTAGGGAAAGGAAACCAGTCTTGATGACCTCTCAGTTTTGTGCACGCAAGTACTTTAAGAGTGTTTCAAAAGTGTATTTTTATCGACGATTCGATACAGAAAGAGACTGCTTTGTGGTGAACTGAACTACATATTCTAGTCCAAATCTTGAACAATCAAGGTAAATATACAATTTTGTATATGTCACGATATATGTATGTTTTAGGAAGTATCTGCATTTGAATTGTTCCTGATCTACAATTCCAATGCCCAAGCATAAGGATTTCGGAATTTGGTTGCTTTCTTTATTAGTGAAATAACTGAAGCTGAAATGTTAAACACCTTAACCAACATTTAGGTTGTAGTAAAACTATCTGCATATGCTATCAGTTACCTCTTTCACTTCCCCTTAAAAAACGTCCATGATGGACGTAGAGGGCATCAGTAATATATGTAATTATATGTCCTGTCTGAACTTTTCTTATTACAAATACAATACTATAGTAAGTGCATTTAACTTTTTTGATTATCTTACGATTTAGACCCATATCACGCATGAGCATCATTCTCAAAAGAAACATTTAAAAATGTATGTGTGTATATGAGTGTGTGTTGGGGGATCTTTAGATGAATGCAATTTCCATACAATATAAACAGAAAGACTGTTTTACAAAAATTCGAAGCAGGCACCTGCTGCTCTTGATCTACTCTAGTGCGCAATATTAAACCAGTCATATCTGTCAAGAAATCATATATAAATGCCTAAGGCTTTGGGAAATTGAAGTTTATGAGACTTAAAATTTTCATCCATAGGGAGACTATGGTTTGGTTCAGAATATGGTTGCCAGATTTCCTTCGGAAAATGCGCTCTACAATCTGTCTATTGTACCAGCCAAGAGAAAAGCATAGTAGTGGAACCTCGGTCAAAGATAGTAAAGGAGGACGCTGTTTAAACAAAGAAATCGTATTTTTTTAACAGAGAAAAAAAGATGCCAGAGGTTTTTTTTTAATGTTTTTGTATGTTCTTCTATGTTTAGAAGGCGTAATATTATGTTAACTTTAATATTTAGCTTTTCCAGCTTGCATGATATTTAGATAAAAGTATCGTTTGTAATATAAAAATAATATATTATTCATATTCTTTGATATGAAATTCACCCCGAGTCTTTTTGTCATCAAGATGTAATGTTTGCTTTTTTCTGTGAACAATATATACAGGATTAATTTATTGTATGAGAGGAAATTTACCTTGAAAGGTTCTGCTTTTTTCAAAAAGTTATATTTGTTTCATTTTGTGAATTATATAAACTGTATCAGTGATATTCTTTGTTGGAGGGGGGGGGGGGTTACCCCGTAAAGTCTTGCTATCATCGAGTTGCAATATTTGTTCATGCTTTGAATAATATATGCTGTATTATTGATACTCTTTGGGGAGGATTTACCCTGTACATACTTGCAATTTTCAAAGTGTAATGTTTGCTTTTTCTAAGTATGATGTAAACTGTATCAGTAATATTTTTGAGAGGAAATTTACCCCGTAGATTTTTACTACCTCCAAGATATTGCGAAGCATAAATTTTGTATCAGTCATATCCTTTGGGGGGAAATTTACCCCGTAAAGTCTTGTTATCTAAAAGATGGGTGTTTTTGCTTTGAAACACTGTATATAAACTGTATCAATGTTATTTTTGAGAGGAAATTTACCCTGTAGAGTTCTGCGATTTTCAAAGTGTAATATTCGCTTTTTATAAGAGTATTGAATACTGTATTAGTGATACCATCTTTGGGGGGAATTTTTCCCCGTAAAGTCTTACTTTCTAAAAGATTGGTGTTTTTGATTTGAATTAATATATGGAAACTGTACCGATGTAATTTTTGAGAGGCAGTTTACCCTGTAGATTTTTGCTATCTTTAAGATGTTGTGAATCAAAAAATCTATATCTGTTATTTTCTTTGGGGGAAAATTTACCCCATAAAGTCTTGCAATCTAAAAGATGGGTGTTTTTGCTTTTAATTACTGTATATAAACTGTATCAATATCATCTTTGAGAGGAAATTTACCCTGTAGAGTTCTGCGATTTTCGAAGTGTTATGTTAGCGTTTGCTACGTATAAGATAGGCTGTATTAATAATATTTTTTGAGAGGAAATTTACCCTGTAGATTTTCGTTACCGCCAAGATATTGTGAAGCATAAATTCTGTATCAGTGATATTTTTTTGGGGAAATTTACCCCGTAAAGTCTTGCTATCTAAAAGATGGATATTTTTGTTTTGAAATACCGTGTATAAACTACATCTATGTCATTTTTGAGAGAAAAATTACCCTGTAGATTGTTGCCATCTTAACGATGTTTGCGAATCAGAAATACTGTATTAGTGATTTTCTTTGAGGGGAAATTTACCCCGTAAAGTCTTGCTATCATGAAGATGGTTGCCTTTGCTTTCAAACACTGTATATAAACTGAATCAATGTCATTTTTGAGAAGAAATTTTCACTGTAGAGTTCTGCGATTTTCAAAGTGTAATGTTCGCTTTCATAAGAGAGTGAATATTGTATCAGTGATATTCTTTGGGGGGAAATTTACCCCGTAAAATCTTGCTATCTACAAGATTGGTGTTTTTGCTTTGAAATACTGTGTATAAAATGTATCAATATAATTTTTGAGAGAAAAATTACCCTGTAGATTGTTGCCATCTTAACGATGTTAGCGAATCATAAATACTGTATTATTGATTTTCTTTGGGGGGAAATTTACCCCGTAAAGTCTTGCTATCATCAAGATGGTTGCTTTTGCTTTCAAACACTGTATATAAACTGCATCAATGTCATTTTTGAGAGGAAATTTACCCTGTAGAGTTCTGCGATTTTCAAAGTGTAATGTTCTCTTTTTTATAAGAGTAGTGAAAACTGCATCAGTGATACCTTCTTTGGGGGAAATTTACCCCGTAAAGTCTTGGTATCTAAAAAATGGTTGCTTTTGCTTTGAATTACTGTAGGTTAACTGTATCAATTTAATTTTTGAGAGGAAATTTACCCTGTAGGTTTTTGCTATCTTTGAGATGTGAATCAGTGATTTTCTTTGGGGGGAAATTTACCCCGTAAAGTCTTGCTAAATTGTCAACATTTCCTCCAAATATTTACACTTCAGTTTATTTGTGACACTAGATCGTGTTTTCATTAGAAAAATGCTGATTTTTTACAATCTTATCAATAAATATCCTATAAAACTGTGTTTTTTGTTGGATTTTGTCAATACCTAAGGGCAAAATTTCTAAAACAGAAAAAAAGATTTTCTGTTTTGATTTTGGAATGCGTTATAGGTAAACATTTGGAATAAAGCATCAATTTCAAGGCAAGTATTTCTTCAAACTTTGATTATCCTTGCTTAGAGATTATGTCTATTTTTGTGAACTGTTAGTGAATCAATAAAAGGGGATAAAATTGAAATTAAAAAATTCAACACATCCATCAAAAATCGCAAAGAAAAAATAAACTTAACAGAAATAATGTTTCGGTTAATCATTTCATGTGTTAAATTTACAGACCTTAAATGTATGCGGCATTAAGGGCTGTCAATTATGCATTTTATTGATAGAAAAAAAAAATCCTGAGGTGACAAATGTTGGTCAATATCCTCTGCATATGCTTAATTAGTATATTTCCTGTTGTTCTTGTATTTCATATGATTATGACATCACCTGAGTTACTCAGGTGACCTATTGCTATCTCTTTTCGTCCGTCGTCATGCGTCGTCCGTCGTTCGTCGGTCGTAAAATTTTGAACATTTTCAGCTTCTTCTCTGGAAAAAGTCAACCAATTTCAACCAATTTTGGCATATAGCATCTATGGGTGAAGGGGAACAAAAGTTGTGAAATTCCTGGCCCTGCCTCCCTGGGGCTTGAGGGATGGGACCAAAATCATCAAAATTAATGCAATCCTCTTCTTTACTCCTGGACATCAAGCAGTCAAACTTTTGGTATGATTGTAATAAGCATTGAGCACGACCTCTACCAAAACTGTGAAATTCATGGCCCCAGGGTCAGGGGTTCTGGTGCTAGGCGGGGCTCTTTAGACTATATAGTGATAATGCATTATTCCTTAAAAAAAATCTTCTTCTCTGCACCTGGGTATTCAGCAAACAATCTAAATGCATAGTTATGATGAGCAGGTGTGCCTCTTCCGAAATTGTGAATTTTATGGGTCAGGTGATAGGGCGGGGCTCTATTGATTATACAGTGAAAATGCATTAATTCTTTGAAAATCTTCTTCTCTGCTCCTGGATATTAAACAAACAAACTGAGTATATAGTTATGATGAGCAAGGATGTCTCTTCCAAAATTGTGAATTTCATGACCCCTGGGTTAGGGGTTCTGGTTTTAGAGCGGGACTCTGTTGATTATACAGTGAAAATGCATAAATTCTTTGAAAATCTTCTTCTCTGCTTCTGGGTACTGTAGATTGGGAAATAATCACGATGGTTTTAACACTACGTTCGCGATATATCATTTATCCACGAAATTAATTCCATCGTGAATGCTATCATTACTTTTTAAAAACATTTTAATGCTTATAAAAAATTGAAATTAATTTCTTGCAGCGTGAAATTAAAATCATCGCGATTGGTACTTTTTGAGAGATCGTGAAATTTTAACCCCGTGGAATTAAATGACTTACAGTATTAACAAACTAATTGAGTACATAGTTATGATGAGCAAGGATGCTTCTCACAAAATTGTGAATTTCTTGGCCCCTGGGTCAGGGGTTGTGATGTTAGGATGGAGCTCTATTGATTTTATATTGAAAATGCAATACTTTGAAAACCTTCTTCTTTGCTTCTGGAAACTAAACAAACTAACTGAGTAAATAGTTATGATGATCAAGGATGCCTCTTCCAAAATCGTGAATTTCATGGCCCCTGGGTCAGAGGTTCTGGTGTTAGGGCCGGACTCTATTGATTATTTAGTGGAAATGCATTAATTCTTTTAAAATCTTCTTCTCTACTCCTGGAAATTATTTAAACAAACTAAGTGCATGATAATGATAGGCAAAGATGCCTCTTCCAAAATTGTGAAATATATGGCCCCAGGCTTGGGGGTTCTGGTGGAAGGGGGAGGGGGCTCTATTGATTATTAGTAAAAAAGCATGATATCTTTGAAAATGCTCTTTTCTACTTCTAGTTATGAAGCAAAGAAACTAAGTGTAATAGTTATGATGAGCAAGAGTGCTTCTTCCAGAATTGCTAGTTTCATGGCCCCTGGGTCAGATGTTCTGGTGTAAGGATGGGCTCTATTGATAATATACTGAAAATGCATTAAATCTATTAATTAATCATTAATTAATCCTGTCTGCTCCTTGGTGTTGAGCTGATAAACAAATTGTATAGGTCTGATGAAAAACGGTAGGGGGGGGGGGTGATAATATAGTGGAAATGTGTTAATTCTTTATAGTGCATAGTTATGATGATGAGGGTCTCTTCCATATTTGTAAATTTCTTGACCCTGGGTCTTGGGTTCTGGTGTACGGGTAGGGCTTTGTTGAATCTTTAGTGAAAATGCATTGTACCTGTGATATTTTTCTCTGCTAGTGGCATATCAGAGGCAAACTGAGTAAAAGTTTTAATAAGCAAGGGTATCTTTACCAGATTTTTGAACATCTGGACCATTTGTTTAAGCGTTCTGATCCTTGGCATGACTCCATTAATTTGTATTCTACTGAAAGAAGTTATTTCCCTTTTCCATTCACCTTTGATAATTAATCACTGTAAATAATGCATTTGAAAGAATAATAGAATAAGATACCCCGGTATTTATGCAAGAATTTTTATAGTATTATACAAAAATTACTTTCTTAGTTTTAATGATCAGGTACACCTGTAAATAATAGACAAATAAAAATGAGACAAAATAACTTATCTTATTAAATGTTCTTCAAAGACGAAGAGGGGTCAATGTAAGAGGTATTAATAGGGTTTAAAATTGTACAAAAGCAATAGTAGTGTGTTAATAGTCTGTATGGTGATAGTGATAAGACAGATTAGAACTTGATTAATGAGTTGTTGCTGAATATTAGACTAATTATACCCCCGCTCCGAAGGAGAGGGGGGTATACTGTTTTACCCTTGTGTGTCTGTCTGTCTGTCCGTCTGTGTGTCTGTCTGTCCGTAACAAATTTTGGTCGCAGTTTTCTCAGCAACTACTCATTGCAGATGCTTGAAATTTTAGCACAATCTTTGTTTAGGCATGCCATATGTTGGGATTCATTTTTGTACGAATCCGATGTCAACTTCCTGTTTATCCGTGCGTCTGTCCGTACCATACATAAAAAATTTTGGTCGTACTTTTCTCAGCAACTACTCATCGCAGATGCTTGAAATTTTAGCACAATCTTTGTTTAGGCATGCCATATGGTGGGATTCATTTTTGTACTAATCTGATGTCAACTTCCTGTTTATCCGTGCGTCTGTCCGTACAACACATAACAAACTTTGGTCGCAGTTTTCTCAGCAACTACTCATCACAGGTGCTTGAAATTTTAACACACTCTTTGTTTAGGCATGCCATATGGTGGGATTCATTTTTGTACGAATCCGATGTCAACTTCCTGTTTATCCATGCGTCCGTCCGTACCATACATAACAAATTTTGGTTGTAGTTTTCTCAACAACTACTCATTGCAGATGCTTGAAATTTTAACACAGTCTTTGTTTAGGCATGCCATATAATGGGATTCATTTTTGGAACAAATCCGATGTCAACTTCCTGTTTATCCCCGCATCTGTCCGACACATACATAGGAAATTTTGGTCGTAGTTTTCTCAGCAACTACTTATCGCAGATGCTTGAAATTTTAGCACAATCTTTGTTTAGGCATGCCATATGTTGGGATTCAGTTTTTACAAATCCGATGTCAATTTCCTAATTATCACTGTCTTTGTCTATAACCGAACTTGTGTATTCACATCAAAGCGGGGGTATTATTAGTGAGCATTGGCTCACAGACTTCTTGTTATTTTGTTGATCATCGTCTTCCTATTTCTCTTGATTTTGGGCAACAAAGCTCATCTATCAGTTTATTTAATGCTCTATGTATCCGCTGAATTGTTGTATTATACTAAAGAGACCGTTAAGGCCCTTAGGCCTCTTTTACTTAACTTGTCCTCTTTAAGGAACTATTTTTTTTTTTTTTTATCTATGAACGTAATTTAGACATCTAATATTTATATTGATGCTTGAATTCATACATTTTTTTATCTGATTAAATGACATGTTTTTTTTTCTGATTTTAGGTTAGACCTATAGAAAGTCAAACGAAGTTGTCCTTTCAGACAGATGCCGTTTCTTTAGTGACATATCTTTTCCCTTGCCAAAATTTGTTTTAAAAAATAAAAAATAAGCGTTATAAGCATAATGAATTTGATGTCCGGTGCAATGAGAACAAAAAGTAAACGTCTCTTCAAATCACTGAACTACACTATAATTTGATCAAATTTCATGTCCTTAGAATAAAGAAACAATAACCACATGTATGTATAACTGAATGCATGTTTCTTGGTAAACTTTTGCAGAGAAATGCTTTTGATATGTTTCCTGGAACTGAACAGCTACACACTTCAGCAGAGCCTTAAAAATAAAATAAAATAAAACAAAAAACAAAAAAAAACAAAAAAAAAAACAAAAAAAAAAAAAAAAAAAAAAAAACAAATGCGAAGTGTGCATTAATGTTCTTACTACAACCATTTGTTGGTAATTTGCAGTTCTAAACAGAGTACTGCTGTCTTCAAAATGAATGTAAAGAACCACGAAAGTAGTTCATGGACAGCAGCCTGTGATCTATTTTAGCACAGTTTTTTTCAGTTCTTATTATGGAGGCACATAATAGTCTGAAATGAAGAAACTTAAAACTACAGGCAAAGTAATAATACACCTCAGTATTGAATTAAAAAATTCCAATATCTATCTTTTTAAAGTTAATACTGGTATAATAACAATGTTATAATATTGATGGACACTAAATGTTCACAATGTTCACCTTAGTCTTATTGTTTTCTCTGGGTCTCTCAGCCCCCAGTCTCTCACATCAAGTAAATAAAAATCCCCCTCTTTGGGGCCCTAAACCAGGTTGAGTGTTACATTATGTATGTACTGATGACAGCTGTTTTTAAACATAAATTTGACAGTGCTCGCCTTTTCTAGGTAGTCTTTAAATTTCTATTTAAATTTTAAACCCTTTATTTTCTCCAACCATTCACCCCCCCCCCCCAAAAAAAAGAACTTTTATTGTACAATACACACGAGGATACACTCTATAAAACTAAATACACATAAATGTGGACATCTTTGCAATGCTGATCTGATAAAAGTTTTTGTTTTTTTTTAACTTAATTCTTATCAATAAAATCTCAATATATTGGTTGAGAGAAATTTCGGAATATCATTTTTGACTGTTCTGAAAAACACCCGTGACCTATGATGATTAAAAATAAAATTAACAAATTGTCAGTTCTTATTTGAAAAAAAAAAAATATCGTGTTTCTTACAGAAAGTTGTGATTTTAGACATTTGTCTTACATACATTCGTCTTCAAAGTTTGAAGGGTTTTTTTCTGTAATGACAGTGAAATCAGAACTACATTATAAATTTTTGAAAAACTCAGTCTTTGAAAATTTATGCATTAAGGGATTCTCAAAATTAACCCCAAAACACATGTACATTGCACAGTGCTTAAAACATATTGCATCACATTATGTATAAATTTTAACTTGAATACACAGTCCTTGTAGCAGACAGACAAATGTAATGAATTCTTTCTGAATTAGAAATCTATTACAGAGTAATATGTTTTCAAAGTAAAACATTGAGTGGAATTCCCTTACTTAACATTATATGACTGACATTCTGACACCAATATTATCTCAAAATCCTTTCTGTTAGACACAACAGGGAAAAGCGAAGCATAATTGACAAAATTGACGTTCCAAAGATTAGAATCTGATTCATCCTCACAGGCAAGAGTCTGGGTTTACAATGGATTTCTTTTTAGGTTAGAATTTCAATACAAATTTCATGAGGTTTTCCTAAAAGACCTACAAAGATAAATACAGTTTTAGAAAATATTTCAGAAGATTCAACAACTATTAGAAAATTATTAAACAGCAACAAATTACAAAACAATATTTTAAAGTCTTTTCCATGTAACCAAAGTTGACAAACCTTAACATCTCTGCAAATATTGCCCTCTCTTCCAAATTTCAAAGAAAGAACTCAGGATAATTTTAATCAAACTTCATGTGCTGATACATACTGGGGAGAGCTATCAACTTTATTAACATTTTTTTTTACCTTGACCTTTCCTTTGATCTTGATTTACTTATCTAAAATGTGAGTTTAACCCAGTTTCAAAGAAACTATTCTAGGTATTTTTATGTAAGCTTATGCACTGATACAGTATTTGGAGAGAATTTTTCAAATTTGTCCAATTTTTTATGCCCCCGTATCGAAGATTTGAGGGTATATTTTTTGCCCTGACCGTCCGTCTGCCATTCTGTCTGTCTGTCCGCAAAAACTTTAACCTTGCCCATGACTTTTGATTGGTTGGAGCTATGGCTTTTATATTTCACATGTGTATTCCTTTTGACAAGACCTTTCTTCGGGTACCACTATTTTTGACCTTTTGACCTTGACCTTGGAGTTTGACCCAGTTTTTCAAAATTGTACCAAACTTTAACCTTGGTCATAACTTTTGAACGGTTAAAGCCAGGGCTTTCATACTTCACATGTGTAATCCTCCTGACAAGACTTCCTTTGAATATCAACAACTTTGACCCTTTGACTTTGACCTTGGCGTTTGACCTACTTTTGGAAAATTTTAACCTTGGCCATAACTTTTGAATCGTTGGTGCTATACTAAGGCTTTCATACTTTACATATGTAATCCTTGTGACAAGACCTTTCTTTGGATACCAACAACTTTGACCCTTTGACGTTTACCTTGGAGTTTGACCTACTTTTGAAAAAAAACATTAACCTTTTCCATATCTATTCAATGACTGCTGTTAGGGCTTTCATATTTCATAGGTTTATTCATCGAGACAAGACCTTACTTTGGGTACCAACGTATTTGATTTGAATTTCAGAAAGTTTAACCTTTGCTATAAGTTGCCATACGGGGGCATCAGTGTTTCACAAACACATCTTGTTTTAACCTTGACCTTCCCAATGATCTTTGAGTTTAATATTTATTGTGTATTAAGCTATATTTTAAAGGAACTATTCAATATATTTTCATCAAACTTCATACCTGATACAAATTTTCATGTCTCATAACTTACATGTATAAACCCTGGGCGGGGCATTCATGTACTGTGGACGTTTCTTTTTTAAGCATATGTCTGGCTGGTCTAGGTTTGTAATCAATAACTAAAAAAAACTAACCTAATATCAGACACATAACAAAAATCTTCCTTACAGCCTTATTTAAATAAATTAGAATATAAATTATACAAATCAAAGCAAGTTTTGTATTGCAATTGCAATATGTTAACTTTTCTTATGTACATTTGAAATTGTGATCAAGAACAGCGTATTAGTCCCCTATTGATGAAACCATGGGAACTGTAGGTTTCCTCCTCATCTGTCCATTTGTCTTTCTGTCTATCTGCCAGTCCCTCTAGCAGTCCCTCTGGCAGTCAGTCTGTCCCACTTGGTTTTCTGCATTTTTTTTTAAACACTTGCAGATTTTGAGCTGAAATTTGGTATGTGGGTGTATCTTGATGAGTTACTGATCAAGTTTGCATTTGGTTCTGCTTCAATAATTTTTGAAGGAATTATGACTTTTTTAATATTTAAGGGTTTTCCGCATTTTTTTTTTTTTTATAATCTCTTGAGATATTGAGCTGATTTTTGGAATGGATTTTACCTTGATGAGTCAGAGATCAATTTTGCATTTTTTTATGCTTCGTTGATTTTTTGACGGATAATATGGCATTTTCAATTTTGAATGAGAACCAGCCCTAGGGGACTAGTTTTACTGATGCAATGCCTTCAGAATGCTTCTTAAATTATGGGAAAGGACCTGATTTAGATTTAGATGCTTGATATGCATTAAACAAAGATTCCATGGGCTGATCATTGTCGTCAAAGCAATAAATTACATACCCTGGCTTCATTATCTATTCAAGTTCTTTGAAATCCAACCGACTTACTTTTCTCTTGCTTTTCTTTTGTAAAAGTGGGAAGACTCCTGTTCATATCTGCAGTTCATTTGCACCTATAACCATATATCCACACCATTCTGAATTATTGCTTATTCTTTGCACTGACTACCCCTGTAAACTATTTCAAGTACACGTATTAATAAAGTCATTGATAATTGATGTTAAGAACGATACATTTAAGTGCTTATATATAAGCAAGTAAACTGAAATAAAAAAAGAGGAACTGTACGTAGATACAAATGGGCTAATAATAAACTTATTTGATTCTTTTGTGCATTACTAAAGTCTGTGTTGAATTGGATCTCAGAACATCTTTGGGAAACTAGTAAAGGATATGATACCTACAATCAGTAAAATATTTAATTCATAATAACAATTAATACACAACACTTTTTCTGTCTTCACGGAAGAGATTATAGTGATTCTACTTCTTTTTTTACCTAAATTTTGTGCACGCGATTTCTCGAAAACGATCAAGCCACTTTTGATTAATCTTTCAGGAATTATAGGCATCTCTATGAAATTGTTACATTTCAAAGAATTTTTGGACAAGTCACTACCGGTTCCATGTTATGGTCAGTTTCATGATTTTTAAATGAAAAATTGTCTTCGCAGCTTCTCTATAACGGCTAACGATATGAAATGGAGACATCTCCTAGATAATACAGCAAGACAAGAAGATGTTCTATCGCAGCTTTTTTGTGTAGTCAGTACTTCCAGTCGTCACCGGAAGCGAATCTTATAAGTCGAATTTTTTCAACTTTTTTTGTTTTTTATTTTCCTTTTTTTTTTTGACACACATAGGGTTAAAAGAGACTCTTATCAGAATGCAAAATATATAATTTGTTTTAAAATTGATTAATCCAAACTCTAGATATTCATCATTTTTCATTTTGAAGCGATGGTCCTCGCAAGCGTAATAGTTAGCGTGCTGGATTTTCAGGCGGGCGAACCTGGTTACATTCCCAGAATGTCCGATTTTTTTTTTTTTTTTTTTTTTTTTTTTTTTTTTTTTTACAACTTAAATATTAGATTTTATTTTTTAAATGATGACTGGTATTTTTTCATCGCATTTTGCTTGCAATATTCTTCACTACATATACGTTTTATTATATTTCATTCATGAAGGAGTTACAGAGAATGCAATGTAATACAAGTTATGTTATGAGTGAGGAATCAACTTCTCTGATGACGGGGAAGTGACGGAAAACCTTCTTGTTGCCATGGCAACAAGGTTTCTAGCTCTTTTTACTTCATCTCACATCTCACTTATCTTCCTTTTCTGGTTTGTTTATGGTAATACAATAATTTCCATGGAGAATTATAATTTCCGGAAAAATGTATAATACTGCCTCCTGTATACGTATTACTGCCGTATAAAGAGCAATAGATTCACAAAATGTGATTTTTCACAAAGTAAACCACATATTAAGAAATGTGTGTCTCACGTAATCTCTAAGGTCACCAAGATAATAAAATTTTAAAAAAAATACTCAAACTTGTTACATGTTGTCCCTAGGGAGATCAAATATAATTACAGATCTTGCATGATTCTTCATCAAACTCATTTCAAGACAATTAGGAAGAGATATGCATAATTTGCGAATGTTCAACACTGGCCTTAATTATTGTAAGAATTGATGCACAAGGGCACTTTTAGTGAACAATATTTTTTCCCAGTTCCCCAGCAATGTTTGGCACAGTTGATGCAGAAAAAAGACAATAAAGACAAGTGTGCCATGCATGATTTTGCAGATAAATTTTTGAAGAGGGAAATGGAAGCAAACATTTTCCCACGGCTTTTCCTCTGAAAAGTGCCAGTTAAATATACAAAAGACTGCAGTTTTTGGGAGGGTTGTACTCCATGTAATTGGATTATGAGTTAGAGATCTCATGTAAAATTTAATCATACTAAGGGGTAATTTTTTTTATCACAAAAATAAGTGCATATGTCTACATGATGTGATATACAGTCAAAATTGATGTAAAACTTAAGCGTTTGGAAACAATTTCACACAGTCCTATGAATAGTTTATACACTGACTTAAAAAAAAAACCACATATTGATGTTAAAGACATGAAGAAGTAGATGTATGCCAGTTTAGGAGAAACTTTTCCATGATGTGTTTTTATGTCCAAAATAATGTTCCATACAGTGTGTGGATCTAATACCCGACAGTTCAGCAAAGCATCTCTATTCCTCTGAGGCTCCTGAAGGAAATCCTAAAACTGACTACTTTTTCTTCCTAACAGTGTAATACAATTTGTTATTAAATTTATCACATCTTGCCTAACATTAAATATTTCTTGATTGTCTTGATTTTATTACGATCGCATTTATTCTAAACACAATGTTATTTAAACTCTGTTTGACAGAGTAATGGCGGACATCATGAACGCATGGTCTCAGGGAGATCACCATATGAAAAATCAAATTTCCAAGAATTCTGGACAATGACAAGAAAAATGCAAAACAAATGATTGTAACCATATTATTAATGATGTGTGCAGAGTTTAACAAATTGAACACACCGGTGAAATGTAAACATTATCAATAACAGATCTGGTGACCTGTTTACAAAACAGTTAACTTTCCACCGGGTGTGTTCAATTTGTTAAATTCTGCACATATCACTGAGCACGGACTGACAATACTGGTGCGCGGGTATGTTAAAGAAGCATATAAATCGTTCCTCGGGAAATTTAGACTTTTTAAAGAAAATTAAGTTTGATAATTTATCACATCTTCGCTAGCCAAGGGTTTCTGATACGCTACTCTCCTCATAAACCCTGGGCATACGGTGCTGACAAAAGACGGGATTGTTTTTGTCACGTGGTCATGATTCTTACCAGTACGTCACAGATTGCGTCATCGACAGAAATAAAAAGCGCATTTAAAAAAAAAATGTTTTTAAAGAATAATTAACAAGAAGGTATCGAGTTATGTTAATTTGTTATTTAAACATGTAAAAATGCAAATCGACATCTTCAGTATATATTCTTAATCACATATTTTGCACGTAGCTTTCGATATTGGATGACACCATATAGCTATTCATAGAATGGCATGTTATCTTACGGATCATTGTTTACTTGCGTTTTACATTACCGATATTAAAGAGTCAAGATATATCCCGAAGGCAAATATCGTCATTTACAAAAAAAAAAAAAAAAACAATTGCTGATTGGTCGAACGATGTCGATCAACTCCAATCACAACTTGAGAAAAAAATCCCAGCTTTTTTCAACACCGTATGCCAAGGGTTTATGAGGAGAGTAGCGTATCAGAAACCCTTGGCTAGCGAAGATGAATTTATCAAAGTCGCCGATAAAACGTAAACTATCATTAACTATTACATAAAGACAACAAAGTGTCTGAGGCCAAGAATTGCACCACCACAACGTCATCACGTGACTGCTTTTAATAGCAAAATATTCCTTAATAAAAACGTTAACAGAACAACAATACCCCGGGGTTTGATAATTTCTTTTAGTAAATAATATAGTTGAAAAACATCTCTTATGCCTAAAAAGTGCTGCTAGAATCCCACTGTCAGGTCGAGAAAATAATTATTCCACATATTCGCACGAAACCTTACCCAATGTTTTGCATTTTATACATATAACCCGAGATATTTCTTCAAACCAAGTTTACCTCACGATTCTAGCAGCACTTCCCAAGTTTTATAGAACGCAAGCTTTCGATATGCACTAATATTAGGTTTTGAAGTATCCAGCTTAGTGTTGTTCTTTTGCATTATTGTTGTCACGAATGACAGAGGAAAGCCCCACCGGGATACGTACATAGCTGACCGTATTCAATAGAAGAAATAATCAATGAAAATGAATTCGCATACTTGTTTAACAAACTTTAACTTCACATGAATCACACAAAATATTCACGATATTTGCTTCTAAACCTCCTTTCACGTATCTTTTTACATGCCGTCTTAGCCAAATTCCCGTTACACAACATGATCAATATTCAGGTTACTTGTTGAACATATATGACGTCATCGGTCGGAGTTTTTAATTCAGGTGACAGATACAGCATAACAAAACAAAAACATTTTATTTTTGTTAATATTTGCAAGTTTCTATTCAAATTCAGGAGTTAAATAATATCTCTAAATAACAGTATTTAGAAAACTTGTGTTCTAAAATTGATGTCATCTCGCCTACTATGACGTCATATGGTATCATTGATTTAGTCAAGTCAGATTATCTTAGTGCTTTCTTAACACACTTGTGTGATCATGGGTTGGTTTTGCTTTCTCACATTTCTACTCTGAATTTTTCTGGATTATATCTATATTTTTTTTTTTCATTAATACACAACAAAATTTCTACTTTTCTGAAGTATTAAGGATAAAGTTTACCTTGTAAAAGTGCAAGGATGTGTTAATCAAACGCCTCCCAAAATTTGTAGTTTCAATAATTTCCAGATGAAATAAGTCTTTTTTTTTATTATATTTCCGTGTGAAATGCTATAGCAACATATACGTCATGATATAATACAGAAAATTTAAGAAAATATTAACTTCAAATATTTGTCTATGCCCCTTTAATAAAACGTCACAGAATGATTTATCAACCATCCAAGTGTAGTTGTGCTTAAAAATTTTAACATTTTATTGTAATAAATGTTGAATATCATCAGTTCTTGGTGACAATCTCTATTGATAACAGTAGCAAGGATTCAAGTTGTAAATTCCATTCCATTATGAAGAAAAAAAGTTATTCTTTCATAAAACCCATGGAGAAGTATTTAATGTAGTGGCCTAAATAGCAACAGGTTCCCGATTGGCGGATAAAGAAACACAAACACCTTTTATATACAGCGCAAGGTAAACAATGGGCAGATGGACAATAGATATACTGTATATATACAAGTAATTCTAAAAAAAAAAAAAATATTATCACCATTAACACATTGGTTGAGGCATTACCTATTATACCGTTCATTTCACAACAATCATATATCATTTCTGAATTATACACAACTTATACATGTATCTGAAAAATTCCATTGCATCATAGTTCGCAAAAGATGTAACAATCTTGCAAAACAGTTTCAAGAATCAAAATAAAATATTTTTTGATTTTTACAAGAAAAAGTTTTCACACAAGATCGTTTTCGATTTTATTCATGTAAAATAAAAAAATTCAATGTAGCATCGTGATATTGTTAAACGTGATATCAGGATAAAAAATATATTTATCTTTCCATATAGAGACGGGATTGTTTTCTAAATTGTGACATTGTTATATATATATATTTTTCTGTTGTGTTATTGGGTTACTAACTTGGTCTTGTGGGCTAGAAAATGAGTGGTTTTTACGTTAAAAACCTTCCGTATACGTTTTTTTTCATGGGAATGCAGGAAATTTAAATAAAATTTTGTGCTTTACTCAGTGTGTTCTTTTCTTCCGCTTCTAAATATAGACCTGGAAATATGTACATGAATGTGAAGATAACGAACAGTTATCAAGCTAAAATTCCATTGAAACGATGTAATTGAAAATTTTTAGGGGAAAAAATCAGAGAGAAATATCATTTTCCTTCTGAAATATTTTTAATTTGTATATAAAAACCAGAGAAAATGAAAAATATCAGTGGATCAAGTTTGCATTTTACAAGGTATGCTCTACTTTTTGAACTTAAAACCTTATAAATTTTCGCAAGGTTAAAGGTAAATTAAGATGATTATAACGAGGATTAAACGCTGCGTTATACCTTTTAAATCGAAAGAATTCCAATAGTAAAAAAAAAAAAAAAAAAAGAAAACAAAAAAACAAAACAAAACAAAACAAAACAAAAGAAAACGAAACCAAACGAAACCAAAAAACAAAAAACAAAAAAAAAAAAAAAAAAACAAAAAAAAAAAACAACAAATAATCCAACAAACAAACAAAAAAAAAAAAAAAAAAAAAAAAAAAAATTAAAAAAAATTATTGGTAGAAAAATCAAATCAAAATTATGTACGAATTAATAAATCTATTAAAAAATTTAAAAAGACCCCCCCCCCCCCAACAAGAAGAGTGTAGACATAATTCACAGAATAGACTATTTGATTACGAATCATTGTCAAAGCTATAAATGTACATGTACATAAGCAGTGAGATACGTTGATTTATATTTCCTTCAAGAATTTCAAAATTTTAAAAATCACATTAAAAGGGCTTGAACACAGATTTGAAGTTAATGTTTTCTAAATTGTTCATAAATGTTCTAAAATGTTATAGAGCATTTCACATCGAAATATTATAAAAGGGGTGTTTAGAAACGTCTTAAATCGGAATTTTTTTTCGGGACGAGCTTGATTGACACACATCCTTGCACTTTCACGAAGTAAACTTTATCCTTAATATCTAACAAAAGTATGAAATTTGTTGTGTCACAAGGAAAAATATTAAAACTTTAATCCAAAAAATACAGAGTAGAAATGTGAGAAAGCAAACCAACTCATCAGTATTGTCATTCCGTGCTCGGTGATGTATGCAGAGTAAACAAATTGAACACATCCAGTAAAACGTAAACGTTAACAATAAAAGAGCTCGTGCCCATGTTTACAAATACAAATGTTAGGAAAAATGTTGGTTTCATTTAATAATACGAATTGTCATGTAAGTTCAATTCATTAAACTGGGTCTATCTTTTGGAATAAAGATAAAAAATTTAACATTGTAAACAAAACGGCAATGCAAAGGTATCTAGGCCCCTTTAATATGCATTATTTTCTTTTATCTATTTTCTTCAAATTTTCATATTTTTCCATTGATTTTTTATTGGGTAACAACAACATAGTCATATATATAGAGAGGATATCTATATTGTGTGATTTTATATTTGTTTTATCTAACGAGTTAAAATTGTATATAATCGCTGGGCTTGCCGAGCGAATATACACCATTTCAATTTGGTTGGTAAAGCAAATTTAAAATCACACATAGATGTTCTATTTATCTCATACGATTTTATATTTTAACTTTGAGAAACCCCCTGTAAAATTATGTTGATTTGAGTTCTGCCCTAATCGATTACGCGTAAATTGATGACGTCTTCCCCTCACGTTGACATGCAGAAAGTTATTTGTAGATACAATATATGATATCTTGGAACAATTTAAAAAGTATATGGCAATCTGTTGGAGATTTATTTCATACAAACTTCTGCCTGTAAGTTGTAAGAATAAGGACTAAGGAATCATGAATCCTACTCTGATTCTGTTATTCAGTGATAGGGCTAGTGTACTTATAGATCTTTGATAAGATGTTTTTGGTTCCCTGCATAGTCAAAGGAATCTTGTACCAACAACTTGACGTCTCTATATGAGTGAAAAATTCTCGAATGGGACGTAAAACAACATACAATCAATCAACCAATACCAACAATTTAAAGGTGCTTAGACACAGATTTGAATTTAATATGTTCTCAAATTTTCTGTATAATATCACGACTTTTATATTGCAATAGCATTTCACACGAAAATATAATTAAAAACTTATTTTATCTGGAAATTATTGGAACTCCGAATTCCGGGACGCGTTTGATTAACACATCTTTGCACTAACACAAATTTTAACTTTATCCTTAATATTTAAGTAAAGAAGCAATTTTGTTATGTATCAATGAAAAATATTACATCTATAATCCAGAAAATTCAGAGTAGAAATGTTCGAAAGCAAAACCAACTCACCAGTGTTGCCAGTACGTGCTCTGTGATGTGTACAGAACTTAGCAAATTAAACACACCCATGAAACATATACTGTTTTTGTAAACAGGGCACGAGCCCTATTATTGTTAATGTTAACGATTCACCGGGTGTGTTCAATTGTTAAACTCTGCACACACCACTGAGCACGGACTTACAATAGTGTGAGTGGGTTTTTGGGTTATAGTTTTAATATTTTTCATTAATACACAACAAAATTGCCACTTTTCTTAAGTATTAAGAATAAAATTAAAATATGTGAAAGCGAAAGAATGTGTCAATCCAACGCGTCCAGAAATTCGAAGTTTTAATAACTTTGAGATGAAATAAGATTTTTATTATATTTTAGAATGAAATGCTATAGCAACATATAAGTCATGAAATTATAAAGAAAATTTGAGAAAATATTAACTTCAAATCTGTGTCCAAGCACCTTTAACTCTTGCACCAAGAACTTAACTACCAGGCCTAACCTTACCTATGAAAACGATTATCTAAATGATAAATTCATTTTGCAACCATATATTCCTTTTAAAAACAAATAGTGCAAGTTAAGCGTGAACCGAGTCTGCAGAGATTGAAGTATTTACACATTTTGTCTGTTTCCTGGTTTTTGATCGCAGTATATTATGAAATATATGCAGCATATTTCAAATAGTTTTAAGGCCATGATAAAAAAAATATTCCTAGATTCTCATCCCCGCCCGCCCCGATTTTTTACCCCCGCCTCAATTTTTTTTTTATTTCTGTTTTTTCTGTTTTTGTTCATCTTAATTCTGATCGGGATCGGTATTCAACTACCACTCAACTGTCGTTTTAAATCCTGCGAATCCTGCAAATGTCGGCATGATTTGAAACCTGAAGGTAATTGCTGTAATATATATTAAACAAGGGTCATTAGTTGTGAAAGATTGGTGATGATGTGAAGTAAGAGATAAATGGACATCTACTATGACTTTTATTCGGGTATTCTAGATAAATCTGCACCTATTGACCAATTCAATAAAACATAGGTAATCAAAGATTACGACGCTCACCTCGACGAATGTTATCTATAAGTAAGGCAAATTTCACATCATATTTTTTTTTTCTAGTTAGTGTACATCCTAAGATCAATACCCATGCAAGTTTGGTTGAATTAGGGCTTATAGTTACTTGGAAATAGACCTGCTCAAAAACTTTTAACCTGTGTACTAATCAAGAATAAAATTTGGTCAGTTCCAACATCCAAAGCAAGTCTGGAAGTTTTCATCCTTAGATGTGTCATCTTTGCAAGTTTAACCATAACAGGCCATAATATTTTATATAGCTACTCCAAAACATTACCCTGGTCACTCATCTGGAAAATGTAGGTCAGATTCAGAATCCAAAGCAGGTCTGAGAGTGTCCATCCCTAGATACATCATCCATGTTCATTTGGTTAAAGTATGGTTAAATTTCACTCATGTGAAAAATCTAGGTTGGATCAAGCATCCGAGGCAGGTTGGTTAGTGTACATCCCTAGATGCATCATCCAAGAAATTACCTGGGAACAGTCCTGCTTCAAAAACATTAACCTATCACTCATCTGGAAAATCTAGGTCAGATCCAGCATCTGAAGCAAGTGTGGTAGTGTCCATCCCTAGATGCATCATCCATGCAAGTTTGGTCCAGGTAGGGCTTATTGTTAGTTGGGAATGGACATGCACCAAAAACTTAAACCAGGTAACTCATCTTTAAAATCTAGGTCAGATCCAGCATCTGAAGCAAGCGCGATAGTGTCCATCTCTAGATGCATCTCCCATACAGGTTTGGACCAGGTAGGGCTTATAATTAATTATAATTGAACCTGCTCCAAAAACTTTAATCTGGTCAGTCATTTGGAAAATCTAGGTCAGATCCAGCATCTGAAGCAAGTGTGGTAGTGTCCATCCCTAGATGCATCATCCATGCAAGTTTGGTCCAGGTAGGGCTTATAGTTACTTGGGAATGGACCTGCTCCAAAAACTTTAATCTGGTCAGTCATTTGGAAAATCTAGGTCAGATTAAGCATCTGAAGCAAGTATGGTAGTGTCCATCCCTAGATGCATCATCCATGTTTGGTCCAGGTAGGGCTTATAGTTACTTGGGAATGGACTTGCTCCTAACACTTTAACGGGACGCCGACGCTAAAGTCGACACCGACGCCGGGGGTATAGCATAAGCTCATCTCGACTTCGTCGAGGTGAGCAAAGAGTCTGCAAACTGGAAAATAAAAAAAATATATAAAATAAAAGCCGCCCGTCCGCCTCGATTTTTCAAAAAAAAAAATGGATGAGAATCTAGGATTTTTTTTATTATGGCCTAAAGAAAAATAATGTTGGCATTAACAGATATGTCCGATATGATTTAAGAGCCATTCTCTGTAATGACTTTAATTTTTATATAGGAGCTGTGGCACGCATAGTCTCAGAATTTCTCCAAACTCTCTATGATAAAAGTCTTTGATAACATAAACTCGAATCAGGCAAAAATTGGTTGCTACGTGTCATGGTTACCATAGCAACATTCCCTAAAGTTTGAAAAATGGCATTTTTCAACATGTTCAGAGTCCCACAGTTAACGTTTGCAGCAAAGCAAACAAGTGGCAATGACGGTTTCTGAAAGTTTAAGGCCTGATGTCTTAAATGCATGATAAACATGTTTGGTAAATTAACTATTACATACGTTACTATGGAAACAAAGTATTCAAAAGTAATAATTTTGTTCATTTTTTTTTTTATAAAGTCATACACTTAAGAATAAAAACAATTATAGGTTGAAATGCAAGCATATAATAGACAAGCGATCCATGTAACATATACCAAGGACGAAATATGATATTTCTTATAGGTTGGCAATGGTTGCCATGGTTTTAATACCACAATGGGATTTAAAACTTACTCTCTTAGTGTTTTAATCTTATCCTATCTTTTTAAAAAGCATATTTCTATATAACTGATGATCAATTTTTAAAGGCGTTGGTGTGACCCTAATTTTCACATTTCAAAAAATTCAAATTCAATTCTTTAAATAGAGTGTTGCTATGGAAATTAGCCGAAAAAATATGGGTAAAAATTTGAAAAATATTCTGTTTCCTTGGATACGTACCCTTGTATGTAGATTCCCAAAACTTTTATGATAGATATAAATGAACAACTAACCTGACTTTCAATTTTGACTACCACCCAATCTCTAACTGGTTTCAAAAAGCTGGCACATAGGATTTAATGTTGATATAAAATTAACAAAATCGAGCATTTTCTCTTCTTGTTAGCTATAGCAACAGTGTTGTATTTTTCAAAAAACTATATCAATATATGATATTCAACTTTAGTTCTACCAGATAAATACTATTCAAGGTGAGTCAAATAATATGTTTCTTGATTAAAAGGTAAGTAAATTCCTAAAGCAGCAAAAAATATCACTTTAAACAACGGTACGTTGTTTAAATGGTTACACTGCAAAGTAACAATTAATCCCAATTTTCCTTATGTTGTCGGTGTTGCAAGGTCCTAAAGATGTATATGTGCTAGTCATGAATTTTATTGTTTTTCCTCAAGATAATAGCATCAACCCAATCTTAGCAACATATTTTGCATGGATACACTATGTTACCATGGCAACCATAAAAGTTATTTTTGGAATAATATTGCCAATACCTAATTACTTAAGGTCAAATATTTTTATTGTTTTTCTTTGGTTGTTGATTGAGTTTGATCATGTAACATCTATCATTAGTGAATATTGAGCGTTTTTCAGGATTTTTCAGCATCTAAAATGTATTCCAAATGTACCCATGGTTACCACTTACTTAGAGATAAATTCTTAATAGTTTCTTTATAGCATAAGTGGCAACAAGGTGTCAAGTTTTTGTGAGAATAGTTTGTTTGTTTTTCTTTCTCTTTATTAAGGCTTAATATAGATGCAAAGTAGCTGAAAATCTCTTTTTTTTTTCAACGTTTCTGGCTGTTACCATGGCAACCAAGAAACATAGCAACGGAATTTTATTTGATATATGTTTCTGGTATCAAGTTGTAATAATGGGCAAAGTTTCATCAAAATCGGTGACCATGCGTGGCAAAGAAGTTTAAGTGGTTACAGAGAATCGCTATTAAGTTGCTATTTAATCATTTCAGAAAGAAATTCGTTTTCATTTTCAAACATTTATCCATCATTATTTTTTTGTTCTTGTAGATGCTCATAATTGATGAAGTTCACGTGCATTTTACATTTAACTACTCGCTGGTGATTCTGTCCATACTTGTCTCTCACGCAATTTTAATCCAGACCAAAGATCAGAATCTTGATATGGATAAGGTAATTGATATTTTGTGGTCTTTTTTTATATTATTTTAGAAAATTATTCATGATAATTACATGTTTTATATTTAGTGATACAATTAATTCTTGGTAATTTTTTTTCTAGATAATTACATAACCAAGTACATGTAGTAGTTTTCATTTGTACATCTTGCATGTGATTTAGGGTATTGCTGCTAATCTTCTCGAGAAAGTGGATCTTCCTTACTAGGATCACAAAATATTTTGTCATTTCAATTTGAATTTAAAATTGTCCCACTGACATAAAGAAATCTTTCAAATGATCATGAAATGAAGGTGCTATTTGTTCAGCCTCTAGAATAAACTCTTCTTTTTTTTTTTTTACATCTATAACATTCTAATCATTTTGTCATATTTTACTCAATAAATACTGATCTATCAAGAAGAAGACTGACGGCTTCTAAGGTTAAGGATCTAGCTCTGGCCATAAATCTTAGATGAGATCAATTTCGATTTTAGTCGCAATTTTCCATTATATATTCATTTTGGCAAAACTGGGATTGAAATTTAAAGTGAGCCCATCTTATTTTTATAGCCGCAGAGCCAAGTCTTTCACAAATGTCCAGAAAAAGTAGAAGAATTGATACTCTTTATGTCAGAGAGGTATTTTAAAAAAGTTAATATTTTCATATTGCTCTGCATATTCTGTTTCTATTAAGATTAAGAGAGAAACTTTTTATCATCTTATTCATGTCAAATTTGAAAAAAAAAGAACAATGATAAAATACTAAATGAAGTTAACTGATTTGGTCAATTTTTATTGATACATTGATAGAAAACCTGTTTGAAATCCTTAAAGACGGTTAGAGAAACTTATTCATGTCCAAGGAATAAAAATGAGTATACATCAAGAGCTAAAGAAATGGGTTGCGAAAATGTGCCTCAAAATTGTACCTCACAGCAAAAGTTCAAATATCATTGTGTATTAAATGTATAGGGAAATGCAACTGTAGAAGTCTGCGCTGAAGAAAAAGTCATCGTAGGTAATGTGTAAGCCTTACATCCTTCATTTGTTTAAAAAGATTTGAACAATCAAAGTGTTTTATTTCCTTTTTTTTCAAAATACTCTAAAACGCGAAAAAAAGAAATAATTTTAACCCCTTTTTCTCTTCAAGGTAGGAAATGTACTGAATTTTCACACGGTGGTGCCTTTCTACAAGAACATTATGAAAACCAATGTACATCTTGTTCATATCTGTACAACTCAAGTGATATTTATCTATGTAAGTAAAACCCCTTTCTTTCATTTCTATATAATTTCTGATAATGATAACATTTACATAGTACATTAAACTATTAACAAATACACTATATTCCAAATGAACTGTATTTTATTCCGGCCAGAATAATTGTTTTTATTAATATTGATATACTGATATGGATGATTTTACCTCTGAAGAAAGAAAATATATGATTAAAGAAACTTTTTTCAGTGTAAAGATTCTTACATATCTTAAAAAAAGGTTTTCTTTCAAATTTCTAAAATGTACTTGAATGAACTCTCCAGGTATTACTTTCTTTCCCTACTCACAATTACGGTAGCTTAGTCGGTAGAGCGCTTGCTCTTTGCTCAGAGGGTCGTGGGTTCAAATGCCGGTCACTACTGACCTAAGTCAATAAAAAATAGGTAGCATTTGTTCCTTAGCCAAACGTTTGGCACTTTGAAGTGAAAGTTGCGGGTCTTTCGGATGAGACCCTACAACCGAGGCCAATTTGAATTGAATTAAATTGAAGCCCTTGACCGGTATATGGTGACGTATCTATATGAGTGAAAAATTCTGAAATTGGACGTAAAACAACATACGATTAATCAATCCATCTTTACCCTACTTTGTTATAGAACAGGAATGCTTTCAATTTCCATCATTATCTGCAGTCAATAAAAGCATGAGGAATGTAACAAACAAAAATAATACAGTGGAGAACAGATCAACTAAAGAGTAAATATTGATAAAATATTTCTTTATTGTAATAGAACAAATTTAATATGTACCAGTTAACATCCCCGACCAATTTGATTTAAAAAAAATTGGGCGCATGTGAGTTAAGGCTAGGTATAGGCGTTTTTATGCAAATGAGCTAATAAAGAGGTATATTTATTACTCATAGAAAGTTTTGATTTATTTTCTTATGCATATTTAGTACCCACCGTATGCTATAGCCAATACACATTATGGCGTCATATTATGATGTCATTGTTCTTATCTACTGTAGGTAATAAAACACATCAACAAAACTGCTTCGGCGCAAGGGATTACCCTACTTAATTTTACATAAAAAAATGTATAATGCTAAGAAGAATATTCTATAGATTAATAAAACTGCTGCACAAATTTCTAGGCATTTTCACATTTGATCGGAATTTGAGGAAACTTATACCGGTCTGTACATTTTTACCCTGACTCAACTTAAAACTTTACAAATAGAAATTATACAACTGAATCTTTGATATTTGTGCAGCAATACGGGCAATCCTTGTAATATTTCGCTTCTAGATATACTAGTACCTTATTTCAGGTAATAGAGCATGCCCTTGCGCCGGAGCATTTTTGTTGATGTCCATTATAATCGTGTGTAGTAAAAGACAATGAAGTAATAATATGACGTCATAATGTGTACTGGCTATCTCAAGTCGTGGGTACCAAGTATGTATTAGACAATAAGTTTTAACTTTCTCTGTATAATAGATATAGTCCTGAAGCATTTTAATTAGTTTATTTGCGTAGAAATGCCTATTCCTAGCCTTAACTTACCTGCGTTACTCCAGAACGTTCTTTTGTTTTTTGTTTTTTTTTTATCCTAGGTTATATCTATATTTTTATGCCAGCTTAATGTACACCTTTTTGAATTTGAATAAAAATATTCTTCCGAAAAAAGCTTCAGCTTATTTTTCTTAGAAGAAAATTATTTATGTGAAAATTGCTCATAAATAGTAGTGCATTTATTATACGTCATATCTGACTTCTTAAAAAACAACTTCAAATGTTTCGTTCTAAGCTTAATAATTCAATTATTTTCTGAGATATTTAGAAGCCTCTTTAAGAAGGCCTCCAAATGATTTTGGTTAACAAAAAATATGTAAATAAAAATCAAATAGGGAATTTCTGTTTTTCTTTTAGCTCCAAACTGATGATCTATATTGTAGCATTTATCCCTGTGGCTATTCTCTTGATAAGTTGTGTCAGTTGGTTCATTTACAAATGTGATAGGCGGACTGGTATGTATGTTACTTATGTAGAAAAATAGCTGCTGAAACACACACACACACACACACACACACACACACACACACACACACACACATTTAATGATTTTAAATGAGTAAATGTTCTAATACAGTTAGCTTATCTTCAAGACAACTTCCAAATCGAATAATAAGTGTCTGGAAAAAAAAAAAAAAACTTAAAAAGGGGTAAAAAAGAATGTGCTGACTAAAAAAAGTTTGACTAAAAAATTTCTATGTTTTGTTTCCATTTTTTAATGTTTTGTTTCCTCTTTTATAGATTATGAGTCTAAAAGGAAGCGTAACGAAGGAGAATCTAAATGTGATCCTAAGAAGCGACAAGATGGTATTTAATTCTAAATAATGAAAGTCATACTCTTTTAATTTAATTAAATTTTCATCAAACTGTACCAATTAATCAACTATTAATCTCACTCCTTTTAGAAATCCTAGATTTTGAAACACAAATAGAGGATATAATTTCTGTAAACAAGGGAAGTTTGAAAAAGACCAAATTTCCACATATCAACAAACCATATTGTTGCTTTGTCAGGCAGCTTTCAACAAGCAGTATTTAAAAAATGATATAAACTCCATAGTCTATCCACTTCTTTTGACGACAAGTAGGGATAAGTATCTGAATCTATAAACAAAGAAATTAAAATGTTAGAAAAATGGATTACACCAGCTCAAACACATGCATTCATGTGTTGTTAGGTTGAATTATCGTATTATGTTTCTTAAGGTTCATTTTGTCTCTGTAAAAAACATAAATAATGTAAACGGGTATTTTTGTTGAAATTTACATGTATACATCTATTGTAACTCAAGAACAAAATCTCAAATATATAGTCTAAAATTAAAACTTTTTTGAAAGAATGTGTTTAAAAAAATCCGGACCCCAATGAATAATTCCGGTCTGTCGGACGTACTTTGGCACTTCTCCAGTGTACTACCGACATTTTCTATTGTTCGTGTCTTTGGTTATTTTTAGTGTTTTGGATTAATTTCCCTTTTATGACTTTGTATGTATTTATTTAGTAGATCCGACACATTAGAGTACATAGTGTTTTTGGTTTTCTAGCACTTTATATATAATAATAATAATAATAATTATAATAGAGAGAGAGAGAGAGAGAGAGAGAGAGAGAGAGAGAGATTCTTAATTCCCTTAACTCAGATGTTATATCAAAGTAATGTTAAACAGTCTACTTGTTGTGTTTTCGTGTGTCTATATTACATATATAAAAAATGATTAAAATTGATATCTAGCTTTTCATTAGACTACCAAATATATAGCAGCAAATCAATACGTACATTAAATTGGCAGTATTGACTGGTTTATTTTGATTTTATTGTTTTTTTTTTTTTTTTAAATTATGTTTTTTTTTGTATATGTTTTAATTTTTCTTTGTTCAGGTGATTAATCTTGTTTTCTAAGGGTAAAAAAAGAAACAGATTATATTCTACAATGTGTTTTGTCTTGCCCTGATTTTGTTGTGTGATATATAAATTAAGGGAGGTGAACTGCATCTGTATATGTATTTTTGGATTTTTTTTAACCATTAGGCTTGTTAAAAGTAAAATGTTTGGTTGAGTTCATTTATTAGATAATGTTTTCTGTGATGATTTTTTAACGTTTTGGAATTATTTACCTACAGAGTATATTTTTTTTTCTCTTCAAATCATTGCCCCGGGGGTAAGATTGATGAAACTTATATAATTTTTTTCTCACCGACTGTAGATTTAAAGGAGATGGGTGAACTAGGCTTGCAGAATACCGGATATATAAAAATCATATTCAATTTGTGAACTCAGTATTTAGAGTAACGTTCTCATTTTTGAAATTTATGAAATTATGATAAATCTTTTCTGAGGAAAAAAAAATATTCTGTTATTAATAAGATAATGTGGTATTCGTGGGGTTCGAACTCCTAGCAATAAAAATCCATAGTATCATTCTCCTTTGAGACTAAAACGTTAACCACTACGCTACACAACTCCTGATGATTACTTGCATTTAGATTGTGTTTGTGTATAACCCTTAACTAAATGAACTTCAAGTATTTCTCTGAAAGATACGAATGTTGTGCATAAAAGTGTATTTTTAAGGTATAGTGGGTCTTTGCTCCGTGTTTTCGTTAAAGAAAAAAAAAATGTATATTTTTATGCAAACTTTGAAGATAAACTTTCAAAAAAATGGAGCGAAGAACCACTCATATAAAAAAAATTGTGTTATAGTATGAAAAAAAATGGTCCTTTTTGCCCTCTTTAGTGTGTGTGTATGCTATTTCATTGGCAAATAATTTCAATCTTTGTGAGATTTTTGCAAATTGTGGAGATTTTACATAAAAATTACTTTAATGTTAGGTGAAATAGCAAAGAAAATTTTGTCCTAATTGAGATTTAATTTTTCACCTTCATGCTTGTCGCACTATAGGCATTTTGTTCGCCTTGTTAGCCCATCTTCTTTGTTCAAATCATGGTCCCGGGGATAGGATGTTCTTCTGCAGCAAACGTCAAGGACATTTTAGATTTAATGAGACTGAAGCTTTCCCTGAATGTGTGGATTTCGATAAGTTTTTTCGTGATCCTTTGGGACTAGAGTGGTCCCTCAGGGCAAAACATGGACTTTGCCATTATAATCATATGGGTGGCGGGGGTATCATTTAGTGAGCTCAGTCCTCACAGTAGCTCTAGTAACACATGTGAACGGCCAGTAAGCAATATTTGCATGTGAGTACTTTCACTTCTAGTGCAAATATTGCATCAAGTCGGACTAGACGCAAATTATTTTTATACATATGAATAAATTTACTCCTTGTGTGTTTTAAGTCATGGGAAAATGTAGCAAAATTTACAAAAAAATTAAAAATAAAAAAAAAAAAATTGTCTAGAAAGTATAGCATCATCGATTTCATAAAATATTCATCTCTTTATATTAGAAAGAACAGCGATCTTCTGTTGTATTAATAGGTCCAAATATTAATTCAAGTAACATTTGAAGAAGAAATGGCAATGTTCTTCTTAATGCATGTGAGAAACATTGATTTGAAGTGCAACTAAAAGCTTTAACAAGTATTTACTCAATACTTTAAAATTACTAGGATGTGAACGCATTTACACAGTAAAATTTTGCATACATATAAAATTCACACTTGCTAGTAAATAAGTGCAAGTAAACGGGTCTTACGAAATATTTTATGCAATGCTTTGAATGACAGTTTAATCAAATCACCACAGGTTCACAATAAATAAGGTAGAATAGATAGATACTCATCCAAATTGGTGATATATCTCTATTGTCAATTATGAGTGTAAACTCTCAGGTTATATAAATTAAAGAAAAGGAATTATTTTGTCTATTATATAGAGATAACCAAGTTTATTACTTACAAATCACATCTTTCACAAGTATTATACACCAATTCAATAACATGAACCATCAGTGTAACACACCATATATTATGAGGTCTAGACAAGTGATTGAGATGCTAATCATGCGGATGTGTGCAACGGATACTGATAAAACAGTATATTATGCAAGCTGCAAGCATAACACTATTAAACAGCACTTTTTAATTATTCTAATATTTTACCAGTTGTGAAGTTTGTATTTGAAATGTACTACTCATCTTCAGTAAATCAATATAACAATGGAACTCCCAAGCGAGTTTTTGTCTCGTATTATCAATAGTTTATCTTCGTTTTTACCCCTCTTATTTTGCAACCCCTCTTATTTTGCAGCTGGAGTCGTGAAGATTTCAATGTCATCAACATTTTTGAAACATAATCACATGACATTTAATTAAGTTGCACTCACCTTTCTTGTCTAAATAAATAGTTCAACAAATACATTCTTTATTCTTTTCCGGAGTTATCGGGTAAGATTACTTCAATAGATTCACAGTGAAATTTCAAACATAAATATACAACGACTGCACTTAAAGGACTTGCCGCCTGTTTTCTCAGTTACTTGAAATTAAAAGCATATCATGTTCCTCACGATCACAGTATATGAATTTGGCGCTTTCACTGCGGATATACCGCGGTAATTAAACATTATCTATACTTATAGATTAATAAATTTTGCAAATAAACTCCGAAACGGGTGCACCAGATTTCTTACTTACTCCTCTAACAATAAACTATATACAAGATGATGTCCGTAAACTATATTTAGATTTCACTCGCATAGGAAGTATCGTACATTAAATTATATAGATCTACTACGCAATGAACGATAACTCGTACAATGAGCGATAACTCGTGTTCGCCTACCTGTACGTTGTGGACACAGACTACCAATTATTTTGCTATACTTTCCTTTATAATGTAAAAATTAATTTAAAAAATCACACCGGCTCAACTTACCTGAAACTTGGCATAGAGTAATAACAATTCAAGTCCAAACATTTTTCAGGCTCTCGGGAAAATTCATAGTCTGCAAGTCTTGCTATGGCATCGTAAATAACCCCTACCCTGCTTATTTCACTTTTCCTTCGAGGAAAGGGTAAACATGGGCCTCTTTACACCCTTCCTACTACGCGCTTAAAAGCAAAATTTCCCATTATTATCAATTTTATAATTTTTTTCAGACCCTCTCCTTTCCATCTATGCCCAAAAATAAACCCATTCCACCCCATATACATCCCAAAGAATTTTTAAGAAAAAACCTCTATTTTTAAACTGGCACTACTTGCGTGGTCAATGAAATAGGGGTAAAATTAGTAGGCTGTAACCTAATAAGAACACAAACCTTGTCTGATTTTGCTGAAATCTGACATGCCGGTGTCTTTTGTTTATACAAAGTAGCTGCTGATGTTTCATTGAAATTGATGACTCCAAAGCAGAGTTATGGCCCTTTAATTGATGTGCTGGAACACCTTAAATCAGAGGATGAAATGAGCGTAAGACACACAGTTCTCAAATTTGAAGTGCTAACAACTCACATATGTTACAATTATTTTCTTTCTTTATATTTTGGTATACTAGATAAATATGTCCTATACAAAATTCAAGAAGCAAACCTTACCTATAACATAAATGAATATTTTAAACAATTTTTCAAAAAAATACCTTCAAAAAGCAAAAAATTCTTGGAAATTTTAAAAATAAAAATATTTAGCAAATTCTAATTTTAGTAAAACTTATAATAAAACATTCTACAATATATAAGCTTTAACAAATCAGTATAAATGTTAGGGAAAAAAGATTAATACCTTTGTTATAAGCAGATTATCCAACCTGGTTCATTCAGCCTCTGTCAGGAAGTGGTACTTACTACTCTAATTGGATTATCCCTGGTCATATTTAGACTTCTTTAATGGGTATTTCATGTAATAATAAGCATGATTAGACAATAAATAACATAAATTTTATAAAATTTTGGTTTTTATAACTCTGATTTTACAAGAAAAGGAATTTAAACATGCATTTTACCTACATACATTTTTCACTTTGCTGTAGAAAAAGGGGAGGTAACTCTGCAATAGAAAGGTACAAAATAACAGAAAATAATTAAAAAGCATTTCATATACTCTCAATGGTTCAACACAGAGAAATACATACCATGTCTATGTCACATATAATCACTCCTGGAGTTACTTGGAAGTTGACTACTAAGAACAAAGGGGGGGGGGGGGGGGGGGGGGGGTAGGGATAGTTATATTAAAATGCACATGAATTCTGCCTGCTAGGTGGATCACTATTTTTGCACAGTGTACATCTAAATTCTTGAAAACACACCTGTCCTTGTCCAAAAAAGATGATTTTGTCTGATATGCGACCACAGACAATGATGTCCAAGACACCTCAAGATTAGAGGAAGTCAGTAGGACTAAACATTCCACATGAAATGTTGAGCACCTTACTAACCTCCCCTGTCTTGGACAATCACAGATCAGTGCCAGCAATCAGACAGCAAATGTGTAATTCCAAAAGCTGAAAGAAAAGGAGAAAGTTTTAGAGACTGTAAACCAGTTTGGCGACAGATGATGGTGATAGATGAATACATTACAAAAAGAAATTGGTACAAACTTAAGAGACAGTTGATTTTATACATTTAGTTAAGGCTACTGTAGAGTAATATTGATGACGGCCGTTTCATGTTTTCTGAATACTCATTTGTCTCTGCTACTGGTAGAAATTTGTTCACTTCTGACTGACAACTGGCCTGATTTTTTAAAAATAAAAGAAGTCTCCTATTCAGGCCACTGCATACAATCCCACCACATCAACTGAAAATGAGCCACTGAAAAAAAAAATACTCAACTTTTAAAGCACTTTTAACTTCAATTCACATTCATAATTAATAAATAATTGTATCAACTATAATTACATATACACCAAGTGACTAAAGTTTTGAGGAATAATGCATTTCTCTAATACTAAGAGCAGTGTAAAAGAACAATAAAATGTTAGAACATACCTGTGTTTTTTGTACTCCATTTGAAATTTAAAATAAATGGATAGGTGAGGAATGTGCTCTATGTCAGCTACAACATTAAATATAGAATCAAAATTCATATTGCATAAATTCTTGACACACATTAATTGCACACATTACATCATACCCTTTGACAAACACGAGCAGGTGCCCCCTCCCCATTTTCAATTTTTTAAATCAATCCAACTTCTCCAAAATACAATTTTTTTCATTAAATTTGTCAACAATTTGCATAATTAGTTATAAATTATCCAAAAAGTGCCAATAAATTGATTAACGTGAGTTTTGACCTTTGACCTGATAGGACACAGACTACCAATTATTTTGCTATACATTCCTTTATAATGTAAAAATTAATTTAAAAAATCACACCGGCTCAACTTACCTGAAACTTGGCATAGAGTAACAACAATTCAAGTCCAAACATTTTTCAGGCTCTCGGGAAAATTCATAGTCTGCAAGTCTTGCTATGGCATCGCAAATAACCCCTACCCTGCTTATTTCACTTTTCCTTCGTTGAAAGGGTAAACATGGGCCTCTTTACACCCTTCTTACTACGCGCTTAAAAGCAAAATTTCCCATTATTATCAATTTTATAATTTTTTTCAGACCCTCTCCTTTCCATCTATGCCCAAAAATAAACCCATTCCACCCCATATACATCCCAAAGAATTTTTTAAGAAAAAACCTCTATTTTTAAACTGGCACTACTTGCGTGGTCAATGAAATAGGGGTAAAATTAGTAGGCTGTAACCTAATAAGAACACAAACCTTGTCTGATTTTGCTGAAATCTGACATGCCGGTGTCTTTTGTTTATACAAAGTAGCTGCTGATGTTTCATTGAAATTGATGACTCCAAAGCAGAGTTATGGCCCTTTAATTGATGTGCTGGAACACCTTAAATCAGAGGATGAAATGAGCGTAAGACACACAGTTCTCAAATTTGAAGTGCTAACAACTCACATATGTTACAATTATTTTCTTTCTTTATATTTTGGTATACTAGATAAATATGTCCTATACAAAATTCAAGAAGCAAACCTTACCTATAACATAAATGAATATTTTAAACAATTTTTCAAAAAAATACCTTCAAAAAGCAAAAAATTCTTGGAAATTTTAAAAATAAAAATATTTAGCAAATTCTAATTTTAGTAAAACTTATAATAAAACATTCTACAATATATAAGCTTTAACAAATCAGTATAAATGTTAGGGAAAAAAGATTAATACCTTTGTTATAAGCAGATTATCCAACCTGGTTCATTCAGCCTCTGTCAGGAAGTGGTACTTACTACTCTAATTGGATTATCCCTGGTCATATTTAGACTTCTTTAATGGGTATTTCATGTAATAATAAGCATGATTAGACAATAAATAACATAAATTTTATAAAATTTTGGTTTTTATAACTCTGATTTTACAAGAAAAGGAATTTAAACATGCATTTTACCTACATACATTTTTCACTTTGCTGTAGAAAAAGGGGAGGTAACTCTGCAATAGAAAGGTACAAAATAACAGAAAATAATTAAAAAGCATTTCATATACTCTCAATGGTTCAACACAGAGAAATACATACCATGTCTATGTCACATATAATCACTCCTGGAGTTACTTGGAAGTTGACTACTAAGAACAAAGGGGGGGGGGGGGGGGGTAGGGATAGTTATATTAAAATGCACATGAATTCTGCCTGCTAGGTGGATCACTATTTTTGCACAGTGTACATCTAAATTCTTGAAAACACACCTGTCCTTGTCCAAAAAAGATGATTTTGTCTGATATGCGACCACAGACAATGATGTCCAAGACACCTCAAGATTAGAGGAAGTCAGTAGGACTAAACATTCCACATGAAATGTTGAGCACCTTACTAACCTCCCCTGTCTTGGACAATCACAGATCAGTGCCAGCAATCAGACAGCAAATGTGTAATTCCAAAAGCTGAAAGAAAAGGAGAAAGTTTTAGAGACTGTAAACCAGTTTGGCGACAGATGATGGTGATAGATGAATACATTACAAAAAGAAATTGGTACAAACTTAAGAGACAGTTGATTTTATACATTTAGTTAAGGCTACTGTAGAGTAATATTGATGACGGCCGTTTCATGTTTTCTGAATACTCATTTGTCTCTGCTACTGGTAGAAATTTGTTCACTTCTGACTGACAACTGGCCTGATTTTTTAAAAATAAAAGAAGTCTCCTATTCAGGCCACTGCATACAATCCCACCACATCAACTGAAAATGAGCCACTGAAAAAAAAAAAAACTCAACTTTTAAAGCACTTTTAACTTCAATTCACATTCATAATTAATAAATAATTGTATCAACTATAATTACATATACACCAAGTGACTAAAGTTTTGAGGAATAATGCATTTCTCTAATACTAAGAGCAGTGTAAAAGAACAATAAAATGTTAGAACATACCTGTGTTTTTTGTACTCCATTTGAAATTTAAAATAAATGGATAGGTGAGGAATGTGCTCTATGTCAGCTACAACATTAAATATAGAATCAAAATTCATATTGCATAAATTCTTGACACACATTAATTGCACACATTACATCATACCCTTTGACAAACACGAGCAGGTGCCCCCTCCCCATTTTCAATTTTTTAAATCAATCCAACTTCTCCAAAATACAATTTTTTTCATTAAATTTGTCAACAATTTGCATAATTAGTTATAAATTATCCAAAAAGTGCCAATAAATTGATTAACGTGAGTTTTGACCTTTGACCTGATAGGACACAGACTACCAATTATTTTGCTATACATTCCTTTATAATGTAAAAATTAATTTAAAAAATCACACCGGCTCAACTTACCTGAAACTTGGCATAGAGTAACAACAATTCAAGTCCAAACATTTTTCAGGCTCTCGGGAAAATTCATAGTCTGCAAGTCTTGCTATGGCATCGCAAATAACCCCTACCCTGCTTATTTCACTTTTCCTTCGTTGAAAGGGTAAACATGGGCCTCTTTACACCCTTCTTACTACGCGCTTAAAAGCAAAATTTCCCATTATTATCAATTTTATAATTTTTTTCAGACCCTCTCCTTTCCATCTATGCTCAAAAATAAACCCATTCCACCCCATATACATCCCAAAGAATTTTTTAAGAAAAAACCTCTATTTTTAAACTGGCACTACTTGCGTGGTCAATGAAATAGGGGTAAAATTAGTAGGCTGTAACCTAATTTGTACCAAATTAAAAGTCTATTTTTATTTTCTATAAACAGCAATGAAATAGCAAAAACGTGAGTACGGTGGCGTTTCCGGTTGGCGGATCTAAATTACTGGCAATATTTAATGAAACTGACGACAAGCAATCGTTTATTTATTTCATAAATATGTATGCACCTTATTGGTATGGTTTATAAATATGTATGTACCTTATTGGTATGTAAAAAAAAAAGTTCGGTACATTTTTTACATATCAATAATGTACAAACATATTTATAAACCAAGACCCAAGTACCTGTCAATCCCCCCCCCCCCAAAAAAAATCAATTAATCAGTAAAATGCGCATATTCGCTGCTTTTATCCTTGACGGAAATGTAATAAGAGCTCAGCATCTGAAGTACAATATCTATAATATAGTATAACAGGTTTCACAATGAACATCAATTAATGAAATTGTTATTTTTCAAGTTTTTACAAAAAGGGGGGGGGGGGGGTGGAGACGTACTTCTACTTCATGCGGATTTTGAAAAAAAAGTATTTCTTCCTGCTATAAGCCTGTAGGCTGTCAGTAGAAACTACAATATATTTTCTGTCGGTAGTGGTCTAAATTCAATTCCCCGCGCTTGCGCGGGATTTCATCTAGTTGATTCAAATAAAAACCCCTCAATTTAAAATCCAAGGAAATTAGATAGCGATCACGTGACCATGAAACGCTATAGACGACAATGGCTGATCAGCCGTATACTATTCTTACTAAAATGTAAAATGCAAACTTTTTTTCTGCGTTATTTACGACCAAATCACTTATTTTTTCTGCATTAGGTTGAATATTCAACTTTACATGTATATGTTTGAACTGTCAGCAAGAAAAAATCTGAAAAATCTGTAGACGCGGCGAGGACGTAGAAACAATAGGCTGGTATTTCCTGTCTCTATCGTACGAAACTGTATATCGCGCATATCAGGCAGGCCAGTCTAGTAGAAACAGTAGAATAATTAAACATGTCATCTTATCACACCTATTAGCCTATTTCATTGACATGTTTAAAAATGCAGAACTTTATTTTATTCAATTAGAACAAATCAAATCATAACGTAATTAACTGATTAAGCGACTGAATCAACGATGATCAATGTTTATCATGGGGACCGGTGCCGCGGTAATTAGAATAATACTGTATAGTTTGAAACTGACGGTATCTTTAATACTAACTACCTTTTCTCCTATAATCACAAACAGATTAAAATTGACAAGCTCCGCTATAAATCAGCCAGTTTCTCTTCGTGTATTATACATGTTATAAAATCTGGCGTTTTTTTCTTACTAACAAGATTACATGCGTCATGAACACCCAAACCCTTGTCCATTAATAATACATGTATTCATAGCTCATTCTGTTAGTAAATGATCATAGTTAAATTACAAGTTCATACTTAAAAGCATGTAAGATTTTTTTCAGGATTTTCCTAATTATCCAGCATTTATCGTTGATAACTTCCTTAAAAGTATGCACTTTCTCATCTCTCTATCACTGAAATGTCGCTAAAGACGACACAGCAGTATGACACTGAAATCCGACTGAAATATGCAGATCGCCGTATTTGAATTTCAGCTCTAAATTTCGCATAAAATAGGCTTATAACAACTTTTATTTTTTTTCAGTATTTTAATGAACAGGGTTGTAGATAATATTTTTCATAAAATTACGATTTTTTTTTTTTTTTTTTTTTTTTTTTTTTTTTTGAAACAAGGGACAGGTCTTTTGAATAACAGGACTAGAGGCCCGAAGTAAGTAGCTAATACTTACGTCGCGGGTTCGAATCCACTGCGGAACATGAAGACTGGTCCTTCGGATGAGACCATATAAACCAATGTGCCGTTTCGCAGTAGGTGTTGGTACGAAAAAAAAACCCTCACTGCTTAATGGTTCTAATTGCCGAGTGTAGATGTAAATTTGCAGCTCTACACCAGCAGGTGGTTGCGTCTCCATATGAGTGAAAACATCTCGAGAGGGAGGTTAAAAAACAAACAATCATAAATAACAGGAAAGAAATGAAAGAAAAAAAAAAGGAATTATGTGTACATTTTTATTTCACCGATGGCAAACGGCATTGGAAATTAATTCATCCTTTGATCAAATAAGCCACTACTTCAAGGGATTACAAATAATGTATGTTTTAAAATTAAAATAATATGTCAACCAGCACGAAGTTGATCGAGGCTAGATAAAAGTATTGTTCCACCTATATTTTTGTCTACGAATGTTCTTGCAAATACATGTCGTTTGGACAATCTAAATGAAACTTAAGAAAAATGACACCGTGGATTCAATATCTAAAATTTTCAAAATGTCCACCGTTCCCATGAAAACAGAGAAAATATATTAAAAAAAAAATAAATCTCGTTTTTCCTCTGCGCTGCCAATTCTTTTGAGAAAGTTAACATTTATTGCAATGTTCAGTGTGACTTTTTTTTCATTTTTTTTTTTCTTTCCACCCAGCTAGCATTATCAGTAGAAGGGCTTTTAGATATTCTGATGTGATATGAAATATTTGATAATGGAAATAAAGCAGCATCTATCAATAAGATTGTATTTACACATCTACCCTTTTAACAGCTTGATATTATCTTTGTTTACTATGAATAAATGAAAGAGAGATTTTCAAAGCATTCCAATTAAAATGATGAAAATAGAATAACACAATGATTATTTTTTTAACAAAATAATTAATTTTACCTATTTGAAGTTTACGGTTGCTTTCTTATTAAATGGGTAGGTATGTAGATTCTATTTGTCATAGATAGTGTATATCTATATTGATTTCCGGATTGGATAATCTGCAAAGATCCACTTGCAACAATGAAAACTTCAATATCTTGTCCGAGAAATGAAGCTGAGTGGCTATCAAGATCAACAAATTTTAAATGCTAAAACTATAAGCAATATGTTTAAGTACCATTGTCTTCTAAATGTTTAATAAACGCCATAATCGAGTTGCACGCAATGGAAACATGCATTGTTTGAAACGTTTCAAGACAGTCTCACATTTTGTTTTTTTTTTTATCTTATAAAGTGATAACGTTTTATTGTCATATATAAAAATCAGGATGGTAAAAATGAACAATAATTCATTTTCACAAGACGGCGCTGTATTGAGTTTTCTCATGACGGGGCATTTATAAAGAACATTATGAACATACGTGTAATGACGTGTAATGAATGCCCTTATCTCTATAATTTCAGTGAAGTTTTCCAGTGTAAGCTATAAATGTGTGATCATTTTGATATGGAAAAAATGGCACCAATTTACTTTTATGTGCAGAGTAGGACGAGAAATCGGGTAGGAAATCCTGTATTTAAATAAATTTATAGCAAGTTATTTTGTTTTAGTGAGGATTTAATACTTGTAGATCAATGCTTGTTAATCTGCAGATCACGAATGCTTTTAATTCAAAATTCTCCAGAGGTCTATAGCCAGCACCCAAAACAGGCCAGGAAATGTGGAAAAGGCTTTCGGCGAAAAACACACACCAGGGTATATTATGGAACGCCGGGACTGTCTTATATGAGGATTAAACATTATATGCAGTGTTCTCTTCATTATATGTGGTACTATTTTAATTATATGAAGTAGTTTTTACAGCATATCGTGTGCAACTTCCATTATATACAGTACTTCTTTCATTATATGATGTAGATGTGTCATTATATTATGTACATCTATCATTATATGAGGTGTTTTTATCATTATATGAAGTGCTTTTAACATTATATGCGGTAGATCTAACATTATATGCAGTGAACACAACAATATATTATGTACTTCTCACATTATATACAGTATATTCATCATTATATGTAGTATTTCTGTTATTATGATGATGCTGATCGTTAAATATTATGTCCGGTCCTGTTAGCATTCCGTGCGGTAGATTTTGCATTTCGTTATGATGTAGACACAGTATTATATGCGGTGCTTTCTTCTTTATGTGTATGATCTTTCGGAAGCTACCTTTCGGAACTCTCTGTTAAAAATTCGGTACCTTGAGAACTCCGACCTTTCCTGTTGAATTCAGTACAATAAAAGCATACGTATATAACAATTAATGCTCCGTGAACAGGTTAAAATGTTTTTTATAAAGATATGAAGTATAGGGTAAAAGAGTAAAATAAAATCCATTCTATTTCATGGTATGAAGTAAAGAGAGAGAGAGGGGGGTGTTGATAGAAATATTTTGGGAGTGGAAAAAATTTGAGACATTTTCTATTTTTTTGTGAACAATATGACTTTCAAAAAGATTCATATTATATATAGGACAATCAATGTCAAAAAAGATAATAAAAAACAACAGGGGCGTCGGCAAGAATTTGACATTGGGGAGGCGAACTGGATCGAAAAAGGGTAGGGGTCCTAACCAACTAAAATAAGACTTCAGCCAAAATCTTGATATTTTTATTTTCTGATTAATAAAGAACAATTAAACATGCAACCAAAAAAATGTTTTATGTGAATTAAGTTATATGCACTATAGATTAAAAAAACGGAATATTTTTAATTAGCTAGGAGCTAGTGTTTTGTTTTTTTTTTTTTTCCGAAACGGCATAGAAAGAACTTTGAAGGGTTTATGAGGTAAAGATTAAAATACATATAACTTTCTATTATTGTATAATATTTATAGTTACTCGCCGAAAGAATGCATACATGCATGTAGTCACGGTTAAGAAAAAATTACTTGGCTTTGGATTGTATCTTATATAGTCAAATATCTGGATTTCAAAACTGCGTTCGCATGGATAATGCTTACAAGTGAAATGGCAAGCTTTTAAATAAGGACCTCTCCGTTTTTCACGAATTTCATTCAATCCGAAACATAGGAAAAAATATGCATATTTTCAAAATCAATTCAAGAAAAAAAAATGAAAAAAAGGGGGGGGGGAGCTTTTCGATCTTGTTACTGAAATTTAAAATGAAGAGGGTGATTAATCCTTCATAATCCCCCCATTTTTGAAATGCAGAAATGTGTATGACATAAAAAAATCATCTGAAGTTGTTTTAAATAGTATTTGTTGCCCATTATTTTAGTATATTGCTTTAATTTTAATAGCTTACAACTTCGATTCATCAAAGATTTCCAAACATCGATAGACCAATTCATTAGACAATGAACAGGTCTGTTATACGCGGGGGGAGGTGTCAGGAAGGGGTGCTCTATTTTTTTTTTTTTTTTTCCTACCGTTCACGGTGGCTCAGTCGGTAGAGCGCTCGCTCCGTGATCGGGAGGTCGTGAGTTCGAATCTCGGCCGCGACAGACCTGAGTCGATAAAAAATAGGTACCAACTGTTCCTTCGCCATGCACTTTGGAGTGAAAGTTGCGGGTCTTTCGGATGAGACCTTAAAAACCGAGGCCCCGTGTCACGGCAGGCGTTGGCACGATAAAGATCCCTCACTGCTCAATGGCCCTGAGTGCCGAGTAAAGGTCAAAATTTGAAGCCCTTCACCGGTATATGGTGACGTCTCTATATGAGTGAAAAATTCTCGAATGGGACGTAAAACAATATACAATCAATCAATCAATCTAATTTTTTTTCTCCAATTTCACCACTTTTTCTGAGAATAGGCTGAAGTTTCGATATGTAGAAATTCATTAACGATGCTGCCCCCCCCCCTCCTTTCATACACACTTTCTGTTGCTGTCAGGTCGAAATCGGATAAATTCCAAAAGAATTGAAAAGAAAAAAAAATCCGGCAACTTAGAGAGTCCCCCCCACCCCCCAAAATAGAATTTCCAAAAACGTTGCTAGCTGTGGGCCTGATAAAGAATTTCTAGCAAACTTGTACGTAGAGCGATGGATACCATGCTTATTGTTTACAAACGCCAGGTACAGGTATATAATTACACACGTACACGTACATCCCAATTTGCGTCTGTGTAAACAATAGCTTTCACACTTCGCCGCTCCAATGACCACAGATATTGCCATTACAAATGTTAAGATTTTGTTTTTCTCGTTTATTTTTCTTTCATTTTTCATTTCTTTTTTTTTGTGTGTGTGGGTGTGTGTGTGGGTGTGTGTGTGTTTTTTTTTTCAAAAGTATCGGGGCGGCGATCGCCGCCCCTTTGCCGACGCCCCTGAAAAACTAACTGCATTCCTACGCCTTCGAGTACGCAGGGCTTTAACGACGGCTTATAGAAAACACTACATGTATTTACTTATTTGTTTTTTAGAGGTGGGATGTGCTAATTTTTCACAATGTAAATTACCCTTTTATCTCTCATTTTATTTGGAAGAGGGGGCCTATATATATATATATATATATATATATATATATATATATATATATATATATATATATATATATATATATATATATATATATATATATATATATATATATAGTTTTTTTTTTATCTTTTTAGAAGTAAAATCTTGAAGTACAACCCACGACTCAATACATTTTCTGTTCTGAAAATCGTTTATCTTTTCCTGATACATTACATAACATTCACATAGTATTTAACTAAAGGCAATTTCAGCAATTTTTTTTATACGCCATAGTTTAACAATTAATACTATGGAACAATGAAATTATTTCAGTAATACATTGTAATAAGTGCATCTCTCTCTCTCTCTCTCTCTTGTTGTAAACTACTGAAGTATTGATATGACTTCGAAATTCCTTTAATACATGTATAGGGATTAATATTGTGTGGTATGTGATTATTCCGCGATGCAATTTGGCTGACGTGTGGTTGATTACCAATTATTAAAGATAACCCAAAATCAATAAGAATTTTCATATCTAAGAACGAAAAAAGGTAGAACTTTTTTAAATCTAACAAGGGGGGTTCCGAAAGGTAGCTTCCGAAAGATCATACACATAAAGAAGAAAGCACCGCATATAATACTGTGTCTACATCATAACGAAATGCAAAATCTACCGCACGGAATGCTAACAGGACCGGACATAATATTTAACGATCAGCATCATCATAATAACAGAAATACTACATATAATGATGAATATACTGTATATAATGTGAGAAGTACATAATATATTGTTGTGTTCACTGCATATAATGTTAGATCTACCGCATATAATGTTAAAAGCACTTCATATAATGATAAAAACACCTCATATAATGATAGATGTACATAATATAATGACACATCTACATCATGTAATGAAAGAAGTACTGTATATAATGGAAGTTGCACACGATATGCTGTAAAAACTATTTCATATAATTAAAATAGTACCACATATAATGAAGAGAACACTGCATATAATGTTTAATCCTCATATAAGACAGTCCCGGCGTTCCATAGTATATCTATCCTTAGTATCATTGACATGATTGTACACCCTCTGCTCAAATACTTCATTTATATTTATTTCTAATATCAAAATTGCAGTTCTTACGGATTTAATCATATGACGCTAAAATTAGAAAGCAATCCCCAAGTGTTTATAGTAATAATATATTCAATGTTCTTTCGTTTTTTTTTTCTTTAACACGCGATACGTGAAGCAATATATTAATTGGTGTTAATATTACAATTGCAGGTGGTGTAATACCCTGTCTTGGATGTTTTTGCAATTGCATTTTTCTGAGTTTTTTTTGTAATTGTCATATTAGTATTATATAAAAAAAAATCTAAAAAAAAAATTCTCTACATCTTATAGGAAGTTAATTAGTATTTCTCCATTATCTTTAAGATATGTATGTATGTTTTTAGAATGTAATAAACATCTGAGTAAAATTGAACTGCAGAACTTGTTAATTATACAAAAATAACCCAATTACTCCTGATAGGTTTGAATTTATACATCATGTGTTCAGTTTTGCTCTTGAAGTCGAAGATCTGTTATTTGGTAAAGATATGTTCTCAATCAATTCCTCTTGTCTACAAACACGTTTTCAAAAATAGTTTTTAAACCCATTTTCAGATCTATATGCCTATTTCCAACAAAACATTGAGACTTCTTATTAATATGTTTTGTTTGTTTGTTTGTTTGGTTTTTTTTCTTATTTCTATCCTGAAATTCCATCCAGCTATTTAACAGTACCCCTATGTACACTGTCAAAATTAAGTATATAGGACAAAAGTTTTCTATGCGTTCATGGTAGGATTATAAATATCAATTTTTTTTAATAAAAAGTACGTGAAATCCCGATTTCAATATGAAGAATCATCTATATAGTTTGGAAGTAATTGAAAAGTGAAACACAGCATACATATAGTTTTTGTAATGAGAAGCAGAGAAAAGATTTAGGGTGATCGTGAATCGATCGTTGGCCCAGAGCCCGAGTTTATTGTTGACACACAATATGTAATAGCTGAACTCAATCTAAATGAACTGAGGGATCTAAAAGTAGGCTTGCTACTTTGACAAAGTCAACCAAGAAGAGAAAGAAACTGAAAATAGAGCTTGGAAAAGCGAATCTCCTCACCAAATTTTAGTTGGGGATTAATATAATTGTTGGATGAGGAAGAAACCGAAGCTCAGCGACACTCACGCAGGGCTCATGAAGGTTTGTTAATACATGTTATCATTTCCGAGATCTCCATCGCTTCCAAAGAAAAAAAAATCAGTGTAAATTCAACATAAAAACACACATATGATATATAAATGTTATTGCTAATGAAAGTGCAAATTTTGATGAAACTGTCATGAAAATATTATTTGAAGTTTTGTCGCAATAACAAAAGCAGATTAAAATGTTCAAGATTTATAATTTGTCCGAAAAACGTATGATATTTTGTTTTTGATAATTGCTCTTTCCTCATATTTCATTATAATTGTAAACTCTACAGTTTATGTACGTGTCATTCAGAATTCCCAAATAAACAGATCTAAGATTGCTCAGGTTTATACGACCCTTAATTTCCGGCAGATTCTAATTACGTTAATTTTGTATGAGGAGAGAATATTCGTTTTTCTCAAACTGTTACCTTATTTCTTAATTATATATTGTGTACATTAAATAAAGGAAAAACACACACACACACACAGGATTTGCAGCTGTACTGTTTTTTTTTTAAGAATTGTTGACTCATTAATAAGTGTGTATGGAGGAAAGTCGAATAGACATGCCAAGTGTATACATATAAATTGTAAGGAAGTAATTTTGTTACTTCATTTCCCTAGAAAACCTAGTGATGTTCTTAAGTTCTTTTATGCAAATTATTTAATAATGCATACCTGATCTGCACGGTTTTTACGAGTTGTCTCCCGATCAACACAACAAATAACTTAAGTAGGTCAACGCTGTATCGATTAAGTGTTACAAAGGTCAGGAAGTGTGGAATGTTGTTGCAAAGCAATGAGAAGCAACTCTGCCTGTACAAACATTCAAAATGATATACATAACTTAAAATTTTCATGGAATGATTTACAATTGAAAAAAATGGTAAGAGATTGTACGATTGGACAAAAAAAGTTCCCAAGACTAATACAAAACGTGATCCACATTTAAAAAGTTTTTTAAGGTCTTCCGTTTCCAACGGCAGACCTTCTACTGATTCTGATGGTTAAGATTTTAAGATCTTCCGCTGCAGGCGGAAGACCTTCTACTGATTCTGATGGTTAAGATTATTCTTATTATTCTTTTTTTTTTTTCCTAGACGCCAACTCAAATTTGCAGGGTTTAAAGACGTTACAAAATTCTATCAGAATGCTGTCAAACATTTAAAAAACCCACTTCGGCTTTTGGGTTATCTCCCTTTAAATGAAAATTTAGGAGGCTTCATTTCCAGACAAAGGCTCAGAGACTACTGAAGCTGGAGTAGAAATTCTACCGAATTTAAATAATAGAAGCACTGAAGTTGTGCACATCGGTTTTTGTTTTTCAATTTCTGTATTCAAAATGGCGCTAGAGAGGGGTCAAAAATTAGAACGCCAAAAGAGCGAAAATTTACACATATTTTCCTTTTTATCTTCTAAACTAAAGATATTTTGATAAAACACGTAGAATAAAAGTTGTGCACAATTTTAAGGCCTCTCATTTGACACCACTAAAAAGGGTCTGGCCCCTAAAATTAGGGATCTGGGGCCCCTTAAAGTTTTTGCTTTATAACTCAAAAACGGTAAATATTTCAAAATAGCTGCCGGAATTAAAGTTGTTATTTAACATCTTATTGATCTCAAGAAAATGTTATTTTGTTTGAGTCTTGTGTTCTAAATGAGCTAGAAGCATAACACATATACAGGTAAGTGTTTTCATTCAGCAAGTAAACAAGAGCTCTTCATGCGTGTAATTAAAATAAACTTACTATAAATAATAAACCTTGCTATATTAGATGCTAATATTCTTTAGAATCAGGTTTTTGAAGTATTTTGTGCTTTATTTCCAAATTATTTACTGACAACTTTCCCTTTTATTTCGTTTGTTTTCAAATTTGGATAAACCAGTCTACTAAACAGGGAAAAAAAAGATAACCTTTTCTTCTTATCATATAAAAACAAACAATAAAGTTAGAAAATAAAACAAAATTTTAAACATAGACTATTCACAGCCATTAAGTACACGCCTTTTACATTCACCTCGTGTGTTTACAATTATGTAACCCCTCCCTCGATAGCGCGTGGCAAAGGAGGTCACCGAGGATCAATCGGCGTGTGAACCAGCGACCTAAGGTCATACACAAAACAAACCATAGAATGGCCATTCCAAATACATTTTAACTAAGTGATGAGTGGATAAATATGTTGAATCTTTCAGATTATTTCATATTTTTGATTAAGTCGCTAGTACATTTCAATTTATATTTTATTCGCTGAATTACAAGAAAGTTGCATATTGATTTTTATAAACATTGTATTTCTCGATATCGAGATAATTGAGCTTTGTGGAAAATTACTTTAAAATCATTTCGAATCTGTCATATGATTTCGTCTTACTGTTTATCACTCGCTCGTTTTAATCAGCTAGTCTTAATTGCCTTTCACTTATACACTTCAAATTCAATGCATTTTGAATGCCGAAAAGACCACTTTGTTTGCGTATGAAAGAAACAGTTTATTTGTCTCTCTAATGTTATTATTTAACGAGTTGCTATTTTTTTCATGAACATTAAACAGCATGTATATAATTATCACGATAATTGTATGTAGAGGTCACATTTTTAATTATCATGAAAATCGAAAATAAAATTGAGTACTTTTGAGTTTGTATTATTTTCTTCCTACATGTAACTTACAATATTATTGCATACAAAATACTAGGTCGGACGCAAGTAACCTGAATATTTCACTTGTATTTGAAAATTCTATCGAGTTTCGAATGAATTTTACCCGTTAAAAAGTGTACAAAAAAAACTTCTTATGCAGTTTTCTTTGGGAATCAATTGGCTTAGATAGTCTACTCCGACATGTGTTGACAAAACTCGCGCAATGAGAAGCCATATACTTCAAACTTATGACCTCTTGGTCAGTGCATGTGAAGATTATGCATGCAATTAGTGTCTGGAAAACGAAGGATGTTTTATAAAAATGATTTGACATGTTAAGATTTGTTCTCATTCCATATTAAATACAAACACAAACCCGTTATTTTCTTTGTTATTTTATACTGTCAGTTATATTAGATAGATTGTTTTAAAAACCTGTTGTTTAGGAAGATTAATCTTATGCATTTGTTTTATTTCATCTAATGAACTGAATTTACCCATGATACGAATTACTGGTACATGCATGTAATTAAGTACGCGTAAATTATTTGTTTATGTGGAAGAGCGCCCAAAATGAATACACTTCGAACTCTGGAATTTCCCTATTTTACCAGTTTACTGCATGTTTAAATCATAGGTCCGCTCAGCTGACGAGTTGTTTTAATAACGGTAATAAATTATATTCAAGTCCTGGCCAGCGATCGTTACGGTTGGTGACATTGCAATTAAACAGGTAGATACTAAGGTACTAAGATACTAACGGGTTTCACCTGATATGTTTTCATTGAGTGTTTTCATAAGAAGTAAATTACTGGAGGATATCATGTTCACCCTGATCACATCGATAGCGCGTAGAAGCAGCTGTATATGAACACACGCTTTTGTGTACAAAGCAAACCTGTAAATTAATCAAAAGAATGGGGGAAAAAAACTATGAAATAAAAACATTTCTCTATTAACTGAAATGATTGTCTTTAGGCAGATAAAAATAAATGATTATCCGCCTGAGAACATGTGAAAGTTATACCCAAATACAATGTAACGAAGGATTTTGGGTTTAATCCGAGTACACAATAGCAATGATGTGTACATGTACATGCAGAATACCGCTTTTTTATCCTTCGTCCATGTGTTCCTCCTAAACGGAAAAAATTATCAGTAAATTAAATTATACTGAACGAGGTTGGAAAATGCCGAACTTTATTTCTTAAAATTAACAGTAATTATCAGACTTTTCTCATATCACTGTAAAATTGCCCTAAAAACTAAAACCGTCTGGTTTGACTTTGCCAACGCGTTTTAGATCGGGGTCGAGATTTTTATTAAATGTCTGGAGTATTTCGCTTATTCTGCAAGTCTTTATAATGGGGGGAAAAACACTGGCAGATTTAGAAGAGGTTCAGGGGGCCTACCCCCTTTTGTATCCAAAATATACACAAGATTTAATAAATCAATTTTTTTTGTATGGCTTTGGGCCCCTACCTCGACCCGAAAGCTAAACTGGTCGGGCCCCCTTTTAAAGATTCCTGTATCCGCCACTGAAAAAGAATGTGTTGTTCTCTTGGATGTCGATATCTGAATTATATTTTAATTAAACATCCTAATATATCATGGGCGCCAATAATAAGACGATTATTTGTTTTTTAAAATAAAGTGGTTCTCAAAGATTAAAAAAAAACCCTTATAAACGGCCAAATAATTATTAAATCATCTAACAAATGTTAGTTTAGTTCTTTGCTTACATAATCTAACTTTTATAAATTAACACGAAAGTCGTGCGGTCGTACACAAATACTCAGAAGCAATCTTTCATATTTAATGAACGTATAGGTGAATAAATTTCCTCTCATCAGTATACGTATACCCCCATCCCCGAAATAAATAGAATGTTTTTCTTCGCAGTCGGTTGGTTTTACCAGGTACATGTATAAGTACATGTGAGGATGGAGCTTTACAGAAGCAGGTGATGAATCCCGAGAGAAAGGCACTGCCTATTTTATATACATGTACATTCCTAGGGACCTGGTTTTCTGCACTGATTGGCGATGTCACTATTATTCAAAGACCTAGCTAGAATTTTTTTTTCTCTCTCTCTCTATGAAATGCAGGCCAGTCGATCGTAAAAAAAAAATAAAAATGACAAAATAATTTCAAATTTTTAATAAGTATCTCATCTCCCAAGCCAAAGACCCAAGTAAGCTTTTATGTTCATAAAGCTTCATCTTTGTTTGCTTTCTTGGTGTATATAAGCGTTATCGTCGTTGTCGTTCTAAAGCTACTTGTAAATTTTTCTCATTTTTATCTTATCAAGAACCACTGGGCCATAACAACGAAAATTAGCACAGTTTGGCGGATTATAAAACGTAAACTGACATAAACCAGGTTATACTCGAATAATTTGCCCAAGAATTAGAGTCATTCCTAATTAAAGTAATAGAGAGTCACTGGAAGCTCATACTTGATACAGGAATTGCTTATGACAAAAGGGTTTGCCACGACCTTCATCCAAGGTCATTTCTGTAAGTTCAAGGTCACTGACAGAAAAGTGTAAGATTACTGTATGTGCTATAATTTTGGAAGCTCATACTTGGAATAAAGATTGCCTATGATCCACCGGTTTGAGATAACATTGTACTAGACTGGCAGAAGAAGTTGGAAAATTCGTGCCTAGATTATAAGTTTATAAGGGATGGGAGGAACACAGGAAACTTTTTCTCAGATTGCATGAGATGGGTTTGTCCTGACCTTGAACAAAGGTTTTCCCGGCAAGTTCAAGGTCACTGGCAGATAAATATTAATTTTTTTCCATACTATAACTTTGTAATATAAAATCACTGGAAGCTTTTACTTGATACAGAGATTGCTTATGATCCAAGGATGTGTTTTGACCTTGATCCAAAGTCTTTCTGGCAAGTTCAAGGTCACTGACAAAAACATGCAATATTCTTTTCCAGGTATATCTTTGTCATTGAGTCTCACTGGAAGCTCATAATTTGTTCAAAGGTTGTTTTTGACCTTAACATAGGTTATTTAGGCAAGTTCAAGGTCACTGATATAATAAGTGTAAAATTCAAAAAGGTCTAGTCGCCCACGTGGCGCAGTGGCAAGAGTGTCTGCTCTAGAGTCGTGGAGTAAGGAGTTGATCCTTACGTTGCAGGTTCGAATCTCACTGGGGGACGCAGAGACCGGTCCTTTGGATGAGGCCGTATAAACTGAGGTCCCGTCTGGCAGTAGGTGCTGGCACGAAAAAGATCCCTCAATGCTCAATGGCCATGAGTGCCGAGTATAGGTCAAAATTTGCAGATCTCCATCGGCAAATGGTGTCGTCTCCATATGATTGAAAAATTCTCGAGAGGGACGTTAAACAACATACAAACAAACAAACAAAAAGGTCTATAATTTTGTAATAGAAAAAATTGCATGCATTTGCATTTCACTGAGAAGATGATAAATATATCATCCAGAGTGTGTTATGGCCTTGGCTTAGATTCGAGGTCTATTAGAGAATATGATGTTTTGGATGAATAGTTTGAAAAAATACGTAACTGTGAATTTTTTATGTCGGTGACATACAGATGGTGTTTGCTCTTAACCAGCTGCAGAATGTGTCATGGTTTGACGCAAGGTTATTTGGACAAGTTCAAGTTCACTGATAGGGGAATTTTACATTCCTTTACTGTCTTTCTACTGTTGAAACATTGCAAGTTAATGCCCCTTACAGGATTGTTTATAACCTTAAAATGTTGCATGACCTTGACTCAAGGTCGCTATGTCCTGTTCGGAGCTCTGACGGAAGACCTATTCGTTGCATTGCAACGAGCTCGGCTCTAGTTCTTATTATTCTTTTTTTTTCCTAGACGCCAACTTTGAAGCTTCATATCTTCCTCATTCCTAAACGGATTTTGTTCAAATTTTCAGAGCTTTTATACTTTACAAAACACTCTCAGAATATTGTAATACAATACGGGAATTACCATCTGTTCACGAGTTATTCCCCTTTGATTGAAATTTTAATGCGTTTGGTTTCCAGACAAAGCCTCTGAGACTGTAATAATTGGAGCACAAAACCCTTTGAAAATGAAAAGAAGAAGCATTGAAGTTGTGCACATCGGTTTTTGTTTTTTGATTTTTGCATTAAAAATGGCGCTAGAGAGGGGTCAAAAGTTAGAACGCGGAAAAGAGCGAAAATTTTGACATATTTTCCTTCATATCTTTAAAACTAAAAATATTTTGTTAAAACATGTAGAATAAAAGTTGTGCATAATTGCAAGAGCTTTCATTTGACATCATTTAAAAGGGGCTGGCCCCTAAAATTAGGGATCTAGAGCCCTTGAAATTTATCGCTTTATAACTCAAAAACGGTAAATATTTCGATATGGCTTTCGGAATTAAAGTTGTTCTTTAACACCTTATTGATCTCATAAAAATGTTGTTTTGTTCGAGTATTGCGTAATATGTCGTGATATGTAGGTAAAACGCAGGTCCCGTAAACAGGTAAGCGTTTTCATTCGGCAAGTAAATCGGAACTCTTCATGTGTATAACTTAAACAAACTTGCTATAAATAATATACCCTACTGTATTTAATGCTTATTTTCTTCTAAATAAGGTTTTAAACGTGTTCTGTGGTTGACTCATAAATTATTTTTTACAACTTTCTTTCTTTTTTTTTTTAATTTAGTTTTAAAGGGAACAACGTCTTCAAATAAAGGAAGGAATTAAATGTATCTATATAACTATATAAGTAATATTAAACTTTAAGCATCGAATAATTAATGATCATTAACTGTACGCATCTTACGTTCTCCATGTTCACCTCGATGTTTTACAGTTATGTAACAACAACCTGCGATTCCACGTTGCCGAGGTCACCAGTGTACCAGCCACCTGCGGTCATAAGCCATGTAAACAAAACAAACATCTGTGAAGACTGTGATTGTGTTTTAAATCCATTGTGTAGGAACAACGATTAATGAAACATTATGGGTATTTTTTTATTTATATCGAATCTTTAAGATAACTTAATCTCATCTTTGATTTAATCTTAATTCCAAAACACTAGTGCATAAAATCATTTCGAATTTTAATCGCTTTCACCGGCCTGTTTACTGTCGACACAACAACACGATTTAAAAAAAACAAAACAAAACAAAAAAAAAACAAACAAACAATTTATTTCTCTATCCCGTGTTATTGTATTCTATTTCAATTGTAATTGAAAGTGTGCTACGACAAATAATTGCAATTAGTGATGGAAGTATTAAGTATAAATACTTGAGTAAAGTATATTTTTTCCTATCAGTCTCTTGTTTCTTCATTTAATTTTTCATTTAACATGTTTAATATTAAGTAAACTATATACATCAAAAGATACTTTTAAAAAATTTTGTAACCCACTCCTCGTTCACACGTGGGCGCAGAGATCAGCGAGCCGCGGTCATATCGGTGTTAAAATGCAGTGTGTACTCATAGCGATTAATGGAACATTGGGTTTGAAATCATTTCGAACCTTACATATTTTATTTCACTCTATCTCACGCCTATTTTTATCAATCCTAACCGCCCGTGCATTTATTCATTTCAAGTTTTATGCATTTTAATTGCCGACTCAACAATTTATTTTTCTGTCTCATGTTTTAAACTGCATGTACACATGCATGATAATTGTAAGTGGGGTGACTTTTTTCAATTCTCGGCATCCTCACAATGTCAAGGTATTGTGATTTCGGAACCTTAATTGACATTGTGAGGATGAATTCTCGAGAAAATCGAAAAGTTTTACGGATACATACATACATGCATGCAAGTACAGGACATGCTCGTTTTTTAAGCACGATCATGAATTGGAATGTACAAGTGTATAATTATGCAAGAGCGCCCCAAATATACGCATATCGAGTGTTTAAAATACAGAGAAATACAAAATCCCCAGTCTCTGTTTTACATTATCTTTGCAACAAAATATTGGTTAATCTGAAATCGATTTTATTGATTTATAGCTTATTTTGAAGTAAATTATCTGTTCGCTGAGTTGATATTGAGTTGTTTTTATAACGGGTACATTTAGGGTATTCCGAATCACTTTTTACATTTTGACTGTAAACGATTTTATTAACAAGTATATAAATGGTTGGTTGGTATTAAAGGAAAGTCAATTCTATGAAAAATCAGATCTACATTACACACGGCGAGTCTATCTATCGGCCTTGACAGGGGTTATATTTACATCACTTTTTAGTGTATTGCAGGTCACTTCCGGGTATTTCGAATCACCAGGTAAATGGCTAAAAAACAGTCAGATAACAACATTATAAACAATGAATTAGTTGGTATTGTTTACCAAAAGTATCAAAAAATAAAAAGAATTATTTTCTTGTTGATTGCTCTTGTTTATTTATAAAGTTATTAATAAAGCCACCCCACCCCCCCCCACCCCCCCCCCTCTGTAGACACACTATAAAACCGGAGGCGGATCATGCAAAAAAGCAAATACCAGCAAAATAATACTTTCAGAAATTACCTGATTGTAGATTGTTGTCCTGTAAATATAATCATGATAATTATGTAATTATTTTTTACCCATGTTATTTTTTTAATGCAAAACAATTAACATTGAACTGTCATAATTCTACGAGTAGACTACCAAAAAATGATATAATGATGAAAAAAAAAAATTGTGAAAAGGAATTAAACCAACTCAAGTTTAGATATCATGATTATCAAGAATGACATATATCACTGCATAACTTGCACGAACTCGTACATATCAACAGTGAACTACACTGATCAAGTGTATACCGGGACCCGGGATAGTCTTATTAGCTCTTGCTTTGTCAAATCATTACTTTCATACCCCTTGCATTTAAGAAAAACAATATTATAAAAAACAAGATGTGTTTGTGAAACACTATGCACCCGGCGGCAACAAAGTTCGAAAAAGCTATTTTTAGCATATAGATCACAGTGAGGGTCACAAGGTCATTGACCTTGGTGTCATTTGAAAGAGTTTAATTAATGGAGTAAGCATACCAAATATGAAGTCTCTATCTCTCATGGTTCAAAAGTTATGGCGAAAGTTAAAGTTGACAACAGACAGACAAACAGGACAAAAACAATATGCACCCCCGATCTATCGATCCGGGCGCATAAAAAATATATCTGACATATAACAAGTATGTATATGTAGCGTTTGCAATTTATTTGGCTGCGGGAATGTACACGCGTGGTTCGAAATACCCCAAACTGTAGGGGGCTACAAATCGCAGGGTTCTCCTTAAGATCCGGCACCCGGCGATTTCTCGCCCCCTACTTGTGGCAAATTCGCCGCCTACTTTAACTGTAACTCAAAAAGAAAGAGTTTTTAACACGTAGGATTTTCTTTCATAAAGAAGTATATAACGATATTCCACATGGAGACGATGAGTGTTACTTTTTTTTAAGTATATCGATCCCGATTTTGTTTTTGGATCGAAAATCGGCGAATAATTACTTTCATTTTCAAATAACATGCTAACTTCGCTAAAAAGCGAAGATTAGGTAAGTTTTGGGTGTCATTTAGATGAATATGAAGTTGCAATAAATTATGTTGAATTCAATTACTCTTTCTGTTTAATTAAATTAACACGAATTTCGAATTTACATGTTGAACGAATTTCGATGTTGCATTATTGATTATGTGAAGCGAACAGTGTGTTGCCGACGGAACTTTTAATAAAATAAAAAACAAAAACAAATCAAAAACCGAATAAACGCCTTGGAAGACTGAAGCAAATAGATCTTCACCTGAAGAGTAACAGAAACTTGCATAGGTAGTACAAGAACATGTTGCAACATTCCAATATACCTCCCCCCAAAACCTTAATATTTGCCATAAAAAAATCAATGATATTAACTGTTAATGCATGCATCCTAGATAAAATGATAAGGTAAAATGTTCAGAATTATCACTTCTTAAACACTTTTTGTTCTTTTTTTACTCATTATCTTTGTGCTACATTTTTTTGTCTTAAATCCGGGAAATGGCTCCAAATGGCTTCTTATTTTTAAAATTTTTCCGGGGGGGGGGGGGCATGCACCCGGACCCCCCGAGCAGGCTCGCGCCTTCGGCGCTCGAACTTGGTGCCTCCTACTTTCTTTTAAATCCCCTGCTACTTGAGAAATTAAGGAGAACCCTGCAAATGCGCCCATAATTAGTATATTTTTGAGGTGTTAACAAAAACAAATAATACAGAAGTTTATAAAATTGCCGTTCTATCGATACCTAACATGCCATGTTTCATCCACCAACAACGCCACGACATCGATGAGAAATATCATGCAACGTTTCTACACGGGCATTTTCTTCGAAAAGGATAGCAAGTTAATGAATTAAAATATTAATTCTCTTTATTTTTTGTATGCAATAAGTATAGACCTTACTAATAATGATTGTTTGGTTGTCACACACGTGCTTGTGTCGTGCAAGGTACAGCGGTAAGGTAAATTACCGAGAGTCGCGATATGCGGGGTGTTTCGGAATACCCTAAATAATTGTGGTCCATTGAATTTCTACTAGTAAATTAACCTGTCAAATCTAACATGGGCCCACATAATACGACTAAATTCGTTTCAAGAATTAACTGGTTCTTAACAAATATATGTACATTATACAGAATCTTTTCTTTAGATCTGTTTGTTTATTACTTTCAATCACAATCTGTACATGTATAGTTACACGAAATCCATGCACATTGGCGCTACACCTGTCAATCAAAATCACTCGATATTGTGAACTCAGTCTGATGCTACGGCAGCATTTCCGACGTGATTCAAAATATTCTTTCGGCTAATTCTAATTTTCCGCGTTCAATAATAATATGTTGGAACAAAGTTGGAATTAAAGAGCTGCATGCTGTGAATTTATCACACCTGCAGTCTGCAGTCTTCCCTTCTTACTTGTATATTAAGCATCTGTTAAGTAATGAATCAGAGGGCATAATATGCGGAACAAGTTTGATTAAGGTTTTTACTTTTCCTTTAAGATAAAATGATTAATAACATAATTTATGCATATAATAGATACATATAAATGTACATGTATTGTTTTTTTAACAAGAATCTGTAATTGAAAATGTGAAAGTGAAGAGTTTAGGTTACCGTAATAGTTCTTAAAAAATGACAGTTCATTCCTTCCTAGTCTCTATATAGCTTTTAATTACGGCCGTGCCCTCTCCCCTTCAACTAATATCTTATACATGCATGCTTTTAAATTTTGTTTATGTATCAAGAAATTTCCAGAAGTACTTGTGGACAGGACCCCCCCCCCCCCCAATTCAACCCCGATGTTTGTTGGACATTTTTTTCCACAAATTATGTTTGTTACACTTATTTATCATGTGTACCGTAGGAAAAAATCGAGCACAAGTACCTGTGGAAATTTCTCTTTGGACCCCCCCCCCCAAAAAAAAAAAAAAAAAAAAAAAACTGAAATTGCTTTCTACGGGCATGACCACAGGTACTTATGGACAGGACCCACCCACCCCGATATCCAATCCCGGGGCTTGTTGGACATTTTCTAACAAATTATATTCATTGCACTTATTCATCATGTGTACCATATGAAAAAATCATGAAAACCCCAAAATAATCGTTTCACACAAAAAATCGGGGTTGAATTGGGGGTGGGGAGGGGGGTGGTCCTGTCCACAAATACCTGTGGCGCGATCCAGAACACAACCTTCATAATAATTAATAGTACCTTTACAGATTTGTTTCTGTCCCTAGGCTTCGGTGTTGGAAATGTGACTTACATTTTGAATAAATTTGCAGGGCAAAAATGAATTGTATTTTTTCCCCAATGTGAATTGATATAGAGCTTTAAATTGATAAATTATTCTGTTCATATAAAAAAAAACTACCTAAAAATTAATTTTTCATATTTCTTGATGAAATCAACATAAAAACAACAATACAAAATTAATTCTGAACTACATATTACTTGAATTTATCATTTGAATTTATCGTAAAGCAGAAATTCTGTTCTGCGGGCTTCAAGGCCAGCTCAGGAACCTAAAGATGTCCTCATTCTCCAAGTCCAGAAGTCCAGAACGTAAAAAAAAAATGAAATAGAATCACACGATCACTGGGATGAACTCAAAGAAAGAAGACTCTTGAGGAAAAGGTATTTTTATTCGACTTATGGACTGAAATAAACCGATATTCTCTTTTTGCCACTTTTTCCTGGTGCCCTGGAACTCTGAATGTAGGATCAGCATTCTATTCACAGGTCCGTTGTACAGATTGTACGGGGGGGGGGGGGGGGGCACTTTTCTGAAAATAGTCTTTTGCTGTAGTTTTAATATGTAAATTTTGATTTAGTAGCTGCTTGCCCCCTCCCCACTTTTTGTTCCTCTACGGTCATACATAGGCAAATCCCAGCAAAGATGTAATGACCCCCCCCCCTCCAACACACACATTTTTTTTGAAAATGTGAATTGAGATAGGACTTAAAATTGGAAAACATTTTCTGTATATCTCTGCAACGAAAAATATAAAACAAATATTTTTTTTTTTTTTTATTTCCTTCTGAAAACAACATAGATAATTATGCATAGCTAATTAAATACTGAATTAATATTTACCTTTGTTCTGCGTTATAGAATATGATGTGAAAGCGTATCGTAATGCACCTTGTAATCCCTTGGAATTTCAGATTTTAGGCCAGTGCGAAAACCCAAATACGCCGACATTTTTTTTTATGCTGCTGTAATCGAAGATCCGGGAGCATACAGTTTTTGTCCTGTCCGCCTGTCTATTTGACTGTTAGCCTGTTTGTCGGCAAAAACTTTAACTTTGCCCATAAAATTTGATTGGTTGGAACTATTGCTTTCATATGTCTAATGTGTATTTCTTGTAACAAGGACTTTCTTCAGGTACCAACATATTTGACCTCTTGACCTTGAACTTAAGTTTGATCCTCTTTTGCAAAATTTTACCAAAATATAACCTTGGCCAAAATTTTGAACAGTTGGTGCTAGGGCATCTATACTTCACATCTGTATCCCTTGTGATAAGTCTCCTCCTTGGGTATAAATATGTTTGACCATTTGACCTTGACCTTGGAGTTTGACCGACTTTTAAACAACTTTAGCCTTGACAATAATTTTTGAATGGCTAGTACTAGGGCTTTCATATTTCATAGGTGTATTTCTTGTGACAAGACCTGTCATTGTACATCAACAATTTTGACCATTTTATCTTGACTTTTGAGTATGTCCTACTATTGAAAAACTTTAACCTTGGTTTTAACTTTTGAACAGTTGGTGCTAAGGCTTTTTCATACCACATGTGTATTCCTTGTAACAATTAAGACCTTCCCTCGAGTAAAAACAATTATGACCCCTTAACCTTGGAGTCTGACCTTTTAAAGAAATTAACCTTGGCCATAACTTTTAAACTGTTGCTACTGTGGCTTTCATATATATTTCACAGTATATTCTCTGTTCAAGACCTTTCTTAGGTTATAGATTTTTTTTATCTTTTGACCTTGACCATGGAGTTTTATTTGCATTTGAGAAACTTTTAATAACTTTCGCCATAAGATGTCATATCTGGTCATCAGTGCTTTAAAAACACACCTTGTTTTCAGTATCCAAATCGGGCATAAAACATTTACAATGAACCTTTAAAGCAGTGAGTTGAACCTAATAAATTACGAATATAGAAATTATGATAATTTATTTCGATGTATGGTCTAAAAAAACGTTTATTATACCTCTGTGAAAACTAGCTTATAACAATCTCTCACCAGAGGGCGTATTACGCTTCGATATTAGTGGAGCGTAGCGGGAACGATAACTCTGGGTAGAGATTGAGCTTACAAGTGAAAAATCACTAGTAAAATAGAATTTGATTGGCCGAGAAGGTAATTAATGGAATTGCATACAGATAGTAAATTAAACGTTCTTTGTTAAAATTTTTGCACTTTTCAAAATTCGTTGATGAAAATACAGCTAACATACGACGTCATGTGACGTCACAGTCTAGACGTTCCAAATGTCTCGTGCGGTTTGAAGAGGTGGATCTCAAAATTAAGTGAACAATGCGCTCGCCCCAACGGTGGCACTGTCAACAAATTATCGTTGATTGATTGTGTCGATTTAAATGTGTAAAAATGTAATGGGTGTGTTTGAATGTTACTGGTGTGAAAATCACAGAAACTTGTCACGTAGGAATGTTTTTTAATGAAGCATGGCTATTGGTGTACCTGTAACTTACATTTGTTTCATATCGTTCTCATCAAATGCATGTTTGCTTTATTCATTGGATCTCCTTTATAATTCCTGCATTGTGCTTAATTCGGTATTATAAACAATTTAATTGCATAATAGTGAGGGAGACATGAAGATTTCTTCGCCCATGAAAAATCATATTCCCCTCGGGCATTGCCCTCGGGGAGTATGATTTTTCATGGGCGAAGAAATCTTCACGCTGCCCTCGGGGAATATGATTTTTTATGGGCGAAGAAATCTTCATGTCGCCCTCACTATCATGCAATAAATGTAAAGTGTGAACTTGTCAAGTCCGAAACACACAAAAGGGTATCGCTGATATCATGCAGAGTGTATCATTGCCTTGATCAGGCCCGTTGGAAGGAAATTCAGTTGGGGGGGGGGGGGGGCACAGCCATAAATTTTCAGTTTACAGTTGAGAGGCACTACCATAAATAACCATAAATTTCCTGACAAGCAAAAATAAAAAAAGGTCATCAACTACCAAAAATTTCTTGACAAGGAAAAAAAAAAAGATCATCAGACGTTTTCATTGAGGGGGCACAAGCTATAGTATCTATGTTTACTAAAGTAATCTATATATCGGCAATATTATTGGGGGCACGTGTCCCACGGTTCTTACGATCATGTTGATGAAATTCAGGGTCACTAAGGAAAGAATGTTTTGACTGGATGAATGGTCTGAAAGAACATGTGTTAACTTGTCAAGTCGGTAACACATAAATGGGGTTTGCTTATAATCAGAGTGTGTCATGGCTTGTTGCAAGGTCATTTGAACGAGTTCAAGGTCATCAACAGAGAAACAACATTCCTTTACTGTCTTTCTACTGGTGAGACATTACAAGTTGATACCCCGTACGAGATTGCTTATAACCTTAGAATGTGGCATGACCTTGACTCAAGGTCACTTCTTCCTGTTCGCAGCTCCAACGGAAGACCTACTCGTTGCTTTGCAACGAGCTCTGCTCTAGTTTCTTCAATATTTATGACATCCGTCAGAGGGTATCCTTGGGCTACCATCGATTAATAGCTTGTACAAGTAGTTTTATCTAAATTTGGCAAGAACCCACATTTAAATGATAGTAGTTATTTTTTTTCATAATCTTCAGACAGATAGTGCATGTTTACGCCAAAGGCTATCTTGACCACAGAATTAATTTCCAAAAGTACAATGTTTTTTTTTTCTTCTTCTCTTTTCTTGATGTCAAAAAATAATTCAATAAATGAATAAATGAAATTAAAAAAAAAAAATGAAAACATCCATACATTGTAAAATAACATTTATTTTCAGTCCACAATCAAAAGAATAACTAGATAAATAATTTGAAAATAAATTACATAAATAAAAAAAAAAAAAGAAATGAATATAACATCTTTTGTTCAACGTAAAGAAAGAGAGAAAATAAACCTATACGTATATTAATCACATGATTAAACAAAACAAAAATACAAATGAAATGGCAATAGAAAGGCTAGTGTCTCAAGAGTTTTAAGTGAAGCATATTGAGTCCTCCTGAGAAGCTTAACATCAATTCTCTGTAAGGACCAAAAATGCTTGGCCACGCACTGTCACGGAATTTTATTTTATCACTATAATATTAGAGAGTGCCCTATATAAAGACTATTGGTGGATAAATTTTGGACAGTACCTCCTTGGTTTCCATAGCAACGGCTTTGAAATATTTTGTTATGGCCAAACTGACCGGATTGTCATCACCATGTAAAATAATTCCGTGCTTCCTTAATGTTGGAAAGTTATCAACATAACATGGGTTTCATTTTATAGCTTAGTAATTAAAGTTTCTGTGCATCTAAATTTTATTCAATTTAACCCAAGATTTTTAATATGATAAAGATCAATTTACATGATTTTGTCATAAAAATGAATACAAAGGCGCCTATTTCTTGATATGCATATAAATTTTTGCAGGCAATTGAAACTTAGAAAAAAGATATTATTAGTAAGATCGAGCTTAGATCTAAAAGATGCAAAAAGATTTGAGGTGGGGAAATCAGTTAAAAGTCATATTCCAATCCCCTCAAATCATAACTTTACCTAAAAATTAACCTAGAGTTATTTCCCTTTGCTGACTCTTTTGCACTGAAGACAAAAAATTAAACTGGTGTTATTTCCCTTTGTTGACTCTCCTGTATTGAAGTCTAAAGAAGTTTATAACAACATGTGGCAAAAACAGTTGCCAGAAAAATAAACATGAAACAATAACAGAAAAATGATGTCTTTTTCAACTTTTTAAAATGGAATTCAGGTGTGAATAACAAAGTAAATCATCAAAAGAAGGAGACACTGCTTTCTCAGCATTCAACTTGATAATGATGTACAGGTCTTTATTAATAATAGATTTTTAAAGTCAAATTCACTTTGCGAAATATTGAAACAAATTTTATGAAGTCTGACTTGCATTCCCATCATGTGGGATTCCATGTACTCTCTAAAACCCATGAGAAAAATGCAAGATGCAATTGGAGGAATACAACAAGCAGAAGATACGACAGTCAGTGGGAATGGTTAGAACAACCCTAGGCACAGGTATAAATTTGAATTCTTTCAAATATTCATTTTGTATAAAAACTAGATGTAAAAACTTTTTCAATTAAATTGACACAATTTTTAATTAAATATTTTTTTTTATATAATAGATTTAATTGGTCTATATTCACCATGTTAGCAGGACATTCCAGATATACATCTTAGTAATATATTTGCTGCATTATAGGAATTTTTGCTTGCTTCAGAAAGCAACTTACTTTGGCAAATCATAACTACAAAGTTTATCAAAAGGAGGAGAATGTTATAGAAGATGAAAGTTTGTATGTAATGAAAAATATACACAAGGCAATTTGATATAAAAAAAAACATATTTTTGTTAACGTTGTACACAGTGGCGGATCAAGGAATCTCTAAAAGGGGGAGGGACCAGTTTGGTGTCGGGATAGGGGCTCAAGGCCACGCCAAAAAATTGATTTATTAAATCTGATGTATATTCTGGACACAAAAAGGGGGGTTGGGGGTTGGGCCCCCCTCTAAATCCGTCAGTAGTACAGTTTAAAATCTGATTTGGACAAAAAAGTAGTACCGGTAGGTGGTGGGTAAAAATTAGAGATGGTCGACTTAACGGAAACACATAAAAAAAAATTTAGCCTAAAAAGAAGTCATATAATTCAGATTCACTGTAAAAGAACAAAACATATTTAACTGTATTCTCTATTGAGGGGGAGTATTAAAACGAGCCATCAGCTCCTCAATAGAGAATGGTTTAACTGCAGCTATAAATACACACAAATAAGATATAAATATAATATACCCATGTAAATGTATGTATTCATGATTGACAATAAGAATGAATTTCTTTAATTTGAAAAAAAAAATATTTTAAACATATTTTAGATGTTCTGGTGCTTTGGAAAAAAGAAGATGAAAAGATGTTTTTTTTTTTTTTAATCATCTTTATTTCAACACAAAGGCTAAATACCAGAAGCAGAAGGCAGTTACAAAATTAACTAATGGAGACAGAAACCTTGCAATTGACCGTGAGAACTGAACATCGGACAGTATCTTAACTGAACAATATTCTTTTGGAGAAGATTGAACTGTTAGAGCATGGGGAGAGCTTTTGGAGTAGGTGATGGTAAATTGTTTCATTTACTTTTACCTTGCAATTGGCTATACTGAAAATACTGTATGTGTACATAAATTGGCGTATTCAAAATTTAGCGCAATCAGTGGGTATGGAATGGTTGGCGTAATCTGCGCCATGTATTTTATTTATTATTGGTTTATTTAGGGTATTCATTAATTAATTAACAAATAGTTGTCTGCGTTCAAGGCGATAAAATATGAAGAACAGTTGCTTGAGGATGGGACCCCCTCCCCCGCGTTCCGTACCCCAAGGGTTCTCCCCGACTTTTTTTTAATAAAATATATTTCTATGACACATTCACCAAGTATTACAATTGAAAAATCCAAAATATAATTTAAAACTAACCTTTTATAAAAATTCATACTTTCTGATACTAAAAGTTCTCTTTTAGTATCCAAGAGTATGAATTTTTTATAAAAATAAATAAAACAATGAACTTCATGTGTATAAACTATAAAAGAAGATGGATTAACTGGAACCAGATATTTGAAAACATAAACATAGGAATAAATTTATGTCATCTTCATTATAATTATTTTAGTATATCTTGTGTATTCATATTTTTTTTCATGTTTATTCCTAAATAATTTAATTTTGTTTGTATTCTAGCCCCTGATTGGTTAATATCCAAAAAGGAACACAAATTATTTCTGTATAACCTGGTTTGGTATGGGGACACCCCCCCCCCCCCGACAACCAGCTGAATCATCTGTATCCATACAATCCTCTCATTTCCAGTCCTCGGGATTCATGGAAAATCCCAGATTTAATAAATGTACCTTAAACTTCAAACAATAATTCGATCTTACCACATGTAAACAAGCTGCTAGGCCTATGTATCAGTTTTTACCTCCCCTCGCTTCCCATCACTTCCGTTACTTCCGTTACTACGGTTGTATTATTGAGCGGCAAATTTGAACTAATAAAAAGCAACGAAATTTTACACCCATAGTTATTTAATGATTTTAAAATTAAATTATAAGGAATGACTCTAATTCTTGGCCAAATTATTCGAGTATAACCTGGTTTGGGTCAGTTTACGCTGTTTTATAATCCGCTTCGCGGATTATAAAGCGTAAACTGACCCAAAGCAGGTTATACTCGAATAATTTGGCCAAGAATTAGAGTCATTCCTAAAAAAATCTGTATGTAAGCTTTCCAGCCATGGTGTGTCTGTGTTTGTGTATGTGTATGTATGTTTGTTTATGTCTAAAGTCAATTTAAAACACAAACAAACAAACAAACTTTGTGAATGTGTCATAGAAAAATATTTTATATAAAAAAAGTCGGGGAAAACCCTTGGGGTATGGAACGCAGGGGGGGGGGGGGGGGGAGTCCTGTCCCCAAGAACCTGTGATAGGAAGCCTGCTTTTTAAAGTACACATGCAGGAATTCTGGCGCAATTTATTTGGACGTGTAAATACTAACTACTAATAGCTTAGTATTATATACATTTTAATAAAAATAGATATGCTTATATACTTGTATTTGTTATCACATGAAAAATGTAGTAGATATTAAACAATTGATTTTTAATTAAAGTACATGTATGCTTTTTATTCCAGGGGAATAGATGAAGATGATTATTTCAAGTTTCACTTTTTAAACCCATTTAAAATTCTTCTTGACTGGTCAAACACAACACCACATAATGGTCAACCTCTGATGTAAAGAGAAATCATGGAAACATCAAGCCTATGTGTTTCTATTGTCTACAAAATTGCTATATAGCAGCTATTTTCTACATTTTGTTTATCTCTAAAGACACATTTTGGATAATGTGTAGATGTAGATTCTTGCTTGATTAATAATTTGAAAAAAAACCCTTTTTTTTTAAAAGTAATGATAAAATTATGCATATACACATGAATATGTGTATGTTTTCTGATTGTAAGAATATACATTAATGGTTTTATTTTTTTAATGGGGTGTTAATTTATGGTCAGTCTAAATAATTCTAAATTTCTTTATCGAAATAAAATTGATATCTAAAAATTTGCATCTGGGAACAAGCAAAATTTAAATGGAGGAAATTAACATTAGCTTTTCAAATTTCAAACATGCTAAATTTATATCTACCTACCTATGCATGAAAAAGCAATAATTTATTATTTATTTATTTTATTTTATTTATGTTCTTTTTGGTTGAAAAGTATACTTTAGAGTTTTATCCATTATCTTTTTCCATTTTTTATCTAGTATTTGAAAATGTTGTTTACTGAAATAAGTTCCAGTGAAAAGTTGAATAGCTAATTTTCTTTAGATTTTGAGTTACCTGCTCTTTGTAAAGGATCATAGAGAAACAATAATAATTCATTTAATTTTGTTGTATCTTATTTATTATCTTTAATAATATTTAGTTATCATTCCGTTTGTCCTATCTATTCTTGAGAAAAATGTTTGGAAAAGAAATTTTATATAACAACCAGTGTCTAGTAACATTTTGAAAAAAAAATATTATTTGGCAAAATGCCAATTTTCGAAGTTAAAAATACCGAAAACGAAAAAAATCCCCAACCTACTTTTCATAAAAGTTAACTAATATTATTATGGTGTTTCTAAAATTTCAGGTGATTTTTTCTTGAATTGCCTGCATTTCTTGAAAGACTCCTTGAAATATAGGGTAAAAACGACCATTTTCAAAATGTAAGAATTTGGTCATCTTTGAGCCATCAATTGAAGAATTTGCAGTGACTTGTGGATTTTTTTTTTATTGTGTTATTGTGTTATTTTATTGCTTTATTTGTTCTATTCATTTAATGTATGAATTATCTCAAAATAATAAAGATGATTTTAAAAACCACATGGAATCAAGTATATAGCATTTTTATGCTTGAATTGAGAGTAAATGGGGCAAAAATCTATATTAGCCCGTTACCATGGCAACCAAGGTAGTAACCTTAATTTTGAACGTTGATTATATCATAATGTATGGGCATTAATCACCTGAAAAAGTTTCATGAAAATCGCTCATGGTGTGTGCCACAGCCCTACAGTAAAATTTTGGTCCTTACAGAGAATTGATCTTAAAGTCTAGATAATACATGTATAGAAATTAAAAAAAATCCTTCTCCGGTCTGAATTTTCCTTGTGTCTCATTTTGAAACCAATCTTTGCTAAAAAAAATATTATTATGATGAAATTGAACCATTCCTTGGTAAATAGTACACAAACATAATCATACTAGAACAATTTTATAAATTTCTTTTATTTGTATTATACATATGTTCGTATATACAACATAAATGTATAGGCATGCTCTTTCTCTCTCTCTCTTTCTCTCTCTCTCTCTCTGTCTGTCTCTCTCTCTCTCTCTCTCGGCTTTGTAATTTATATCACTTTTGTATGTTTTACAATCATATTGTGCATACACATAAATATGTAATGCAAAAGAAACACCCTTTGTCATATCTTATATATTACTTAATAAAGTTATGATTCTCCATATCCCTGTGGCTAACAAGGCTCCTGTATACGTAACAACTTCGTCAGTTTAGTTTAAATACGATACAAATATGATACCAATCTATACTTGTTTCATTTGAGAAGTGCAGTACAACCTACATGTAGGCATTGATTGATATGCTCAAAAAACTTATTTGTATGTTTATGTTTTTATTGGAAAGAGGAAGCAATTGATGTTTTGATTTGATATCCAAATCTTTATTAAAGACCTTGTTTTTGACAAAAAAAGGACATTTACTATTAGAGAGATAATTGTTCCATCTGTATTATAGACTTTCGGTTTTATTGAATAATGGCAGCAACTTAATGCGATATATATATATATATATATATATATATATATATATATATATATATATATATATATATATATATATATATATATATATATATATATATATATATATATATATATATATGGGATCTCCCATGATTTGTAGTTGGATATGACTTTTATCCAACGAGTTGTGTGTTTTTTATCCCCGAGCCTTGGCGAGGGGATAAAAACCCACAACGAGTTGGATAAAAGTCATATCCAACTACAAATCATGGGAGATTCTTTTTATCCCATGTTTAATACTTCACAACCATTGTTTTACACTGTTTTATATATAGGACTCCACTTTATTTACTTCAGCACGCTAACGCTAAAACCATTGTGACGTCACAACTGCACTTAACTGTGGAATATGAAAAAATTATCCAATAAGTCATTTCCACGGGATGAAGGGGTAAACATGGGATATATATATATATATATATATATATATATATATATATATATATATATATATATATATATATATATATATATATATATATATATATATATATATATATATATAATTTTCAACTTGACATTTTAGATTATATATATTATGTTCAAAGTGGGCCTTTGTTGGGCCAATATTTTGGCATTGCACTTGCCAGACATTGCATTGTGATTGCATGGACGTTGGCCCAATATCAGGCGTACATTGGACTAAGGTAGTTATATGTTGGCCCACTAGTGGAAACGCGTTGGGCCAATGATAATTTATAAACCTTAAAGATACATTACTCCAACGTAATTCCAACTGCATAAAAGAATGTTTAAATTATTAACTGTTGCGAGTGCAATTTATTAAACATATCCTTTCAACTGACAATTGACAAAATATTCTCTAAGAAGATAAACACTGCAAATACCTAATTCTGCAATATGATTCGATGGACTAAGGTTGGGTCAATCTAAAAATGAACTTTACGCTCTCTACGGAATAAATATTGGCCGTTTTCCCAATGTAATTATTGTAATAATCAACCATGTAAAATAATAACTTAATTAATCACACCATACTTTAACCACAACACAAAATTATTAATATGTATGTGTTTACTATCACAAACTGCCAATGCTGGCACTACATAAGATTGCATGGTTTTATTACATCCCAGAGGGCCAACATCGGTCCTACGTAATTAAACCAAATACTTAAATTCATAAAATCAAGGATAAAATGTAATCCACGAACTTTGTCCCTATAATGGTAAAACAACATATTGGTACCATTGACACATATGCTGGACCAACACTGAACAAACATTTTTATACCTTATCATTTACTTAACAATGGGCCAACGTTGGCCTAATCATGATGCAATATCATGCACTGAGCAATGGGCCAACGCAGGCACAACCACACAAAACCATTGACTATTTTGGTAATGCAGAACAATGGGCCAACATTGGCCAAGCTACTGTAAATCAGTAACTGTTTGTACAATTCTTAAACTATTCAACTTAAGGTCAACATAAATGCAATATGTACAAGTTCATTGTTTTTTAATTACACCATAATGTATGTAAAAATACTGTGCATTAGACCAACGTTGGCCCAGCCATACAGGACCAATTAAACTTTATTACTATACTAATATGACAATAAGACACACTGGGCCAACGTTAGCCCAACCACATGAGGCCGATGTATCCCGACATTACCAATAATTGTACTTTATTAAACATTAGCCCAACATTGGCCCATCTCTGTTATGCCGATATCAACGTTCAGCCAACTTTAGTTTATTAGTTACCAACGTTGGGCCAATATATGTATGCTAACTGGATTGGCTCTTCTGCTTCACTTGTATTGATTATATTTGGCATATTGAAAGGATATTTATTCATGAGTTCTTTTTAGTATTTGTATGTGTAAGGAGGATGTATCACAAGATGAAATTCCTCCATTCAGTCAACTGAAGGTTTTAATGAAAGATTTCGATATGTGCCTTTAACGTTACGTATCAGTAGACTTTCAGAAAATTTTCAGTAAACTCAATGAATTATTCAATCTTTGATTATTTTTTTCATAGAATGTGCGTTCATATAATTATTATATTATTTGTTATTTCTAGAGTACGAGTTTCCTACTGTATCGGAGGTACAGGGAGGGGCTTAAGGCGATAGCGAAAGCTCGAGCCGGGCCCCGCCCTGTATCTCCAATACAATATGATACTCGTATTCTAAATGACTTGTGACATGACCTTTCTTATGACCTAACTAATTTAATTACAAGTGCATTTGGGTACATATCTCTCAACCAATCAGATGATTTTGCAGAAAGTTGAATAATTACCCCATTTTAAGCAGTTGCAACTGAAAAGCCGAGTGCGTTGGACGTGCAGGTAACAACAGACTGAATCTATCGCTGTAAATAAATATAATTTTGAGATGCGTTACGTTATGTGTTTTCCTAAAATATAATTTGGATTTGATTGCGTACGTTTTATCCCTCTCTACCTAGCACTTACTAACATTTTTTTTTATTTAAGCTACGAATTTAGTGCAAAACTTTTGGTTCATAGGAATTATGTAGGAATAAATCTGAAGCAAAATGTTTCGGGGAGAGAAATGTCCGACAATGTCACCCACCGGTCTTCATATACGGTATTTCAGGCTCGAAATTGAAACAAACAGATGAAAGAAAGGGGGAGGGGGCATATTACCTTCATGTTTGAAACAAAATGTAGAGTAGCAACAAAAGGCGAACCTAGCACTCATTGGCGCGGGCCGGCATGACCACCCTTTTTTGACTTTCGTAAATTATGTTTGTTTAACTTGTATACACTTTCAATTTATCCGCACGTGATGATCACGCACATAATTTCAGGACGAATACGATTTTCGAGTTTCGATATTTTTTTTTTCCTTTCTTTTTTTGTCAAAGAAAACATTCCGTGAACTGCCCCCAACTCCCTCCTTTACTCCGCCACTGGTAGCTATACGTTGTAAAATACTATACTAAATTAACCTTAAACTTTAATTAACTACTAACAGTGCTATTATGCGATTTGAATGATTATTATGTCTCTCTCATTTAAGATATCCATCACAGCTTTAAAAAACATTCTGTATCGTAGATATTTTGTAGTTATTGCACAGTTTCTGCTCATTTGCATAACGAAACGCCCACGAAAAGTGTTAATCTGTATCGCAGTTATTGTACGTTTGACTTCAAAGGAAAATTCGCCGGGTCATGTCACAATTATTATTTTATCATTATTATTAAACTTTGTTTCCTTGTTGTACAATGAGTCACTCTTACGTTTTTAAAGAAACAATCTCTCTTATTTCACTGTAATGAACATTTTCAGCAAAATTTGTTTGATTTCCGGAGCACTTTTCAAAAAGAGCAACCACACCAAAAGCTACAAGAGCAAGACATATTAACATTCCGACGATAATTATGCATATATGTAATACACTCAATGTAGTTTCCTTGTTTCTTACGGAACCGGAGGAATGTATTTGTATTGTTGTCAAATTGACATCAGCTAAAACTGTGCTTTTCCGTGAAGTTTCTGTTTCTGTGGAGAGATTTTTCGCAGTAAATGCGTATTTTGTCCCATTTGTTGCTGAAAATTATATATATATATATATATATATATATATATATGTGTGTGTGTGTGTGTGTGTGTGTGTGTGTGTGTGTGTGTGTGTGTGGGGTGGGGGTGTGGGGGTGGGGGGGGGGGGTGTGTGAAAGAGACGTTCATGATTGTCAGAAGGACAGCATTTAACAATGATACCCCAAAAGCTTGTCATTCCAAAGTTAATTTTATCATTGCAATAATTATATACATCTAAACATATAATTAAACATCAACAAAAGATTAAAATGTGCATGTGTCTATTTTTCCACGTATCGTTGCATTCAACATATGAAGGAATTGATTTTCATTTGTTTTACACACAGTAGTTGACAAATGTAACAAAGTATGCTCTAAGCGATATCAAAGGTACTCGGGTATTTTGTAAAATACAGTGCAGCTGAGTAGTGTTAATGTCAAACTAACTCATTTGTATCCAAATTTCATTTTACATGTATGTGCTTTGTATAGAATGAAAGTGTGCTATGTTTAAAATTAAAGAAGGAAAATTTAGGATACTTTGTTCTTCCTTCCATTCTTTATAATCGTAAAATAGTAGCCCAAAGACTGTTATAGAAGTGAGAATTCTCAATGTATCATTAAAAAAAGATTCTCACTATTATGTGTGAGAATTCTCAATGTATCATTAAAAAAAGATTCTCACTATTATGTGTTGAGGCCTTGTTTCTGCATCCTGTTGAAATATTGCAAATGTCTATCTCACATAGACACTTATTTAAACATCTTTCTCCATAATATGGATATTCGCAAGACTCGTTACAAAACTGGCCAATATATCCAACCTCACAAGCTGCAATAGTATAAATATCATCTTTTATTCTATGTAAAATTAATATTAGTTTAAAAAAAATAGATTTATATAATTTGTGACTTTTCATAATGGATATTCATGTATACCAACCAGTACATTCATTTAGACGCGGATTCCAAACGGTTCCAGAGCAACACTTATGCGAGCTATACAAAACAAATTAAATCTGATACGTTTCAAGTGCAAATTATGTAAATTTTGTAAATTATATAAATATACAAAAAGTTTAACACGAAGAAAATGTACAAATACTATTCATTTCAATGTCGTATTTAATGTCCCGATCGCCAATTAAATTGTCATATTGTCTCATACTGTCATATTGTCTCGTATTATTTTTTATCACATGCATGTGGCGCGGTTCAAATTAGTGCTAATATTTATATTGCGCCTTTGCAATATATCTTGAAAGTGTGATTCTGATGGATAATTTAGGATTAAAAGGTACACAAATATATTTACATAACTTTTGTAAAATTGCATCATTTGACTCCTATATATATTAATAGATAGTCTTTGCTTTTTGTACGTTTTAAGCATGAATTGTTTTCTTTTTATTTGTAATTGTAATACATGAGGATTTTTATCTCTTTGAATAATTTGAATCAAAATTTTAATTATATTGATGAAAATTCGATATGGAGTTCAACATGTAAATTGCACCTTCTTCTTTGGATTTTTTTCACTGAAAAGCGCTGAAAATTCTAGCATACAGTGTACACAGTAAAAGCATTAGAAAATAAATTTATATTTTCTGTAAAATTATTCCAAACAGCAAATTACCTTTGGAAGTATGAACAGACTCTGTTCAGCGATATTAGGAATAGCAATAAACAAGAGGCCCATGGGCCACAAAGCTCACCTGAGTAACTTTAGCACTGCTGTTTTTTTCAGATTTTTTTTTTTATTTCAGTTCAGTGAAATAAGGTGACCCATATTATGGATCCGCCCTAACTCTAAGAGATCTCTGAGTCCACACAACATGGGGATACATGTACATCAATATCAACATATTTTCATTCCACGTGTATTTTCCTTATAAAGTGGGTTGAAAGCTTCGGTATTCCCATCTTCAAAATACGGACGTGGAGGTCAAATGGTTGTTATATTTTTTTTTATTTTGACGTCACAGATGTTGAACGACCTTGGTGCGACATCGGAATCGAAAGCTCAACTTGTACAGTAACGTCTGCTCCTTCAATTTAGCAGTACAAGTGCGTTATGTATTATTTAAACAGGCATAGTATACTAGTTTTCAAAGAAATGATATCAATCTACCATGAAACTTAAAAATGTAGATATAAACATTGAATTGTAAATTCTGGACGTCCAACGTGCCATAACTTAAATAATGTGCGTAAGTTTCAACGTGTTATAACACGGACGGCTTGCAGACAATTTTCATAACGTGCAAACGTGCGTTTTTCAACTTTTCACACAGCAGTCCGTGTTATGACACGTTGAACGTTTAAAATTTACAATTTAATGCTAAAAAGACTAGCATGGCCTTGCAGTTATTTAGAAGAAAAAAAATATTTTCTTGTGTACATGCATTTTGAAAAATTTGATCCTGCATTCAGCTAACTAAAACCCGGGGTCCATAATTAGAAAAAAAATTCTTACAAAGTCCAATGTAAAAATTCATACCCTTTTGGGGCCCAACCTTATTCCACGGGGACCATGATTTGATCAATTTAGAATCTACTCTACTTCAGATTGCTTTTCACGTATGCTGTATTGTTCCTGGTCCCGTGATTCTTCAGAAGATTTTGTTTTAAATGTTTTTACTTCATATTTCAATATAAAATCTTGACCCCCTACAGTGGCCCTACCCCACCCTCGGTGATTATAAATTGAACAATTTTGAAACATTCAAATAAGTTTATCTTCTCTGGCCCAGTGGTCTTAAGAAATATATTATTCCTATACATTTCAATGTAAAACTTTGATCCCCTATTGTGTCTTCTCCCTTTCTCAGGGATCATGATTTGAACAATTTAACATCTTCACTACCTCAGGATGTTTTTACTTACCGTAATTTAAACAATTTACAATCTAAATTATATCTGGAAGATTTCTCATATGTTTTGTTCTTCCAGATTAAGTGTTACTTGAAAAGATTTTCAAATATTTTTCTTAGATATTTCAATGTAAATATTTCAATCCCTATTGTGGCCCCACTCTACCCCAAGAGGCCTATTTTGCATAATTTGTAATCTACACTACCCCTGATAGGTTTCACATAAGTTCAATTTTTTTTGGTGGTTCTCAAGAAGAAGACTTTTAAAGACTTTCTTTTATAATTCAACGTAAAATTTTAATATCATTATGACCTATCATTATGACCTATTGTGGCCCTACCTTCCCCCTCTGGGATCATGATTTGAACAATTTATAAACCACACAGCCCAAGGAAGCTTCCACATAAGCTTCATCTTTCCTGGTTCCGTGGCAGCACACATGAAAATCACGGAAGAAAAATTAAAAAAAAAAACACCTACCCTATATTTGATTTTCAAGCAATGACTTGAGTTAAAAAATTTTATAAGTAATTTGTGGAGAATGTAAGGCATTATGTTTCACTGAATTTTGGTGAGAAGTGACACCTTAAATGTACTATACTTAAATTACTGTTCGTTATCTCCATATTTCAGCATGCAAGAAAAAAAATCAATTTCCTAGAATTTAAATCCTCGGTTTAGATCGTATTCCGAAACATCAAAAGTATGTAAAAAAAAAAAAAACTGCTTGTAGAATTAAAAAAAAACATGTATATCTTGCACAATATGAAAATTCTAAATGTAATGTAAACACTATATTAACAGTACTAACTTCATATATTAACTAGAGTTTTGAATTAATACGAAAGACTTTTTTAAACCCATCTCTTACCAGCAACCCCTTCTGTACCACTGGATAAAAATTACTGAGACATTAACAGAATCTATATTACTCAGTTCCTTTGAGTATCTCCTATTTAACGTTTTGATCGGATATATATTTAGACTTTCACATTGCAATACATAGACTTTTCTACAATACTCATTGTTAAATAACCTATTTCTAGAAGAGATTTTAAGTAAGTGATTAATATGAGTAAAATTTACTTCCTCATTAAAGTTAATTTCAATACATCACTGAGGTCAACATTTTATGCAGATAATTGTAATGAGAAAAATAATGGATATCATCATTTTAAACTTGCCAATTATAGAACGAGAACCAATCCATCGTAAAGACTTACTTATCGTTGCAAACTCTGGTCTTTGCGATTTTAAAGCTGATACCAAGAACAAAAACACACAAATGAAGAAACATTGCTTCATATGACATGACACTACTTAAGTTTGAGTTTTAATCAAAACCTAAATAGCTCCATAATTTAACAAAATAGCTTCAAATACGCATTTCCTATCATTGCACTTTATTTGCCAAGAGCTTATGCAAACAACTTATCACAAGGAAATTTGTATGCAAGCCTAAATATAGATTTATAGAATTGCATATTTTATTGCTAAGGGGAGCTCTCAACACTTCTAAAAAGTAATTTTTGTATTTTGAGAAAATTATATTATCCAAAGATGCACACATTGAATCTTTCTTCTTCGTTTTCAGCATAGGGTACCTGCCACATTCCTCCAGGAAAAAAAATTAAAAACACTGAAATATGTGGACATAAATCACCTTTGTTAACTTACAATGGGAGAATACATACAAATAATGTTTAAATTACATTATTTATGTCTAATAAAATGTTAATGACACATTAATGTATCTTAAATTCTGTCATTTACCATAAAATTTCGTTTATTCCATTTTACATCAAAGGACAGATCACTCTTACTGCATAAATTTACCATGAAATTTGAACTCTTCAGTGAGCAGTGTTTAGAGAATCAAAAGAGACATCGTGTATTAAAGGTTTATTGTAAGACCGATGCCCATGACTACGCTTACGTCTCTGTGTATCGTTAAAACGTCACATCACATTTACATTGTTACACTGTGGACTGGAAAGATTTCCAACACTATCGACATTGTCATTACATCCATAGGGAAAGGCTTTCCTAGTTTTCTAATCCAAAATTCTTCTCGTTGTCCACGGAAAGGTGTACTCAGTGATGGACTGTTTGTGTGGTGGTAAATCTTTTCTAGAATTCTAACTTTCATTGACAAAATAGAATGATCAGGTAAATTAAAATGCTTGTATAAAAGCTGCTGACCCCCATTATTTATCTGAAATCTATGACCTGATATTCTTTTATTAAGTGATTCCTTGGTTTCACCAACATGAATAAGTCCACAAAGATTACATTCTATTCTGTAGACAACATATTTCTGAAAACAAGGAAAGTTTGAAAAAGACAAAATTTCCACATATCCACAAACCAAATTGTTGCTTTGTGAGGCAGCCTTCAACGAACATTATTTTAAAAAAAAATTATATAAGCGTCATAGTCAATCCACTGCTCTTGACGACAAGTATGGAAAAGTATCTTAATCTGTAAACAAAGAAAATAAAATGCTAGAACAATTGATTACATCAGCTCATACACATTCATTCATAGGCTGTTAGGTTGAATTATCCTATTATGTTTCTGAAGGCACATTTTGTCTCTGTCAAATATATATATATATATATATATATATATATATATATATATATATATATATATATATATATATATATATATATATATATATATATATATATATATATATATATATATATATATATATATATATATATATATATATATATATATATATATATATATACATGTATTATATCTTAATTCCCTGTTTTATCAAAATAATGTTTTACAGTCTACTTGTTGTGTATTCATTTGTCTATCTTACTCAAATTAGCAAATATATAGTAGATAATCAATAAGTACTCATTAAACAACTGTTTAAAAAGAAATGTTTTTAACGTTTGTTTTTTTTTTGTTTTTTTTTTCAATAATAGCTTTATTATTTTTGAGGAGTAATGTTGGTACAATAAGTTGTCAGTATTGGTCGGTTTAATATAATATTTATTGCTCAGTGCTTTTTTTATTCTGTTATTATTTGCATTCTCATTTTTTTTCTTTTTTTTTTTAGGTGATGAATCTTGTTTTCTAAGAAAAAAAAGTATTATATTCTACCACACTTTTTGCATTGCCCTGATATTGTTGTGAGATGTATAAATTAAAGGAGGTGAACTACATCTGTACATGTATTATTCAAATCATTTTAATCATAGGCAAGTTAATTTTAAAATGTTGGTTTGAGATCTTTTTTTAATTCTGTTTTCTGTTACGGTTTTTTGAGCCTACGGAGTAGATATAGGCTTGTTCAAATCATGGCCCCGGGGATTAGGTTGTCCACAATAAAAGGTCGAATTTTTACATGAAAATATGTATAGGAACAAAAAGTCTAGAAATTTCATTCTCAAGAAAAACTGGTCCAAAATGATGAAACTTATATGAAATTTTTCTGACCGTCAGATTTTAATTTGTTCAAATCATGGTCCCAGGGGATGTACTTCTGCTGCAGAACGTCAAGGGCATTTTAGATTTAATGAGCCTGAAGCTTTCCCAGAATGTGGCCGTCACGGTAGCTCAGTCGGTAGAGCGCTCGCTCCGTGATCGGAAGGTCGTGTGTTCGAATCACGGCCGCGACTGACCTAAGTCGATAAAAATATGTAGCAACTGTTCCTTCGCCAAGCGTTCGGCACTTTGAAGTGAAAGTTGCGGGTCCTTCGGATGAGACCTTAAAAACCGAGGCCCCGTGTCACGGTAGGCGTTGGCACTATAAAGAACTCTCACTGCTCAATGGCCCTGAGTGCCGAGTAAAGGTCTAAATTTGAAGCCCTTCACCGGTATATGGTGACGTCTCTATATGAGTGAAAAATTCTCGAACGGGACGTAAAACAACATACAATCAATCAATCCCAGAATGTGTGGATTCAGATTACGTTTCATCATGATCCTTTGGGACTACACTATTGAGTAAGATATTGTCAAGTGAATAAAATGGGAATTGTTTTTTTTAAATATTCTGATAACAGGACCAAGGTGACTTAGGTGAGCGATATGGCCCATGGACTTCTTGGTAAGGCATAAATTTAACCTGCCTAAAATAATGAGGCATATTTGGATACATGTATACATCACTACCAATAATACTGTTCTTAAGCCCCTCCTTTTGTAATTTCACTCATGTGAAAACGGATCAAAATATACAAAAAATTAGAAATATTGAAATTGTTCATAAATATAGCAACATTGATTTCATTTTGTATATATTGTAAAGAACAATGAAATTCTAATGTATTATTAGGTCGAATTATTATTTCATGTAGCATTTGAAGAAATGACAATGTTGCATGGGAGGAACATTGAGTTGAAGTGCAACTAGAAGCCTAAACAAGTATTTACAGAATACTTTGAAATTGCCAACGTAATACTGATTGACACAAAATGAAACTATGCCATTCAGTCAACTGAAAGACGACTGAAAGCTCATCGAACGGTTACTGAATGGCAGAGAATGAATGAATTATAGGTTCATCCATGTGCAAAAGTTATGGTAACACACCGATGGGAAACTGTATACATGTAAAACTTTCACCAGTCCTGTAAGTAAATGAGTGCATGTGAGCGGGGCTTAAGAAATATTTAATTCAGTGCTGCTGAATGACGGTTTAATCGAATCACAACAAGTTCACAATAAATATATAGTGTAGAATATACATATATATTCATGCATATCGGTAATATATTTTTTATGGTCAATTCTTTTGGTCTTTTTTATAGAAAGAATCAAAATAACTACCTACAATGTAGCATCACGAGTATTATATACCGTATCATATGACCTATCAGAATAACACACCATATGTTATGCAGTCAAGTCTCGTGATTAAGACGCAAATCATGCGGATGCATGCAGCTGATACTGACAAAACAGTACATTTACATTATGCATGTGTAACACTCTATTAAAGAATGCTTTTTTTCTAATATTTGACCGATTGTAAAAAATTGTATAAGAAATGTACTACTTATCTTCATTAAAACGACATAACAATGAAATTCATATTCGAAGGTCTTTCTCTCCTTTCATCAATTGTGCATTTTACTTTTTACTCATCATTTTTTACAGTAGAAGTCTTGTTATATATCAATGTGATTAACATTTGTCATACACGGTCACATGTTATTTAATTCAGTATCAAAGTTGCATTCATTTCCTTGTCGTCAAAATAAATAGTTCAAATATACTTCAACAGTATCTTTTTCTGGATTTATTAGGTAAGACCACTTTAATAAATTCACAGTGAAATTTTAAGCATAATTTTTTATACAAACATATGAGGAAAATGAAATTAAAAAAGGTAATTGTGTGTAGATTTTTTGTTCCTCGATGACAAACGGAATAGAAAATTTATTCTTTGATCTAATCAGAAATTCTTTCAAGGGATTATGTTTGATAAATATATCAACCGGCACGGAGTGAATCTAAGATATATATTGTTATTGTTCAACCTATATTCTTGTCTGCGAAAATTCTTGCAGACACATGAAATTTGGACTGTCTAAATGAAATTTCAGAGAAATGAAAATCACCAATTTGTGGAAAATTTGTGGATTCAACATCTAAAGAATTCAAAATGGCCATCGTCGCCATGATAATAGAGGAAAACTAAAGATTTTTTTTTTTTTTCTCTGTGATGTCAATTCTTTTGAAACAGTAAAGGATTACGTGTTTTGCAATTTTCACTGAAACATTTTTTTTTACTTTTCATGTATACCTTAAAAAATAATAAATGGACACCATAGAGTCTGTCTCGACTCTTTTATTCCAGTCAATTTAGCAAAACTCTGGATCCAACGTAAAACTCACTGCAACAGAATTGCTTTGTAATAAATAAAAACAAAAAACATATACAGAATCTATGAAGCTAATGATGGAAAATAGATTCTTGGATGGTTCTACTACATACAGAAAATACCTTAGAAAAGGGGAGTAACTCTGTAGATTCATCCAATGTTTTGCTGAAGTCTGATCGCAAAAACCTCATGTTCTAAGCCATGAGAATATATGCAATATCATCAAATATGACTTCAAAAATTGAGACAGTGGCTGCAACGGTATTGTTGACAACATCCACGAACGATCATCTTACACGAACGATTTCGCACGATTAATGCGCCTTTAAACCTGATACACGAACAATTCTTCACTCACACGATTCTACACGTTACATAAACGGTCTCGATTGCTAACGCAAACGCATGATTCCTCATACAAAATTGTTAAAAATATTTAGGAATATACATTTTCGAAACGAAATAAGACAATATTAATATAGATAATTAACATTTATTTATGTTCGCAGTACAGTTAAGTGACAAATGGAAATATCAGTGGATTTTTCAGATAAAAAAAAATACATTCTTTACAAGGATGGGCGATTCTTTTTAGGACTTTACTGATATCAGAGAAATGCAATATGGTTCAAATCTACATGTTGAGGACATTTAATTTTTTTTATTTAGACCTGTCACGTGATGTTGGATGCACATGATTTTAGCAAATTTATTTGTAGTATTGAGGTAAAATATAAATTCCCATATTGCAAAGGCATAACCAAGTTAAAAATCTAAGTTTAATTTATAATTCTTTTCAACGCTAAATGTACTTCGTGAAAAGTGCTGCAAACCTATATAGATTCCACTATTTAATTGCTATAATTACATTTGCTAGACCGCAGGTTGAATATTTTGCTGGTCAATATAGGTATAATTAATTTATTTGCAAGATTTCATCAGGTTCGCAGCACTTTTCAAATACCTTAATGCTTCTTGAGTTTATGTGTAAAAACTTGATATGATACATTAAAGGTATCCCCTTGCAATAAATTGATTTATTAGGACCCTTCTATTACTTTTTCAAGTAATCACTTATCTAGAAAATATACGGACAGTATATGAATAAAATAGTAAAATAGATATCGCGTCCAAGTTAACGGCCTTTTATATATCTGCAAATAATATTTTATTTGATTAGAAAGGACATTTTTTAGTGTACAAAATGTAACTTGATCAGCCTCTCACTGCGTACAAACTGCGTCAAATTTTACGATATTACGTCACGTTGACAAGTGCATTGCGATCAATAAATGGTTTATATCTTGCTGTGTGGGATTCAACAAACGGCAAAAACTGCATGTAATAGTAAGTTTTGATGTACTCTAGAGCTATCCAACAGTTTGAAATGGCAAAATTTTTTATTTTTTGGTAATTTGAAAACCTAATAGTTTTGTGTGACGTCATAGTTAACACTTTAAACCCGTATAAATTAGGCCCAGCCTCCTTACTGTAGCCTTAACTGTGCTGTGTTGTTTCTGGTTGTCCATTTTTAGGAAGACTTGAAAACATTTTTATAATGTTGAATATGTTAATATGAATTTTTTTTTTCCACACTATGATTACGAAATTTATAATCGACTGTAGCATTTTATATCAGATGAAATCAGTGTTTTTTTCATTCTATTATTCTATTAGATCTTATGACGCAAAATGTAAGGGAATATGGAATTTAAAATAATAATGAAGATAGATTTTGGCTTGAAAATAAGGTTTTGGCTTGGAAAAAAAAAAGAAGAAATATGTATATATATATATATATATATATATATATATATATATATATATATATATATATATATATATATATATATATATATATATATATATATATATATATATATATATATATATATATATATATACATATATATATATATATATATATATATATATATATATATATATATATATATATATATAAATAGCATGTTTATTTGTCATATTTTTATATAGAAAAAATTCACAGAGGTATAATAAATATATATATTTCCTTCCTTACATTTGTGCATTTGTAAAATCACCCACTTTTTTTATAATAATAAAGTAAGTATCTAGGACAACAGTAATCACGGTTACCATGTCATATAAATTCGCCAATTTAATTCTTATAAAAGAATTAGGAATTTCCTTCATTTTTTGTAAAGATATACCTTTCCTACGTGTTAAAATTAAAAAAAAAATCCTAGACCACGATTAGCATTGTACATAGTTGACATCAGAAAATTGTCTTAAATCGTTTTCATAAAAGTAAAAAACTTCATAAATATAAGAAAAATTAAATACTGCATCTACATATATATTCTATAAATGAATGTCGTCAAATAATGACGTTTATTCAATGAAAATATCAATGAAATATATGATCATAATTCCTAAGCAAGTTCGAGCTCTATAAAAATTGAACAAAATTTGTAAACTTTTCTTTTCAATGTAAATGCTGAAATGAAATGTCTGTAACTTTTTTTTTTTTCAAGAAAAAAAAAAAGTTCTGTATCTATAAATTTCATTATACAGTTTAATTACTTCATCTTTCTTCAAGACGGGAAAATGCAAGAAGAATTTAAACTAAAATTTACCATGATGAGAGGATTAATGCCCCTGTAACATAGCACCTAAGGATTCCTCGATTCTTCCGATTTTGTTGGATTATTTTGGGAATTCAAAAGTTTATTGATAGCAAAAATAATTACTGTTTCAATTAGTTTCATGTTTAAATGATAAATTGGCTGTATTATTCCTTTTGTATGTTTTACTGACTATAGAGGTTAATGGCAAACCAACAACAAAACTGTATGAATGTATGTTTGTGCAGTATAGAAACCTATCACCTTCACATGACTTTAATGTCTCCCGACTGATTCGGTACTCAAGAACATGCTCTGAGTAAGATCAATTTTTAAACACGGCAGGCTACAAAAACAAGTTGACATAACAAGGCTTTCTTTCCTTACAATCTCGTTTAAAGTCAGCATTTCGTGATTGATAGTTGTTACAATGTATGACCTTGTTTGCGCATGCAACCAATCCTTGGTTCGCATTTTAGATGACATGCCTCATACCCATTTTAGGCCAATGTTGTCCAAATAATTTGACTTCTTGCTACTCTCTTTACCTGATCAACAAAAAGGGACCAGCGGGTGTGACCTGTCAACAGGAGTTTCTTACTCCCCATAGGTAATTGAGCAAACCTCTGGTGTTTCTAGAGGTCCGTGTTTTTGTTTTCTATTTCACGACTCAAATTTACCGGATTTCTGAGTCCGTTATATTAATTTTTTGTCAATCAATAAAGTTAAAGTGAAATTGACTTAACAAACTTCTTGGTTGTTGCAATTAGAAGTAAATCTTTTTCTTGAGTTTATAAATACCAAAAACAGCTGCCGTTGCTACTAAAGGAAAAATTTGATAAATTTCTGAAAAAGTTTGCAAAATACATTTCTTGTTTTTTTTAAATGCTTATTCTAATTTTAATTCCAATTACACTTCCTGATGACATATTCAATTGCTTCCAATAGCAACGTTTCTAGTTCCTCTCCTCTAAATAGAGTTTGGAAGGCACATGTGGGGAAATAAAGTATGAATAAACAATAATTACGATTATCAATTTGCTATCCGATTCCTGCTATAAATTGATTTCCGGGGGGGGGGGGGAGTATAAATATGACTCTTTAATTGAGTGAAACAGATGAAAGCTGTTATTGTCATCTTGATTTTTTTTTTCGAACTATCGCATCAGTAAAAGTTTGATTAATTATTTTACATAGGATTCGTCATTAAAAAATATTCCTTTCAAATAAGTTTTGAGCTGTAATTGAAATTAAGGAGAAGCCATACTCGCGTTAATTTCTGAAGGGAATTTTTCAAACTTTACACATTATTTAACTAACTATCATAAAATATATTTATGGGGAAAAAGCCATTATCATCGTATTATTTTTTAGCAATGCCACATAAGAGTTGGGAATACAGTCTGACCCTGCTGTGGCAAAAACAGCTTCAGATAAATTCATATTCAGCTATATATAAAAAAAGAAAACAAAGGAAAAAAATGATAATGAAAGTTTTATATATTAATAATTTGACTTACATGATGCGTTAATAAAATTTTTATTTTTTCTTTTAAAAAATAGAAATTAGAAGTAAGTCTACTAAATCATTGATGCAATACAAGCTAGCTGTAGATTCCTGTATGTCAATTTTCATACACGTAAATTTTTATTTTCAATTTTTTTGGTAAATCTCTGACAGAAATCCAAAGTGGGAAATATATTATTGAACATACAGTTATCTTTATTTTCATTAAGAAAAAAATATATTTAATCGCATTAATTTAAAAGTTATGTAAGGTTTAACATCTAAATTATAGAAAATTGACCTTTTTGCACTTAGAATCATTTTTTGAAAGAATGTCATTTCTATGTACATTTTTTTTTCTTAAAAATACCATCTCTTTTAATTAATGAATTTTAAATACATTTTTCTATATTGATCACAAAAATCCAGTCTTGCCAAAGACAAGCTTTAGAAGACAATAAAGCACTTTTACACAGATCGAAATGTCATTATCTGGTACACGTACATATGCATCTCTGCAGAATTCTAAAAAAACTGAGCCAGTTTTTCAGAATATTTTATCAACAGCCTTTTTCAATAATTTTGGAAGGAATATTACATTAAAATCATTAAAAAAACATATAGAAAATATATTTCATTTGGGGGAAAAGTTTAAACTGTGCACGATAGTAGCAATTCGGATTTTCGTATGACGTCAAACGAGTATGGCCTCATCTTGATAATGTCTGAAAGTATATGCACCTTTTGTCACAGTTTTGATATTTTTCAGGCGATCACAATCTTTACAACCAGCGATCATTAGCAATATAAATATTTCTGAGATATTCTAATGTGAGATGAAATATTTGAGGATGGAAGAAATAGCCGCATCTATCAACATGGTTTTCTGTACATACCTACTCCGAACAAAACTCGTAGAAGGCGAAGTAAATATACCCCTCTTTCCTTACCTTTTTCTTTTACTTTTAATGAATAACAGTAAGATTATCAAAGCATTGCAATTAAAATGATGAAAATGGAATAACAAAATGATAAATCCTACCTATTTTAAGTTTAAAGCTGGTTCCTTACTAAATTGGTAGGTATGTAGATTCTCTTTGTCATATAGATACTGTATATCTGTATTTATTTCAGGATAGGATAATCTGTAAAGAGTCACTTAAAACAATGAAAACTTCGATATCTTGCCCGAGAAATGAAGCTGAGTGGCTCTCAAGATCAAGAGATTTTAAATGCCACAACAAATGTTGGCAACAAAAGTTTATTGTTATATGAATACTAAGTAAAGGATGAGAAATCGGGTGGGAAATTTTCTTTTAAATCATTTATTTTGCGAGCTAATTTGTTTTATAGGCTTAATAGAGGGTGTAATACGTGTACTTCAATTATTGTTTATCTGCAGATCAGGAATGCTTTAAATTCAAAATTCTCCAGAGGTCTAAATCCAGCACACAAAATAGACTAGAAAATGTGGGTAAAGAGTTCACTTTTCCTCAGTAAGTATCATCAAAATAATTTCATATCTTTTACTCTACAACTAGCTGTATATCTGTAGCTTACTGGTCTACAAAAAGTTGGGATGGACAACCAGAGAGCTACAGTGCCACCCATTGGAGAAAGTGTATATTCATTGCGCATGAAAAGTGAACTGGTTCTCGATTTTTTGTACTCCTTTTTTTTTTTAAACTGACACCTCAAAATAGTACTAACTGCGTGTTCCTAATATATATATATATATATATATATATATATATATATATATATATATATATATATATATATATATATATATATATATATATATATATATATATATATATATTACTATTTCCACAATAAGGCATTTCTTATAAACAATGTTAATAGCCCCCCCCCCCCTTCCAGGCCTGAAAATTCAGCCCATCGTCATCGAAAATTTTCGCTTATTTATCAATTTACTACCATTTTGGGTGGAAAAATAATTCGGTCCAAAGCGCTTTAAGTAGGTGTCAACTACGAGAAAGGTTAATAAAGGTCTAAGGATTTTTTTTTAATCGAACATTATTCTGCAGGTTGAGGTCAGAATTTGGAGGAAAAATCCATAACAGAGCGCACATTTTTGTGCAATAAATATACAGGTTTTTTTGTTTAAATATATATTATTTGTAATGTCAAAATTAAAATTCTAGCGTATTTTATAATATTGCAGCAACCATTAAAGCGATATTTGCAGGGGTCTTGTTTTTGAAAATTATATTCAATGTTCTATTTATTTATTTATTTATCTTATTTTATTTTATTATTATTATTATTATTATTATTATTATTATTATTATTATTATTATTATTATTATTATTTTATTTGTTTGTTTGTTTGTTGTTTTTTTAAATTATTTTTTATTTATTTATTTTTTTTAATTTGTTTTTGCCTTTTACATGCGATGCATAAAGCCATACATTGATGATAATATTACATTTGCAGGTGGCCTAATACCCTGTCGTGGATATTCGTTTCAATTGCATTTTTGGAGTTTTTGTGAAAATCATTTTAGTTCTACGCAATGGAAACTCTTAGCAAACTGTTATTGAAAATATTCCGTGTCTAAAAAACTTCTATTAAATATTTGTCTTCTTCACTGTTTTTCTGTTGCCTAATGAAAGAATGTTTTTGATACAATCCAAAGCAAAATTGAACACAGAAATTTGATTAGAATGCTTAATGTTTTACCCAACTGTTCCTGATAGGTTATTAAAAATTATTAAAAAACAAGAATCTTAATAACAGTACAAGTTTGTGAACAGGGCATGAACAAGGACCCTTGAATCTCCAAAGATGGGATCGGATGCCTCGGATAAGTAAACATCCCCTGTCAACCGATTACACCAGCTGTGAGCCCTATGTATTGATCAGGTAGACGGAGTATTCCGTAGTCAAATGAAGTACTATCTATTTTATTATTATATTAAAGGCCTAACCATTTGTATGAAACACATGACTCAATGATAAGTTGCAGTAGCAAAAAAGGTCATTATAATGACCATAGAATTTTCAAAACATCGACTTAAACAAGTTTTTTTTTTTAATCCCTGTAATATCAAAGTCTTTCTCAGCAGCCTGCCTAGCTTTAAAAATTGATCGTACCCAGGGCTATTTCGCACCAAATCAGATGGAAGATATAATTACCATACGCAGCTGATGTTAGAATATTACTGAACGGATAGAAGAAATCGATACTTGAAAGGCTGAAGTCGTCACATTTGTCATACAGTTTATTTAATTGGCCATTATCATCAGATGTGGCAAACTCTATGTTGTCTTTTAAATTGATTTTTCAGTGTTTAGGTCTTGTGATAGAAGACATATTACCCATCAATTTCTCTTGTCTATAAACAATTTCCTTAAAAGTGCCATTTCTTTTAAGAATTTATCTCATTTACAGACTGTAGAAACCATTTATATACACATGCGTATTTTCAATTAAGAATCTGTGTAGAGATTTTTGTCTTTTCAATGAATATTACAATATATATTTATAAAAGTACTTATGATTTGTGATATTTCTGGTTTAACTGTTTGGTTTACCCGGTAGGTAAATGGAAGACATAAAAAAAAAAATATTTCCATAACGCATTATCTCTGAAACATTTCTGAATAAAATAATTTTGTATTGATGATTAGGCTGTTCCTTTCTTGCAGATTTTATTGGAGTGTTGTTACTTTTGAAAAAAAAAAAAATCAAAAACACAATGTAGTTCTAGTCATATGCATTTATTTTCTGGAACCGAAGGATATTTTCTGTTTTTTTTTTTTTAAATATTATTTTTAGGTGTTTTATGAAGTCAATAGACGTGAACATATAGTTTCCTGGATAGTGTGACATTATGAGGCTTGTTTGAACATAAATACACCCTGTGTAGTTATTTCTATCCCCGTATAAGAATACACTACGTACAATGTCAAATAAAACATTTACAAAGAAAAGTAAAAAAAAAATTCTCGACGTTAACGGTAGATTTAATGATTTCAAATCATAAGTTTTGTAGAGATGGGGCATTAAACATCAAAAAAATTATGTGTTGGAAGTGACAGAAACCTCTGTACATGTAGTCTTTTTAATCATGGAGCAGGCATATCGGGATCATAGGCGTTACTCCAGGACAATACTATATTGCTAACAAACAATATTTAATGGCTTGACTTATTCATCTAAAAGTAACTGAAAGACACACAATCGTCGCCAAAACTTAAGATTTGTGGAATTAAATTTGTTAATTTCTATTTATCATAAGAAGTCATATTTAATGCTTTAAGACTAACGGTACAATTAAGAATTGTTGACTAATAGATAAGTTTACGGAATAGGTTATCACTGAGTCTTTACAAGGGGTTAAAAACACACAAAAAAGATTTATATACGTAAATCCAATTTATTTAACTTGATCAAATTCACAAAATCAAATAAATAAATTTAAAAAAAAAAAAAAAAAGAAAAAAGTTGTGGGATCACAATTGTGTATATGAAAACGATTTTCTACGAGTATCCACTGTGTAAAGGAGTTAACATGTGGTATATACGGAAGCCCAATAGTGCAAACCAAAAATAAATAAACAAAAACGAAATTATTAAATAAAGAAAACGAAATTATCAAATAAAGAAAAACGAAATTATTAAATAAAGAAAACGAAATTATTAAATAAAAAACTGAAACTAAAATACGGAATTTATAGATGTGCATGGTAAGGGCCTGAACCCATGAATCATTCCATAAAGCACACGTGTTCTATGACCTGATTTTGTTTCGACATTAAAACAAATCTGATATTTGCATTTACGCTCAGCTATTCCCGTATCGATAACATAACCAGTCGGAGTAGACAATCATAACATAAGAATAGGGGAGAATTTTACCTTTGGTTATCCAATATGCCTAGATCTATGTTTTTATCTTACATTAACATGATTAATGTGAACTTTGACCAGTCTGATGAACTGGCCAGTGATGACAAATTTACGTTAACATTAGCTTTCTTAAACCCTCAACTCAGAAGGTCTAATTATTAGCAAACAATGAATCTGGACATGAAACTTCAAAGAGATTATGCTAATAAAAAATTGCGCAAATATTTAAGATATACATGTCTGTTAAGATTCCGTTGTTTACAACTTCTGAACCTTATAACATTTAGGAAATTCCCATGGCTATACATCATTTTTCAATTATAGCACAGTACAAAAAATGCTGTAAAATGATACGTTACCGATCGGAACCCATTATAAATTATTGTTTAAAGAGAGCAAGTGCAAAAATTAAACAAGACAAAGTTGTTACAATGAGTATATTTTAATGATTGCTTACTTTATTAAAAATTAAGCAAAACACTTCTAATTTCTTGGTCATTTTATCAAAGCATAATTAAAAGTGATGCACAAACTAATTTGTTCTCACATATTCTAAATGACAAATTCTCAATCTGTATTTATAAGTCAGTGATAGTTGTGAACTAACAATGCACACACTTGCATAACAAATCCAACAAAGTATTCAAATCATTCTCTTTATTGTTTCAACAACCTAAGATTTATGGGTACACAGATAGGGCACTAGGTTTAGTTCGGGGGGAATTCAGCGATACGATACGCAAGGTCTTGACCTTTCAGCGATTCATGAGCTCTTTTGGAATGTCATTAATTTTATGTAAGCAAAAACAGCCATCCTCGCTACGTCCAGACTTACAGGCTCAAACTTTGACGTTGTGGGGATGCGACACAGCATCAAATTCCCGTAAACAAAATTGAACAGTTATGAACCATTTACTTTACAAATGCGAATTATAGGCTGTGGACACATATATAATGTTTTTCTACGTTTGTCAATTTGACACTGATCTAAGTTTTTTATTATTATTATTATTATTATTATTTTTCACTTCCCCCACACTTGTTTCAATGTCGAAACAAAATCAGGTCTATAGAATTACTAAGTGATGCTTTATAACACGTGCGCTTTATGGAATGATTCATGAGTTCAGGCCCTTACCATGCAAATATAAATTCCGTATTTCAGTTTCAGTTTTTTATTTAGTAATTTCGTTTTCTTTATTTTAATAATTTCCTTTTCTTTATTTAATAATTTTATTTTCTTTATTTAATAATTTCGTATGTCATTTATTTAGTTATTTCGTTTTCTTTATTCAATAATTTCGTTTTCTTTATTTAATAATTTCGTTTTCTTTATTTAATAATTTCGTTTTCTTTATTTAATAATTTCGTTTGTCTTTTATTTAATAATTTCGTTTTCTTTATTTAATAATTTCGTTTGTTTTTAATTTAGTAATTTTGTTTTCTTTATTTAATAATTTCGTTTTTTATTCAATAATTTCGTTTTCTTTATATAATAATTTCGCTTTTTGTTTCTTATTTTTCTGGTTTGCACTATTGGGCTTCCGTAGGTATATGTTAAAATCTCATCTGTACATTGTAAAGACACGAAAACATATTTTGAAGACTGTTTTGCATTGAAGAGTATGGTTTATGCAAGGGATCTAATGACGCATACCTTCCGTTCTCGGTCTTTACACTGTTATCTCCCGAACTACACAGCATTGAATTATACTAAGTAGGTTAACGCTGTATCGATGGAGAGCTTGTTTACATTTGTAGCGAAGGTCAGGAAGTGTGGAATGTTATAGCTATACTACAAAAAAATGGGAGGTAATTATGTCTGTACAAACAACATAAATTTAAAATGTCCATGAAATGGATTACAATTTAACAAAATGGTAAAAGTTCTTTTTTACGGTTTCAGAGATTCAAATGTGGTAAGGGCTTATGACTATATTTGTGCAATGAGATCAAACAAGTTCTCGAACTTAAACAAACGTGAACCATCTTTAAAGGTCTATTTGTTCAATCTTTTTGACATTCAAAACAAGACCAATGCGTTGTAAAATGCAGTCCACATGACATTCCGAAAAAATAACAAGATAAATAATTTGAAAATGATTGGATCAAATAAATGAAAATAACATATATAGGTTCAACGTGGAAAAGAGGGAGAAAATAAACACTCATGCATATTAATCAAATGATTCAACCAAAAACTAAAAAAATGATAATGGTGTAAGGAAAGCTAGTATTTCAGGAATAGTAAATAATGATGTATATTCAGCTCTTAAAGCTTTCAATCTAAATAATATAGAATTTCAAGAGAAGTATATAAATAACATCACATTTGGCTATTCTCGAAGTACGACTTTTCCTTGTATCCCATTTCAGAATTAAATCTCATTGTGATAAAACTGAACGAAACCTTGGTGAATGTAAAGACAAAAATAAATTAAATCATACCTGATTGATTTAATGAATTCATTATAATTTTGTATGCACACATATACGAGGGCTGTTCGGAAATTATTGAGACATTGTGTATATTCTTCTTTCTGATGAACTTTTTTCGGTGAAAATTTGCATATACGTTTGACAAACTCTAAGAAGTAATAAAAACAAGAAATATTTTAAAAATATTTTATTTCATCTTTTCAATGATACATTATTGTGTCAATAGAAGGGGTACCCGGCGCAGTCACGAAATCGGATATTGAAAATATGTAACACCAACGTTAAAACTCCCACTGGACCCATAGTAAGAACGAAAATAATTCAAATTATGTACATAATTTTCCAATTTAACTTTGACTTCATTATGTGCAAGTTTGTTAGAATTTCGATCAGAAATACGGAGATCATTAAAAAAATTAAGCGCGGTATAGCAATCTGATAACGACGACAAAACGGATTTTGACGTCAAGACAGAGCAGCGATCATACCTAAAATTTTGTGTAGCGGTATTGAGAACTCTTGTCCCGACTAAACGACGTGCTAAAACAATAACAATGCAATAAAACATGTCTAAGGGTTTATTTTTTCATTGGTATATATTATTTTCTTACAAATAATTCAACCAGAGTAAAAACAAAAGCTTCGAACGACCATCAATTATTACGGACTAAATAACGTTGACCCGCGTTGCATAACTCGGTACTGCACGATGCTAAGTCAACCTGTATTTGACACTTTGTGTATATTTTACACTGGGGTAGCAACAGCACACGTTTTGTTTTTTGTTTTGTTTTGTTTTTTTTATTTTTTTTTTTTTTTTTTGTTTTCTGTTTTTTTTTTTTTAAAGAATCGATTAAGAATTATAAGAGACAGTTTGATTTTTGAAATGTTATATGTAATGACAGAGAAAGTAGATTGAACGCTTCCTGATCATTTCACAATGAGAATATATCGGCTGACCTGACGTTAAAATGACGTAGCGATGCTGCTCCAGGTCAATAGACATATGCTTGTTTATAATTTCACCGGAACTTATTTAATTATCCTATAAATTAGAAATTTTATACATTTGTTTTATGTGTTCTTTAAAAAAACGTTGACGAATTTTTATGAATTTATCTCTGTCCTTTGTGGAGTAAAAGTATTTGTCTCAATAATTTTCGAACAGCCCTCGTAAAAATGCACAAATTTATTAAGTTCATGTATGAACATACAACATACATGCATAAACATGCATACTCTCTCTCTCTCTCTCTCTCTCTCTCTCTCTCTCTCTCTCTCTCTCTCTCTCTCGATGTGATGTTGTCATTTATTTCACACTTTTGTATGTTTTCCCTTCAAACATGTATTATACATACAAATATCATTATGTAATACAAAAAGAGACATCCTTCACAATATCTTAAGTAATGAAGTTATAATTGTATATATCCCTTTAGCTAACAAAACTCATAGATAAAGTCGTAGACAATGTTAATAACTTTGTAAACATTCAACCAATGCTAACTAAATTTTGCATAGTTATAATATATTTAATGTTCCGTAAAATACACTACTGGACGAAAAAAGTGCTGAGAATCCCAAATTTTACTGATAATGTTTGATAATTACTGATACTGTGCTGTTCTTGCTGATAAATACTGATATTTACTGTTATTCTTACTGTTGTTACTGATAATTTTAGTTGTTTCTGATAAATACTGATAATTACCGTCGTTTTACTGTTGAGTCTGATAAATACTGATAAATACTGCTGATGTGCCGTCGATGCTGAGATTTACTGATAATTACTGTGGTCATTGTTCTTGAGCTGAGAAGGTGCTAAAATAGAGATTATTAGGGTTGTTAAAACCTTCTTCAATCATTACTTTCTTTTTATCTAATTTCACAACAACATTTTCATGTTTCTTTATATTTACTGCTTGTGACCAGAAATATGACACTGATCTCAATCACAACACGGTTGTGAAAATCTTGACAATTATAATGAAAGTTAACCATTAAATAAAATTGTCAGCGTAAAGGGAAATGTTTTCCAAGAATCTATGAAAATAGTACATGTATGTCTGTAAGCAGAATAAATGGAATTTTCCTTTTGCATGAAGATTTCATATTAACATAAGATACTGTAATACTGAAACATTAAGGCTTTAAAAAAAAAGGATTGATAGCCCGACTCAAGAAATTTTGGTCAGGAGGTTGGTGATTTTTTTTCATTAAAAAAACACTGAAGTGGAAATAGTTATTAATGGGTGGGAAAAAATCGGGATAAAAAAATAGAAAAAAAAAATTATTCGGACCTTTTTTTCACTCGGTCAAGACAGGACAAACAACCATTTTCTTTTTAAAGATGGCCTTACATGATAATATTTTTTTTATTCTTTCCCAAAGATATGCATAGTTTTTTTTTGTTGTTTTTTTTTAAATATTATTCGGTCTTTCTGATCTTTTCCCCCCTGAAAATCTGCCCGAAACTGATAAATTTTATGCTTTTTTAAAATAAATTGAGAGATGAAAACAGGGGTGAATATGTTCCGTCTGGAGGCACATTTTTTATTTATTTATTTTTTTTTAATTATTTAATTATTATTTTTTTTTTAGGAATACGTAGTTCAAGTATTCGTAGATCGTCCCAGAATATAACTCTGCTACATGTTTATACATGCAACCGGCAGATGGGGGCTGATCAAAAATTATTTGTCAGAATTAAAATGTAAGTGCAATGGTATACACTTGTACATGTAATTTTGATGCTGGTCTCTTACAATTTCACAAGTCACCACATAAAACATTTTTATTCAATAAGTTTTAAAAATCTCATTCATTTAATTTAATTTTATGGAATGGAAAATAAGAAACGGGACTTACTAAATGTAAATAATGGATTATTAAGTTGATCAATTTTAAGTTTTTAAGGTCACAGATCTGAATGAATACACGTTTAAATTGATCAGAAATCGAAGATCAACCCGTGATTTAACTTTATTGTGTACTTGTCTTAGGCACTGGGGCAGAACGGGGTACAACATGTATATTCCATGTAAGTTGTAGTGGTCAGTGTAACAATGGCCACTAATTACCTATTGTTCTGCGTCTGCAGCCACCGGTGTTAATAATAAACAGATGAACCTACACTGTACATGTACTTGCTACTTGGAGCAGGAACAATCTTTATGGACGCACAAAAAAATTAATATTTGTTATTGATTTTGTTGACAAATTAAATTGATAGAAAAATGTTTAGCAAAATAGGACACAGTACAAAATAAAAAAAAAAAAGAAAAGAAAAAAAAGAAAGAAATGAAGTTATATACATTGTACAAACTTATTAATTAAATGAAGTAACTTAAACATGTTAAAATAAAATAAATTTATTATAATTCACGTAGATCTTTGCTCAGTATTTAATTTCATTTGCTAGTTTTAGGTACATTTCTTGAGATAAAGTTTAAAGAATATCCGGGGGGAGGGTGCTACATGTAAATTCATTTGAATCTCTGTTAACAGTGTTTAAGGGCCTGTAATACAAAACCAGAAATTGATAAGGAAGAGTTCGACTTTATCCAATAAATAATTATGCAAAATTTATACGAGATTTTTTTTTAAAGATAGTTTAGTGATTTAGCAACTTGTGTAATGATATTAGCATCAACTGTTCACAATTCAGAAACGCGAAAAACTCCACATCGCTGAATCCGAGAAAAAATTCCGTTATGAATAATGAATGTCAGTAACATGCTGATCGCACTCATGAATAAATGTTATTATAATAGCTAAATTTTGTATTGTTCATTGATTCTCTAAAAAAAATTATTCATGTATAATATAAATATTTAGTAATTATTACAGGTATAACTGATGGAACTTAAAACTAAAGAATCAACCTTGCGCCTATCAGCTTAGTTAACAGTCTTTCATCCCCCCTTTTTTTCTGCTACAGTCTGAATAACTAATTGAATCATGTCGCGTGTACTTTGAGTACACTGGTCTGGCACGACGAGAAATGGAATGGACAACAAATATTATACTCTCTGTACAAGGTTATTTCTGATTTTACTAATTTTACTAAATGCATATCGTAAGAAATACAAAATGTACTAATATTTGACCCGATTCTCAAAACGAAAGTAGAAACTTCTACAAGTGGTGGACATGTGAATATTTTACACCGTGTTTTAGAACAACCGAGTAATTTCAAGTCTTGTTTTATTTCGTTTTTTAACTGACTGACCGCGTATAAGCAGGTTATTATTTTTTTTTAAATGGATCTAGCTGTTACCAGTAATTACGTACAACGTACTAACGAAGAAAGATGCGTATTTCATTGAATGAAAATCACACTGCATAAGATTTTTAGTTCCTGATGGCTTAAAATAACAACCCCCCCCCCCAAAAAAAAAAAAAAAAACAAAACAAAACAAAAAAAAAAAACGAAAGATAGATAGCTTGATAACACAGAATGATATTTAAAAAATTGCGAGAGGACATAAATTATAAAACTAGAGCGCACTAGCTAAAAGAGATAATTCAACAAATTTAAGATCACGATTAAATCTTATTATTTGAACCTGTCACATTCTTCATTAAAGGGCATAGTATATGTTATATGAATAGATTTTTTGTGAGAAATATTTAATACTGTCTTGTTAAAAGGAGAATGGTTTGTAAAGGGGGGCGGGGGGTCTCAACTAACAGAGTAGACGGAACCCATGTTACTTGTCAAATATTCAGGTTCTCTACATGAAAATGTAAATTTAATTGCAACCATTGACTGTATTAAAGATGCTTCCTAATTTTTTAACGACAGTACAAATACACGCGGAAAAAAAAATATGGGATGGGATTTTTTTTTTTAAAAAAACCTTTGTGAATCAAAAAATTGTTTTAAAAAGTACCTGCATAGGTAGAGTAACCACTGCATGAACGCCCACCCCTTGCAGATATTGACAACAAAGGAGAAATATAAAGATAAAGGAAAACATAAACATTTATGATCTAATTTTAACATTAAGGTGTAAAGAAAATAATAATAAAATAAAAATGAATAATGAAATGTGAAAACAAATAATTCATGTGACTTTTTCATTTAGAATTTAACTAGTAAGTAGATTGTATTGAATTTTGTTGATAAAATACTTTCTTTGAAATAATTAATCATCACTCAAGCTTTTTAGCACCCTCTCAGGTAAAGAACAATGACCACAGTAATTATCAGTAAATCTCAGCATCGACAGCACATCAGCAGTATTTATCAATATTTATCAGACTCAACAGTAAAGACGACAGTAATTATCAGTATTTATCAGAAACAACTAAAATTATCAGTAACAACAGTAAGAATAACAGTAAATATCAGTATTTATCAGCAAGAACAGCACAGTATCAGTAATTATCAAACATTATCAGTAAAATTTCGGATTCTTAGCACTTTTTTCGTCCAGTAGTGATAGTGCATTTTTTATATATATCTTTAAAAGTAATAATAGTATGACGATTTATGGGAAGGCCGATATGGTCTGTCGGCGCACGATCAAAATCCGGAATAATTTGCGCGTGTAACTATTCTTATTGCATTTGTTTCTCTGGTAACATGTAAAACATCAAACTCAAATTTATCAGTGAAATCAGAAATAAAATCTTAGTATGATGTCAAATTTTCACGCCAATAGCATCGGAGATAGAAGATTGGTTTTGTATTTTCAAAATGTTGTTAGAATTGAGTTTGCTGCAAATAACGTCGTAAAACGTCTTAGCGGCGCATGGGGATGTAATGAAACTTCTTCAAATGTGGTTTGTCCACTCAAGAGACGGAAAAATGATACAGAAGTGACATTACACACAAGAACGCTAGTAGAGAAATTTTTGTAATGGTACAAAAGATTCTAGGACAGTTTTTACCTCCGTAGCAAAAATAGTTAAGCCTACAAGAAGTAGAGTACTGTTTGTTGAATTCGACGTCAAACTTTGTGTATTATCTGCTTCCTACTCGTACAATCTAAGGCGACCTTTCGAGGACTGAAATTTGAATCTGATAAATAAAAATGTATGGACATTGATGAGTTTTATTGAGTCCCTCGGTCAACAGTTGTCTTCCAATTGAAAAAATAACGAGAAGCGTAAAAGACACATGTTAAACACATGGGACAGTATACATAAAAATGATCATGACGTTATAAGAGACGAAAGTTACGTTTGCTTTCGTGCGCCGATGTACACTAGTATGCTTTCTTCATTTGTACATTATTTTCTTATTAAATGTGTTATTTTCATGAAACTTGAAATTCATTATCAAAAAATTGCTTTTTACTATGAAAAGAAATTTAATTTAGCAAAGAAAAACAAAATTATTTTCCCTGTCTACGACTTTCTGGGACAACCCTCGTATATATATATTTAGATCTGAAAATCACTAATCAGTTGACTTCCGACAATTTTCAATTATTTCAATGGCATAATTTAATCCTGATCATAAAATGTGCCTTTATTTAATTATTATTTTTAATATAATTATTATTATTTTGCTTTGTTTCCCGGTGTTACAATGAGTCATTCTTGCGTTTTAAAAGAAACAATCTCTCTTATTTCACTGTAATGAACATTTACATCACTATTTGTTTGATTTTCGGAGCACTTTTCAAAAAGAGCAATCACGCCAAAAGCTACAAGGGCAATACATATCAATATTCCGATGATAATTATGCAAATATGTAAAACACTCAATACAGTTTCCTTGTTTCTTACAAAACCAGAGGAATTATTTTGTATTGTTGTCAAATTAACATCAACTCCAGCTGTGCTTGTCGGTAAACGTTCTGTTTTTGCGGAAAGATTTTTCGCAGTGTATGCATATGTTGTCCTATTTGTTGCTGAAAAATGGAATATTATATATAATAAGGAGACGTTTCTGATTGTCAGAATGATAGCAATTATCAGTTATACCGCTAAAGATTTTTATTTCAATGTTACGTTTATCATTGCGATAAACTTAGTATACATATAATCATATATTTACATTTCTAATTGTTTTCTCTGTGATAACTCTTTGAAAGCTAGGTGAGTTGATTTCTTGATAATTACACCTGAATGTAAATTTCGCCAAGTTAAATGTTAGGAGCCTAATATGCATGTCAATCTCGTGCGGCTGTCTTTGTGTCTGACGTCAGTGGGCGGGGGCTATTGAAATTAACATGGAAGGCCTCATGTATTTTAAATCTTTTAGACAGCATTTTTTCATTCATATTTACAATTTTATTTCAAATCTAAATGTAAATATAAGGAATCACTTTCTTGTTTGCTGAGTATGCCAGGGACATCAACGATAATTGAGAACGTCGGATAAATTATCCCACGTTTTCAACTATCGTTGATGCCCTGGCATACCCAACAAACTAGCAGTGATTCCTTAAATAATAATATAAAAATGATTAAAACGTGCTTTCTTTTTTTACATATCGTTACATCCAACATATATGAAAGATTTGATTTTCATTTTTTTTCACACTATCTAGTTGACAAATGCAACAAAGTACATGTACGTTATTTTGATAAAAAAAAAAATACTTGGACAAATTAAAAGAAAGGTCAAGTAATGTTACTGTCAAACTTACTTATTTGAATCCCAATTTCATTCATGAAAAATTATTTGCATACAAAAGAAAGTGTTCAATGATTAGAATTAAAGGAGGAAAATTTAGGATACTTATTTCCCTTCCATTTTGTATATAATCTTAAAATAGTACGCGATAACTTTTACAGGGGTGAGAATTCCCAATGTATAAAAAAGAGTCTCACTATTTTTGTGTTGGGGCTTTGTTCCAGCATCCTCTTGAAATATTGCAAATGTCCTCCGTACATAGACACTTGCTCATACATCTTTCTCCATAATATGGATATTCACAAGACTCGTTACAAAATTGACCAATATATCCTACCTCACAAGCTACAATTATAGTATATATATGATTCTATATTATGTTAAATTAATTTTAGTTTAAAAAAAATAAATTCATATAATGTGTGAATTTTCAAAATGGATATTTATATATACCAACCAGTACATTCATTTAGACTCGGATTCCAAACAGTTCCAGAGCAACACTTATGCAAGCTATATCAATTAAATTTAATACGTGTCAAGTGAAAATTAAGTAAATTTTGTACGATATGTACAAAAAGTTTGATATGAAGAGAAAATGTATAAACAACATTTATTTCAATTTTGATTTTCATGTATCGATCTACAATTAATTTGTCGTACTGTCATACCTGTCTCATTGTCTTATTTCATTATCACGTGCATGGGAACAAATTCATATTGGTGCTGGTATGTATATTGCACTTTTGCAATCATCTTGAATATTTGTACATAAATATATTTGCATGTATACTGAAACGCAAAAGAAACGCAACAAACAGTAATCTACAAATATTTGAATTTTTTATCCTATGACTTTCAAAAATGAATACAGTGAGGTAAAACTCGATTTGAAAACATCAGAGATTTGATAGAAATATTAAATTGTTATCTTTGAACTTTAGAAAGTAACACATGAATTTTAAAACACCCCCACCCCGGCCATTCAATTACAGCGTGGAAGACTGCCATGTCTAATAGTTGCAGCTTGATTTCTACGATACAATAGGTTCAACAATCTCGAGATCTGACCGAAAAAATATTCTTTGCCATTTTTAAATGCCTGTTTTTCAGATGATGAGGTCAAATTTTCTCTAGCCAAGCGCAGTGTAGTAACCCTTAAACTTCCGGTCCAAGGACTGTCATTCAAGCTAATGATACAAAAGAGCCTGTTGAGGCGTGATGTGTTGCATATTTGCATCTGCAACTCTCCATCACCTTTATTTTGAGATTTTCCAGCTAGAGCAATGGAAATGTGTACTTAAGGCATTTTTAGGAAGCCTTGGCATCGCTTACGGAAAAGATAGGAGAATTTATTTTTCGTAACATTGCTGCATTACTTATGATGAACAGATACAAATCCTTAAAACCCCATATTGTTGCCAAATGTTTTGTAAAACATGAATTTTTGATTTCCTTTAAGCGGACTCAAACTTAACTTCCGGTAATGGTATGAAAATCATTCAACCGTTAAATTACCGATATTTACAAAGTTGAAGATGTCCTTACTTTTTAGATACATAAATATATATTATTTTAACAGTAACTTGATCCGAAGAGTCGTATCACGTCGAGTTGACAGGCGCGGATCATCAGATCAAACGAGACACGAAGCGTCGAGTTTGATCTGATGATCCGCGCCTGTCAACGAGACGTGATACGGCTCTTCGGATCAAGTTACTGTTATAATAATAAATTTATTATATATCCCCCTTACAACTAGCAAAATATAGTTTTAAAAAAAAACTTTTGAGATCAATTTTTATAAGATTTTCCCATTAAACAAAGCATTTTTGTCAAGGAACTTTTTGATGCGCATAAAAAATAACGTCATGTTTCTGTGTACTAGGTCATCAATTTCAGAGAGGGGTGATATGGATTCAGAAAACCGCAGTGTGGTGATCCAGAAAGTCGGATCACACCGTCGCGTGATTGTACGAAATCTACAGTAAAATAGAGTGATACACACTTGGGTATATAATAAAAAATTATATCATATATATATATATAATATTTCCCCCTAAAATAGGATGTTGAGTTTCTTTTGCGTTTCAGTATATAATTGTACTATAAAATTTGACTGCAGAAAATATAAATAAATAATTTCTACTTTTGGCTGTACTAATGCATGATTTTTTTTTTTTTTTTTTTTTTTTTTTTTTTTTTTTTTTTTTTTGGTGAATGTGTATATTTTAAATTGTGATATTTTTTTTTTGCGTTATAACTTTCGCGAATAAACGCGAAACTTTCGCGTTATAACGCGAATTTATACATATATAGTCATGTTACTCGGGAGCCTGTGATCTTGACTGACAGATAAGAAACATGAACACAGACGGGGACTTCTATGAATTTATAAATTACAATTCTTCAGATGGTGTAAAAGAGAATTACTGCGAGAAATGGATAGATTAGTGTTGAGAAATTTGCATTTAATCTTAAAACCTGACTTATTTTAAATAAAATGAATATTCCTTTAAAGATTTTCTGGTTTTTCAATTGTTGAATCCAAGAAATTCTTTAGACTGATTTTTTTTTTTTTCAGGAAGATCTCCGCTCGTCACTTTCTGTTTCAAGGCTGTTTTATTTTTATCGTTAAAGTTCACTACAACTTTACCACTAGTAAAGAAATCCATCATTTTAGACTATAAATTATACACTGTAGAAATCTGGCTTAAAAGTGAGGGAACAATGTATCATTTCATGAGCTTAACGTGACACATGATGCTTTTTAAAGAATAATTATAATAGGATACTGTTACAGTCCCTGAAACGTTTTACTTTCCCACTTGAACGCAGAGCGAACGGTGAGCGAACGCAGAGCGAACGGTGAGTGAACGATGTGTGAACGCTGAACACAGCTTGGTGAACGGAAGGTGAACGGTGAGCGAACGGAGCGCGAACGCGAGGGCAAATTGAACGCTGAACGAACGGTGAACGCGAGATGAACGATTTATTCGGAATGCCTCTGATCTTTTCCTTACATTGTATCTATTCTATTGTATTCTAATTTTAGGTGCAAAAAATAAATAATAAATAAATAAATAAATAACTATTCCAAAATTGTCCTTAGAAAGATGAAACATGCACATTAAGCAAAACTATTGATTAAGTTTCTTACAATATTTTCTGCACATATAGAGTGTATATGATGTTTAAATTCAGCTGTTTAATCACACGATTTTTATCGCTGTAAAACATTGTAATTGTTACCAAACGCTGTAGTTTAAAGGATAAAATTATTCCAGTTACAAAATAAATATGTTTATTCTTATTTGATCTATAAAACCATTAAATGAAGATGACCTATAGAATGAATTACAACGGTTGTAACAAGCATACATGTATTTCCGTGCCAAGGCTATTCTGTGTAAAATAATGAGAAAAAAAAATTACAAAGGTCTGTGGACGTATTACTTGAATACACTCGTATTCAAAAAAATTAATGCAATAATATATTTATGTGTCTTTTTATTTTTTTTTTAAATTGATATTATTATTTTAAACTTACAAAGCAAATACTTACTTATCATTGCAACCGTCTGGAATCGTCATTGGTTCTGCAATATTAAAGCTGATACCAAGAACAAAAACACACAAATGAAGAAACATAGCTTCGATATGACTTGACATTATTTTTAGTTTGTTTAATTTCAGCCTTAAATACTTTCAGAATTTAACAAAATCACTTCATATGTAAGTATTTCCTATCATTAAAAATTATTTCATGAGAGCATATGCAAACAATTAATAGCAAGGAAGTTTGTACTGTATGAAAAACCTGATTATGAATTTATACATTGTATATTTTATTGCTTAAAGAAACCCTAAACATTAATAAAAATATTTCTTGGATTTTGGGAAATTTCTAATGTCTAAAAAATGCACATATTGAATCTTTCTGGTTCATTTTCAGCATGGTATATCTACTACATTTCTCCAGGAAAAATGTTTTAAAAACATTGCAGTATGTGAAAAGATATAACTGCTGTTTTCTTGCATGTTGTTGACAAAATTCGAAAAGAAATAAAACAAGGAAAGATGAATATTTAAGTCATATAATATACAGAAAGAGTTCTTTTTCAAAAACAAAGCATCTCAAATCAACCCTTTGATTGATTGATTGATTGATAGATTGTATGTTCTTTTACGTCCCGTTCGAGAATTTTTCATTCATATAGAGAAGTCACAATATACCGGTGTAGGGCTTCAAATTTAGACTTTACTCGGCACTCAGGGCCATTGAGAAGTAATTGAGCATGGATCTTTATCGTGCCAACGCCGGCAGTGACACGAGGCAACGGTTTTTTAAGGTATGATCCGAAAGACCCGCAACTTTCACTTCAAAATGCCAAATGGTTGGCGAAGGAACAGTTGTTACCTATTTTTATCGACTTAGGTCAGTATCAGCTGGAGCTCGAACCCAGGACCTTCCGGTCACGGAGTCAACCTTTTGAGAAATGATGGAGCAAAGAGCATTTTTCGTTATTAAAAGTATACGCTTTTCATTCCTATCTCTTAAAGTTTATATTTTAGGTTAACTGTGTGTGTGTGTGTGTGTGTGAGGGAGGGTGTGTGTGTGTGTGTGTGTGTGTGTGTTTATGTGTGTGTGTGTGTGTGTGCATGTAAATGTGTGATTAATCATTTGTAATTTTGCACATTTTTCTGCAAACCTTGTATATTCAGAGTGCATTTTTTTTCAATTTTCAGACAGAAACAAAAGTTCAGGTCGCTTCAACATTCCTAAGTTCATCAGGACTTTGTTTATTCTTTATGAGTCCTTATTACAATCTGTCTACCTTTCTTTTAAGTGCTTTCTATGATTTACTATGCTAGACACTAGGTATCTTACGGTGAGAAAATGGGAACACAAACATAAAGACACATATGTAGATAGTAACATTTAACCCTATAAAACAAACATTTGAAGGTGACAGAAAAAAAGTGAATGTTAGAAATATTTGATACTGCATACATTTCATCACAGGCATTTTTATGCAATGACCTTTTCCTCTGCTTTCACTGAAAGTTACAATATTGATTTGGGACCGTCCGTCTGTCGCTCTGTCTGTATGTACATGTCCATGTTACACTTTTGTTTAAAAAACCTTTGAGCTGTTGGAATAGCAATATCCTAACGACAAAGGAAGATCCCTATTGATTTTTAGATCAGAAGGACAAAGATCCGGGTCAGAAATGCATACGTTGCAAAAATTTCCCGATGATAAATCTAGTTTTCTTTCTTTTGCAATAAAACTTCGTATCACAACTCCACATGAATTTTTTATCAATTCATTTCCCAGATCCTAATCTATAATAACATATAAACACTAATATCTAGAGAAAAAAAAAGATAAGGCAACTGCCAAGAATGGGGCCCTGACTAAGCTCCTTCTAAACACTAATAATTTTGTCTCTATAAAATCACGCAGGATGTTTCAAATTTAAAAAAGATATTCCTTGAATACAGGTATTTTCAACAAAATATATGAATACAGAATACATCATGAATTAAGGTATGAATCATACAGGCTTGGGGCAATGCTAAATACAATGGTAATGCATTGCAATGCATTACTTGAACTCGAAGTAATGCTAGTAATGTGTAATGCCAAAAAATTCCATTACATGTAATGGTAATGTAATGCATTACTTTCTCAAATCCAGAGTAATGCTGGCATTACATAGCATTAAACGCATTTTTTTTATATACCTATTTTAGAAAACTGAAAATGGACATGGAAATTATTGCCTAAATTATTTTTTTTAAATAATAGAAATGAATGAAACAAATTAACCTATTTAAATAAACTCTCTGTATCTATTTAAATACATATTTATTCTGTTGAAATTACAATTACCACACATTTAAATCTTCATACTTAATTCAGATCAGATTTAATTTCAAAGAATATTTTAAAGAGTTTATTAAAAAAAATATCCTTTAAAAATAATTCCGGTATGAGGCACACTAATTAATCTACGCTGTAAACTGATAATTGTCACTTTTTGAATAGACTGTCATGAAAACACACAATGCCTCTAAGGTTATGTAACAATTAAAACAATATTTTGATTTGAAAAGTACTCCAAAAATCAGCCCCTTTCTACTGACTGTGTTTATGAAACAATAATTGAGCTCGTCTAGCTTGAGCTGACCATAACAAATCCGTTGCACCAAAATGAACAGAAGACAGGCATTCTACTTTTAGAAGAGCAAAATGTGCAATCCTGTCCAACCCTTTTTACAAGTTTGTAAATGCATTTAATTTTGTCATAACTTAAGGTGCTATATGTAGATCAAAATAATCCTTATGTGTCATATTAAGTTAAGTTTTAGTTTTGGGGAGGCAGTAAATTGCGCCAAAAGTTAAACTGCTTTATGACATCAATAGTTACACAAAAAGTGCATATTGCACATATTTTTATCTGATTGGCAATTGAAAGTTCGAACTTCTTATGAATAATAAAAAGATATGTAAATTATTTACAGTGTAATAAATACAAGACCTTGAAATTAAATTTGAATTATCATTCATCATGTTTAGTTTTGAAGGGACGGGATGCATGTTTATGAAAATAGTTGCAAAGTTTGGTATTTTTATTTTGAAAGCCTCCAAAAGTAATGGTAATGATAATGTATTACTTTTTTAAAGTAATGGTAATGTAATTCATTACTTTAAGAAATTAAAGTAATGGTAATGGTAATTTAATGCCCAAATTCTCGAAATAATGGTAATTTAATGCATTAATTTACAATGTAATTTACCCCCAGCCTTGAATAGCTGTCAATAGAGGGATCCACAATACGTATCACAGTCTATTTGCCCCCCCCCCCCCCCATCCCCCTCTTTATGACAGGAGTACTGAAGTCAGGTCTCTTCTCAGAAGTACTTATACAAGATAAAAATTATTTTGTACTACATTATTTTAGAAATATTTTCAAAAATCGTACACTCAATGTTTACATTTAGATAGCGTAGTACTGAAGACTAGAAGCAAATTGATTTTTTTTACTTGATTGTATATGTCTCACTTAAAGAGTCTATTCTACAAAACATTTTATGTTTATATATTCTATATGCTACATAAGTAAAAAGAAAATGTAGAGATTTAGTTTTATCATTTTTTTTCATGGAAAAATCCAACAAAATTTTAAATGATAAAATTGCGCACTTTTTAAGACAAATTAAGAAAAATTCTATCATTCAATATTCGAAAATTTATATTGAAACTAAAGTCTTTTATTTTATTGATTAACTGTAAAAAAAAAAAAAAAATCGAAATGTGAAGCTTACCTCAATATTGCAAGGACATCCTTAAACAAGACATAAGCGTGATTAAAACGTGTGCTGCTTTCAATGTTTACATTCTACATCGGCTATAGTACTTTTGCGAGAAGTGCTGACTTTTACAATAGACGTTTTACTTTTACACTAGGACAGTATATGGAAGCTCTTTTGCGATATGAATATTAAGCTTAAAAGTTAATTAAATGAAAAATAATGGGTCAATTCAAAGCACATATTACGTTGTCTAGGAAGGGAACGGCAACCACCCTGCCCTCAACCCCCTCCCTTCCCACACTGACCAACTCCTGCTTAGTTTTTCTTCCGGAATGTGTTTTTCTTCCTTATTTGATCCCTTCAGAAAATGAGATTTAAAAGGGGATACCAACCCTCACGAATAAATAATTTAAGCAATGTAATTCGGCCTCCCATCCTCTCTTGCGTTGATTGCATACCAGTTAATTATGTAAGTGCCCCAAACAAAATACCTACAACCACTAAATTAAGGTTTTCTTATCTATTATCCATTCCGTACTTCCGTACATAAGGCAAGTTTAAATGTCAAGTAATCCGTCGACTATAAAAGTCAGAGCTTCTCGCAAAAGTTCATTAATAGTCCACCTCGTGATATGTCACCGATCAGTGTGTTCCGTTTAATTCTCTCCGATTTTTTCCCAAGCAAAATTTAAAATTAATCTTTGTATTTTTTTTAACATAATTATTATCGGTAAGACATAAAATTGATGATGTATATATCAGTTTAGAAATAGCAAGCGTCCGAATAATACATTCAAGCTTTACCAAAAAGAGTTCATTTTCTCCGTTTACAGGATTCAACTTTTTTTTTCCATTTCATGATATATTCTCACTCAGTTTTTATTGTAGGATTTTTCTTTATCGTGACCTTAGCTGCAATAATGTAGCCTTCTCCGATATTTTTTTTTAATCTGATTTTTTTTCTCAGGAGAAGGCTACAATTTCACAGGCTCTCTGCAATGATGCAAATATATATATATTTTTTTTTTTTTGAATACGGGCTACTGCACGCAAAATAAATTGCTTTCGCATCCAACTTCCTTCAAATATGATTGATTTTTTATTCATTACCAACAACCTAGCCCTTTATACGCTAAAACAAGCGTGATGTACTGAGACTTGCGCTTGAAATTTAGAAAGGCTTGATAAAGTAAATGTCGGTGTTGAGAAATGCTGAAGTTGTATGGTATCACTTAACTACGATGAATAAAAGCATTCCATATGAAATATTTTTCATAAACAGTGATATTTGTGCTTAAAAACAAAGCAATTCCTATATAGATCCGCTCCCTAGATTCCGAATTCTCATTGGCTGTCCCAAAATATAATCGATCAAGGTCAGTAAACATGGGGGATGAATTCAAGTTGTGATATTGACATACACGAAAAATAACCGATATATGGATTATTCTGTTTATTTTTGGAGAATTCATGTCTTACATAACTACATTTTTTGAGTTCAGGTAAGTAATGTTAACAAAACAGCCATTTATTGATGATTTGAGTCAAAATCAGTGCGGGGGTGTATTACTCCCGCTCTTGCACCATTATGGAGATCCTAAGGACTTGTAGCCCCCCCCTCCCCCCCCCCCCAAAAAAAAAAAAAATCGGAGAGGGCTACATTATTGCAGCTATCGTGACCTAAATAAATACCTTAACATTTAATTGCTTTGTTGGTAACTTTAATTACATAAAGCTCGTCAAACGAGTTTTTCATATTCCCAAGCAGAATACATTCTATTTTAGTAATATTAATTTTATTAGAACCAGCACATTTGCAAAATGCTTTTTCTTCATCTAAAGTATTCTTCATGGAGAATTCACCCTCTAATGCTACCGTTAAGTCATCTGCGTGTTGGATATTTTTAACCTCGTAATTATTAATTGAGATACCGTTAATGTTACGATTATTTTGTATTTTAATTGTTATTATTTCAGCTACAAATAGGAAAAGGAGTGTAGATAGGTGTATGACTGTACAGGTAGCGATGTACGTATTGTCGTTTTGTACATATTGCCGTCGGTGACAATATCTTTCTACCCTCACTGCACATATTGTTTTCCATCGGTACATATTGCCGCCGACTGAAAAGTTACACGTGTACATATTGTCGCTGGCGACATATTATGTGATTTACCCAAATTCCACATATTGTCGTCCCACTATGGTGGCATATTTCTGCCCCTTGTGTGCAAGTTATTTTTCTATCAAATATGTCGACATGCAAGATAAATATGTTGACATGCAAGATAGTTATGTCAACATGCAACATAAATATGTTGACATGCAAGAAAATTGCATTCAAATAAGAATTATAAAAGATCTTTAAAAAATCTCAAATATAGCCCACATGTGACATCCAACATGCAAGATGCTACTTATTTATGTCAACATGCAAGTTATTTATGTTAACATGCGAGATAAATATGTTGGCATGCAAGTTATTTATGTCAACATGCAACTTAGATATGTAAACATGCTACTTATTTATGTCAACATGCAACTTATTTATGTCAACATGCAACTTAGTTATGTCGACATGCAACTTATTTATGTCGACATGCAACTTATTTATGTCAACATGCAACTTAGTTATGTTGGCATGCGAGATAAATATGTTGACATGCAACTTAGTTATGTTGACATGCAACTTATTTAAGTCAACATGCAATTTAGTTATGATAACATGCTACTTATTTATGTTGACATGCGAGATAAATATGTTGACATGCAACTTATTTATGTCAACATGCAACTGAGTTATGTTAACATGCTATGCGGGTTAAGCAGGGCTCATGATCATTGTTAATAGTTAAAGTGACTGCAACCTAGCAGTCTACAATGACCCATATAGCTTAAACAATTAAGCTACATTTTTTATGATTTTCAATTACTTTATTATGTTTCTTTAGTTTGGTGCCGATACACGGTTTTTGTACCATTTACACATGCATTGTCAAAATACTTGCGTGTATCTGAACAACTCTGAAGTTTTGATATGCATGGTTGTTATTTTATGAATTTTGTTATACCCTTTTCACTCCACATGCTTACATTGTGCTCCCGAGAGGAATTATTTTTAGACAACTTGTGTACATTATCTTAATCACCATGGTTTATATATCATTTTCAATGTGCATTTTGTTTGATTGTTTACCTCAAAATAAATTAGTACCCGGTAGTTGATTTTTTTTATCAAGACACTTGAAGATCATTTTCAATAGCATCCAAATTTGCCACATTTCTCTAAAACATTACCTTTTTCAGTTTTATTCAAATTGAATATTATTAATAAATTCATTTTTTCCCCATATATGATATCTAAATTAAAACCTGGTGAGTTCAATGTAAAGAGGGTATTAAAAAACAACTTGCTTTATCAAAGAAAAATAACAGGGTGTTTTAATGTACCAAATGACTCATCTGCGTTACATTTGCTAATTTCAAATTGAAATATTTGGAACTTTATTAAGACTCTTAACGCAAGTTTTTTGATATTTTATTTAAGTGATCTATTATGATTTATTGTCATCGATTTTAATTTCCCCCCCCCCCCCATATTGCCACGTTTTTTTAATTTGGTTGCAATAGTTCAATTAGAGAATTGTATTTTAAAAAAAAAAATAAAAATAAAAAAAAAAACAGTTTTTTTTTGTATTTCATTTCAGTTAGTCTTGTGATTTATCAAAGTTCAGCAACATTTATTTTTTTTAAGAAGTCTTAACAACCCTTGTTTGATTTTTGTAAAATCAGTTATGCTTCCAAACCGTAAAAATGTCGACCGCATTGAAGCAGTAGCGGATATATATATATATATATAATTTTGAAAAAGTAAATATCCAAAAAATCACAAATCCATGTAAGTTCCCGAAGACCCAGGAATGGCGACAAAGTTTTCAGTGAATATGATCGATTTGTGATTTCATTTGGGATATATACTTTTTTAAGTATGATCGATTTTCAAAATGATAAGATTTTGAATTAAATGATTAAATTTAAATGCAAAAGAAATTATGTGATACACAACTATGAACATTTGTGCGTGCGTGCAGATTCGTTACTACCCAGGACATGTGCAATGAGGCACGGTTCTGGGTTTTTTTCTGTCGGTAAAATTGAAGTTGATTTTAATGATCGAAAATTTATTCAACCAGATATTGCAGTTTAAATTATTTTCTATAATATGAGGTGGACAACAAAGTATAAATTGCATTTCCTTTCATAAAATGTCCTGGCGATTCAGAAACGTGACCATAGACAATAAAACGTTTTAAGGGCCCCTCTCTGCGGCGCCCTATAGGAATTAGTGTGTCCATCCGTCCATCTGTCCGTCCGAGATCTCTTTTAAAGGGTGTGCATTGACCTTGAACTATAAACTATGTTTCAAGGTCTAAGGTTAAGGTCATTGCAGAATTGTATATGGAAAATCTTTGTCCG